>NC_143585.1:50184639-50542689 GCF_048544385.1 Mastigoproctus giganteus
TTTCCTTTGGCCAACGGGTGGTTAATTGCTCGAACAAACTTCCATCTATCGTTGTGGAAGTGGATAGGTTAAATAAATTTAAGGAGGAACTGGACTGGCATTTAGAGGGAATGGTTGTGTGATTTTTTTTTTTTTTTGGCTGATGCTTCATAAGCTCATACATTTGCTTTCTTGCATCATATGCCAATACTACTACTACTACTATAAATAACACGAATAATGTATTGGTTTTGTTTTAAATGTAATAAATTAAAAGCAATGGTTTAAATGTCATAAAGTTGTGTTTAAAAAGGTTTCAAATAGTGCATTTAGGGTTATGGAACGCATGCTAATTTTCTCCATTTAAACTAAATTTCAGTTTATGCATGGGTTTTGAAGAACGAAACCCCTTCCATATATATCGAGGCTTCTCTGTGCTTTTTGGTTTTAACTTCATCAAAGCGATATTCATTGCAGGTGTTCTTCTCCCTCACGTTCGGCCAAGAAATGGGACCTACAAGCCGTTCCTAAAGATCAGACAATCAAAAACTTAGTACAGCGTTATGAAATTGTGGAGGCGCATTATCATTCTGAAACAAAGCATTTAGTTCAAACAAATTGAATAATCAGTCACAGATCCATGATACTGCGGTTCAGATAAACCGTTTCTTTTTTTGGACAGTAAAGAAAGGACCGAATTCTCTTCCAGCAATAACAACGCTGAATACGTTAAACTTAAGGCTGCCAATTGACAAAACCCCATGCCAAGCTCATGGGGTTTTGTCAATGATATACAGGAATTTTTCCAGCAGGGATCAAGAAGTGATTATCCCTTTGTATAAGGCAATGGTCAGGCCACATCTTCACCATTACATACAGGTCTGGAGGCCTCATTTTAAGAAGGATGTGGAGTTGCTGGAACGAGTACAGAGAAAGCAACGAGATTGGTTAGCGGAACGATGGGATACTGTTACCAAGAGAGGCTTCAGTCCTGCAATGTGCAGCGTCTGGAGACTAAGCACCTGCGAGGTGATCTGATTGACATGTTTAAGACTTTTAACGCATTGAGCAAGCTCAATGCGTTGATGAGATTCTTTCTCTTGCTCAGACCACACTTATGAGGGGGATCAAATTCAAACTGAGGAAGGAGAGTTGCAGAATAGATGTGAGGAAGTTTGCCTTTAGTAACGGGTGGTTGTGATTGTTAAAACAAACTTCCATCTGTTGTTTTGGAAATTGATAGTTTAAATAAATTCGATGAAGAATTAGGCAACGTATTGGAGTGTATGAATAGGTGAATGGGACGTGTGGTGTTTTTTTTTTTGGCTGATGCTGTATAAGTTTGCTTTCTTCCATCATTTGCCACTGCTAATGCTAATGCATATTTTTCTGTCGGATGCATAAGCATACGGAACACTTTTTCGGGTTCACAGACCGCGCGGAAGCAAAGTGGTGATAATCACCAACTTCTCTCACTGGGCAGTAAAAGCCCGGCTTCGAATCCTGTCAATTACGCAAGAAGTATTATGGGTTTTTTCTCCTTGGCTCATTTAGTCGGTCTCAGGTATGTACGGGGTGGTTTTTCCTTCAAAAAAATTCCGATTTTTCTCGAACAAAAAGGCAAGTCGACCAGAAAACACACGCAGTTAATGGACAGAATTCATAAGGGCTTATAAGTTCGCCGGTGCGTGACCTTTTTCTCCTTTTTCTGAGAGATTTTCGCTATGTGACAGGTACTTATACCAAATATATGACGTGGATGGTTGTGTCCGATTACTATTTATTATTGTTATTATTACTGTTGGTCGAGGAACGCTCTTACTATTCTACAGGTGTTCAGGTTGAAGGTGTTCTCTGGCAACCATATTGCCGCTGGGTATTCATGGAGGCTCTTTGACACCATGCCGGTGGTTGACACGGTGATCGGGATGGTCATTATTTGTTCCATATACCACATTTCTTTGACTTCCTGTCTTAGATCTGAGTACTTCCTGATCTTTTCCTCGTTGGTTATCTACAGATTGCTGGTTTAGTATCACTGTGTCGATGAGGTAGGTAGTCTTTTCCTTCTTTTCGATGAGGGTTATGTCTGGTCTATTGTGCAGGATCGCCTTGTTCGTTATTATGGCACGGTCCCAGTATAGTTTGTGAGTAGGGATATCTATACGGCCATGGAGTGTCTTATTCGCCATCTTTCTGTCTTTGTTTCTTTTGGCTGTGTAGTGTACGGCCTGAGATTCGTACTTGTAACACAGTAAACGTTTTTTGATCAGTAGGAATTTTTACGCTAGCTTCTGATGTATTATCCTGGCCACCTGATGGTGTTTGTGAGTATACACCATATGTGTGATCACCATGGATCCCGCGGTGAGGCACTGAATTGTTTCTTGGACCAGGATCTTCGACATGTGCCATCTTTCACTCCGAGGTCCTTGGCGATTTATTTCCTGTAGCTACTGGTGTTGATTACCTGATCTTGGACTGTGAGCATGAATCCTTCGGTCTCAGGTTTGCGAGCCATGTGTTGGAAGCCATCTCATTCTTGTAGGTCATTCTAATGTTTGCCATGGAATGTCGTCTTCGCCCATTTTTCTGCCTTTGTTTCTTGTCTATGTGAATGGGGTCTATCTGTTAAGGTTGAGTGTTGTATGCTGTTTGTCTATCTTTCTTATGGCTTGGTATATTGGGTTGTGTTTTCCTGCAAGTAATCCTGATGGTTCTTAATCTCCTTCTTCTCTTGTTCAATGAGGTCAGTCAATTCTCTCTTTCCGCTGAACTAGTTCAGCTGTATTTTGGGCCGCTTCACCTCTCATGCACCCGACGATCCACTTCATCCCAGATGATCTATGTAGGATTAAGATCACGGCTCTGGCCTAGCCAGTCCAAGTTTCAAAGCTCATGTCCTCACACCAGTCCATCAAAACACGAGCAGCATGACAAGGAGTGTTCGTAATGGTATCATAATAGTTTTGTTAATGGTTATTGTTGTTTCTATTCAAAAAAATTTAAATTACTCTGAGCATCGATAATTATAATATATGTCCAGACATGTTTTTGCTTCAATTTTATTTCGTGATGGTTCTTCTTTAATGTACTTGTTATCACAGTGCAAACAAGACAAATATTAAATTACTCGTAAGATTATTTGAGAACTCGCCCGACTGATAACGTTCATGCCATAAACGGAAGAAACCACCTAATGTTACACAGAATAATTGCCTCTTTATGAAAATGTAATTAGGCTGTTCAAGGATCGAATTCAATAAACGAAACAAGGGGCAAGTAACTTTGGTCTCAAAATAGACTTGAGAAGCCGGGATAGAAAGCTTAGTTCATATAAGTTTACTTTATCTGGATATTAAATTTATTGAAATATTTTATTATTTGTTGTTTATACTTGTATTTAGTCCTACAGTATTATTTAGAATAATTACAGAAAAAAGAAAACGAACTAATCTGGAAAAAATATGAAAGCGAACTTTTTACGCAGGGAGAGAATTCAATTTACAGAAAGTCAGCAGCACCACCGTACAGCCACTAAAGTTTCAATGAACTGCCAGTAGATGGCAGAAAGTGTAGGTCCAAGAATACGTTGCAGGTTGCAAGTTGGAAGTTCTGGAATGTATCTGGTGTGTACAGATGCAAGTTCGGACATGTTTTCTGATAGTTGCAAAGTGACCTGGGCAACGTCTTTTTATAAGGTCTTGTATATGACAATGTATGATTGCAACAGGAATTGTGAGAGAAATGTCCGAGGATTATGGAGATAAATGTTTGAAGAAAACTTCAATTTTAAGTGGCACAGGCACAATAAAGAAGGTCAAGAATCTATGTCCAATGACTCTTCTCAATAATTGCAGCTCGCTGTTAAGAACAAAAACAGATAAATGAGAAGCAATTTAGGTGAAGTTCTAAGACCTTGATGAAATAGATATATTCTTCACTGAGTTTATTTTGGTGTAGTGGTTTATTGCTTGCCCTCTTTGTTTTGATATATCTGTTCCCTAATCTTGTTTTGGATGACACTCTTCAAAAATATAACATCGAGTTTATAAAATTATAATTACATCCATATTTAGTGTGATTTTCCTTCGGATATTTCTCACTTCAAATAAAACTTAATGAATAAAATACTCTGCGGTCATTTTATATGCTAGTTTATACTTATAGAAACTTGCAGGTGGAAACAATTTATTATCTATGAGCGCGTGGCTTCAACAAGTTCAATAAAACATCAATAGGACTCTAATGACACTTACCTCATCTATCAGACGGTCAGACTCGGCAGCGACATCATCCTTATCCACCTGTTTCAACAACGTCTCTACTGCTAGCCAATCACCTCTACGACAAAGAGTTAAAATCCTTTGTAGAACCTGTGCTGGACCAGGAGTTGGAGCTCCACCAGAAGAAGAAGAAGGAGTTTTATGTCCATCCTCCGCATGAGGTGGTGTTGGAGCTTTTGGTTCGGCTCCGGCCGCTGCCGCCTGCTGTTGTAATCCTTCGGTAACTTTTGCGGGTTCCTTTGGCGGTGACGACGAAGCCACTTGACCTTTGGGGTCATTGCCCACTTTAAGACCAGGCATGTCTTCGGATATTTTAAGAAGACCGAGGTTAAATAACGGATACGAGTTTTACCTGTTCACTAATGGTATGGACATCGCGCTGGTGGCACAGTTACAACTTGGCAGGCATGTCATTACTGGTGCAGCTAGCACGGCAGCGCCTCGTGCCTTAGAATGTGTCGGCAGCTGTAGTTACCTGGAATCACGGTCATGCCCAGTCGACATTGAGGTGATGGGCATTGTTATTGGCTACATTCCACATATACACACACACTCTCTCTCTCGCTGGTTCATTTTTCCCCCCCATTCGCTCCACTTTCATGATTGCAGCAATTTATGGACTTTCAGTAGCCAGGTTAACGTAGACTACGCGCGTGTGTGTGTGTGTGCGTTGACAATTGTTTTAATTCCCGAAAGAGGGCGCACTTTTCTTTTTTTTAATCTTTTAATGAGAGAGGTCATATGAAGCTGTACGTCATTAAGTGGTGAATGTAACTTTCCAAATATGCACTCGATAGAAAGAGATTAGGAAGAAAAAAAATCTCATTCAGATAAGGCTACTACAATGAATCGAATTTGTCCCTGAATACTCTGAGCAGCTCCAAGGATGTGAAATATTATTATTCCTTCATCGTTATTAAATTAATTTTTTTTCTCTATTCTCTAATAGGATCACGTATTAAAATTTAGTTCTTTTATTATTGTTTGTTACGTTTACAGGGTGGGCTACGTGCATGAGATTTTCTTTTCAAAGTGTAAATATACATGGTAAAATATACATTTTAAAATCAGACTAACTTTGGACTATTGTTCTGCAGTCCAAAGTTAGTCTGATTAATATTCAAAATGGCGACCAACACCCTCAATACATGTCTTCGTTTTCCCACATTTCACTACATACAGCTGGATTTATCTCTGCATTTTTAGCATGTCTATAATCTTAGATTTAAGGCAGTATATTTTGCCTTTTAGATAATCCCGCTGACAGAAGTCTACAGAGGTCAAGTACTCTTTTATTTCCACTTTCTAGTTATGTTTTCTCCCAGTTTTCTTGCATAAAGAGAATGATGAGGAGAAACACAATCTGTGTTTAATAAACATCTTTTTCTTAAAGCTCTACACTGAGCGGCAACTTTATTAGGTACGCCTGCCCTTTTCATTAAATGGAGTGCTCCTTCAATAACAGCATCACCTGTTTCTATCATGCGATGTGAAGTAGGTGGATAGATAAATAAGAATTTTGTATTTGTGCAATTCACTGGAACATTTGGCAAGACGAAAGATTATGGTAACTTTGAACATGTTATGGGAGTCCCTGCTGTGGCTTTCACGTACGACTTTATCTTGGATGTATCGAGATTACTCCTATAACGAAATAACATTCAGCCAACGGCAATCTATCTGAAACAGCTCGTTGATGAGAGAGAGACTTCTGCACCTGTGAGATGAGGCTAAACGCGCTCTTCAAAGTAGAGATCCTCAACCATCCAATTTGCAATAACTATGGTAAACCATTAAGTTAACATGGGCCATCATTCTTGTACCATGCTTTCGACATCTCGCTGAGTCCATGCCATGACAAATCCAGGCTGTTCAAAGAACTAAAGGGAGACCTACTCGCTATGGGGTAGGTAATTGATATTTAACACCTAATAACCGCCACTAGATATGTTTAATTAAAGAACTGTGTTATCGAAAAAACACGCATCGTACTTTATCAACATCCTATCCAAGTTCAACAAGTCGAAGACAGAACTGATATGACGTGCCATGCAAAGTAAGATGCATACAACGTTCAGATCCCCATTACATGCTGTTTAATCAAAATAGGAACAAAGTAACTCTCATTGGATGCCGATCAAATTTTACTATTAAATAACTATCAATTTGTTTGTTTGTTTTCATAGGAAAGAATCCACAGAAAACGTAGAATCCATAGAATCCATGACATGCACGCACAAGGTCACACGCATGTACACAAATGATTTATATACCTCATCAACTACAAAATACGGTTTTTATCAGCTAATGTTTGCTTGTTAAAAAGCAATCATGCAAAGAATAAAACTGTTACTAGAGTTTAATACTTTAATGTTTTGGTGACTTCAATCACGAAAGGTTTTAGAGTACAGTACTGTACTCTAGTATCGTATAGAATTCTAATTTGAAAAGATGAAAATTACTTGTTGATAGTGGGAATGAAGTTCTGAAGCATGTAATTTCAGTAGGCACTTCAGAAGGAAGCTTGTTTAAAGGTACGGAAGTAAAAAGGATACACGAAGAGGAGAAAAGGTCAGTTCTATAATTTGGTGTTGAATAGCAAATGGATATTCGTCAAGTACGAATTTCACTGTTTGAGAAGGGGAATTACCGATGGCAATTCAGAAGAACAATGTCCATGGAAATATCTGTAGAAGAAGGAATGCAAGAGAAACTGAATGTCTGTGAAAATAAGTAAAATTATTGGAATTATCTAACCTGATTGCAATTTCATGGATAGAGTCTTGGAGACTCACCTTAGATGTCGGAACAATAGTCCATGGCAGGACAGATTTGGGATTTGTTTACACTTATTAGAAGTTGAAAAGAAAGGTAACCCTGAGAGATAAAGAGAAAGCCTAGTTTTTCAGTGATAACGAATCAATATTTTAGATATGCTTATGTCAAGAGAGGTTAAAAGTCAGGGTTATCCTCTGTTAAAGAAACATGGTTTTGTTTACAAATCTGAGCGTTGTTGAGGCGAACACAGGAGCAGCAAATTCTTTTTTTGAGTGGAATAAGACAGAACTGGGTTTTACTAAGGGCGCAAATAACTAAACGGTTTGACAATAGCTGAGAATTATCTTGAGATCTTTAGTTAAGGAGCTTTTGTGATTACCTAAGTTGTGGTTGTGTTTGTGCAATTCAACACAGTATTTTTCAAGCTGGAAGAGAGAATGCCGTGTTTTACAGACTATTGGGATATCTTAGAATCAGCTGGTAAATTTTAAAGCAGAGGGTCAACCATCATCACACCTACTGGCTACTGAACAGCAAAAATCGAAAGGCAGACAATCATAAGACAGAAGCTTGGTTAGAAGACTTTTAAGATAAAAACAATGGAAAGTCCTAGCAATCGACATCCATATTCATGTCTCTGCAAACATGTTCATGAAATTTCCTCACAGATGTATAATATAAACCAAGGAATCAAAAAGGGTGGAATCGTTACTGACAATCATTAACCATAACGAAATTTTCAAGACTGCGCAAATTCAGGCGATTGATGGAGTTTTTCAAACTCTGAAAAAGGCTGACGTAGGGACACTAATACGATAATTGGGAGGAAGAATTTGTTGTCTTTCTTTAGAAATTATCTGAATATCCAAAATTTGTATGCAGAAGTGAAAACACACCGATGGAGTAAGAGAGTGAAAAAGACAACACGTTTTGTGTTGTCTTTTTCACTCTCTTACCATTGTTTTAATGGTTAACTCAGGAATTAATTCTGGAACCCAGATATTAAAAACAAGTGGAGGAATTCCATAAAAAAAACAATGTGGCAAAATTTTTTCTCAGTATTTTTTTCCCCTCGTCTTTTCTCTTTCTGTCAGGAAAATCAAGGTACGCTTATAAAAAGCTCATTGAAAGCTATAAGACGGTTCCTAGAACCTGATAAAAGCCTCATGTTGAGTCCATGTGGTAAATGACCAGGGTAAAAAAAAAAAAAAAATAGTAAGAATACATCATGGGCCAAGTCATTTCAAAGAATGTGATAAAACTCTCTTTAAGGAACTCGAATAGGCAAACAAGTGGTAATGTATCTTTATGGGAGACTTTTTTTTCTTTCTCTATTGTTTTAGGGGTGCAGTTGGCCCAGATTTTCTTTTCATGAACGACATCGCTACTGCACGTAGAGCTCAAGTGGTGGAGAAATATCTTAAGACTGAAAATATCCAACGACTGCCGTGGCCAACACGATTACCAGACTTAAACCCGATTGAGCATGGGTGGGACGCCCTTGGGCGTCGCATTGCACGCTGACAGCCAACTCCTCGGTCACTTGGTGAGCTAAGGTCTGTGCTGGTGAAAGAATGGAATTTGTTGCCAGAGAACCTTATATCATTACTGACTTGGAGCATGGTTCATCGCTGTCAGGCCTGTTTAGCTATTAGAGAGGATCATGTGCTGTACTGATGTCATGTGACTGTATTTTCGAACATCTTGTATCGACTTCTGTAATGTGACCTTTTTTAGTAATTCTTATACAACCCCTATAAATGTCCCTTATACCTCTCCGAAGTTTCCCGCTGACTCCTCCTTCATTGTTATCCTCTGATACACCACCATACCAAATTTTGTCCCATTTGATTGCAAGCTGCACGAGTTACACCACATTTTACGTGTACTTTAGAAAAGTTAGGAATTAAATTATTGCAGAAAATAATTTAAAAAAATACTGAAATAAAATTTAAGGAATTGCTGAAATAAGATTTAAAAATTACATAAAGTAAATTTAGCAAATTTTAAACAAAAAGAATTTTGGGTGCATCAGCCATTCAAGTCATTTTTCACCGTATACAACATTTCTTTAAATATGGTCGATTTGTTGTTTTCTGGATGAGAAACCAGATCTTTTCGGAGGGACAACCATGCTGTCGTCGCCTGAGACCGACTAACTGAGCCGCTTTGTAAAAAAGGAACATGAAAATTTCTCGAGTTATTGATGGGATTCGATTTGAGGTCTTTTCTACCAGGTATGGGGAGGACAGTGATCTTACTAACTGTGCTACTCACGAGGGTGAGTCTATGGGTACAAATGCAACACACACCCGGGAGTATGGAATCCAAAATGGAACTTCACATTGTTCAGTGAAGGAAAGATCTTTGCCGACAAATATGTTAAATTACTCTAACGAGTTATTAGGTATTTGGATGGGAGAAGCAACTTTTATCTTGATCTATCAGTGGATCAATAGTTGGTTTTAGGGAGAGAAGACAGAGGGTAGACATAAATGTTTATTCTTCGGTTTGGCCTGTATTAGCAAGCTAAATTCCTCAGGTTGCAATGCTCACCTTTCTTGTGTCTCATCTTCCTAAATGGTACTGATGTGGGAATGCAAAGCAAGCTATCAAAGTTTGTTAATGGCTTAAAAGTTGGGAGAGGGTAAATAACGATTGGAACGAAGTTATTTTGCTTCAAAAGAGCTTGAATCGATTTAAAGTAATGACTGAAAAATGACAGCTAAAGTTTAATATTGCCAAATGAAATATTTGGTAATATTGGGAACAGAAATCCAAGAATACACTTGGGACAACAATCCAAGAATATTTCATAGGCTAGGGATGAAGTATTAAAATGTGTTCAGGATAAGAAGGAGAGGCATTACGATACATAAATATATGAAGTTTAAAAGTGGAAGCAGGCGGCAATTAGTACACATGCCATTCTACCTGTGATTTACCAAATTTTCTAAGTAGAGAGAGAGAGAGAGAGAGAGAGAGGGGTCATTATCCTTCTCTGTAGGAAGGTGGTGAGACCACCGCTTGGAGTATTACAGTCAGGTTTGGAAACTACATCTAAAGAAAGATATGTAACTTCTATAAGATGTGTAAACAAGGATAATTAGATTGGTGAAGAAAGTTAAGAATGATACCTATAGAGAACGAATTGGGTTATGTGGTCTTCAGAGCACGAAAACTTACGCCTTAGATGTTATTGATTGCAGTTTATAAGTCGGTGAGGACATTGTACTATGAATGAGGGAGGAATATTCTCACTGAGAATATTCCTCCCTCATTATGAAATAGGAACCAGGGGGTACAATTATAAACTCTTCGGGAAGTAGACTTGATCTTATGAAGTTTGCCGTTGGACCGCATTTTGAGAAAGGTTGAAATAAGTTGCGCATGAGTACCTTAGGCGAAGTGACTGTCAAACTTCAAGGAGAAATTAGATAAAAATATCATATTAGGACCACCCGAGAATCATCTCATCAAACCGAGTGTATTATGTCTAAAAATTGTATGTGTCCCTAGTCGGCTTGCCTGTTTAGCTGGATGAAAAACCCGAGTTTCCAGAGAGTTCGGTCTTGGGTGGTTCGAATATGACAGTTTTTTTATATATTCGAAGGGAATAAGTGCACAACAAACACATTGCAAATAAAATAGTGATAGTGACAGAAAGAATTCACTGACAAAATTTTGCTCTCTCTCTCTGATTGTAAAATTTATTTGTTTCATTAAAACAGTGCAATGATATATTGGAGAAATGTAACCCATTTGGTGCTGGTTATTCCGCATCAGTGATTTCAACCATCGTTGCTCAATCAGTGTCTTCAGTAACGAGATTTCCACGAACTGATGACATAACTCATTTCAGGTGTAAAGAAAAGCAGGCTGTATCATTTCCCGTAAATCAAACAAACAACCACCGGCCAGAAAAGAACCTTCTGAAACTTTTGTTGATAATGAGAAAGGGCCACTCGAGTTACCACAAGATTCATGACAGTTTTATCTCCCCTTCGTCCGATTCGCTGATTCCACTTTCACATTAAAGTCTGTTAATACCTTAATATCTGGTATTTGGCTGATCATTTGCAAGTAATTTGAGACAATTTCTCGCCACATAAAAAACGATTACGTCATGATGCAATTTACTTATTTGTGATGTAATCGGTTATATTATAACAAAGATAAAATAGGAACTGGCGTGCTTCATAATGTCAGATTAATTTGTAAGAGAGATTCAGGAGTCTAGCTTTAACGGATAGCACAATTAGTAGAATACTCATCCTCCCCACACCAGATGGAAACGACCCGACTTCGGGTCCCGTCGATGACGTGAAGAATTTTTGTGGGCCTTTTTATAAACGTGGCTGAGTTAGTCAATCTCAGGCGAAGGTAGCATGATATTTCCCGAAAACTCGGGTTTTTCTTCCAGCAAACGGAAACTCGACCACAAAACACACGCAATTTGTAGACAATATACACGGAACAATTTTTCCTTCTGAAAAATTGAGCGACTAAGCTTCATGTATACAGTCTGTAAATTGAATGTGTTCTGTACCGATTAACTCGTCCACGCTGCAAAAAAGGCCTATAAAATTTCCTCACGTCATTGAAGGGCTCGAACTCAGGTCTGTCCTCACCTTATCCACTCTGCAAAAATACTTAAATACCTGGCAATGGTAACTAGAATCTTCCGTGCGGACTGCGGCCTCAAAAGAAAGGTATTAGCTCTTCTGCAAATTCATATTCTTACCAATCGTTCGTTTGTTATGGAGCAGCAGCTTGGTTTACTAGAATTCCACTACTCCGTAATACAGAAACTAGACTCTCTCCAGAGAGCAATGTTATGCACAGTTACCAAGGCTTTCTGCACCGTGAGCACAAACCTGCCCTCCAAATTCTAGCCCCGTCGCCTACCCTTCTACTTGGAGGTGAGAAAGAGTGGACTAAACCGACGCCTAAAGAAAGGAGTACAAACATAAATCCTGGGGATTCAATTAGACATCAAAAATGATCCTAATAGAACAGCAAGAGGACGAAAGCGCATTGCTGAAAACATGCAGACCGTCTGGCAAGACTCCTCGGATGCCACCACTAAGGTTTTATTAACCAAAACATTTTACCTGCAGTGGCCTTCACTAGCCGAAAACCTCCTCTCTCGTTCTCATTACGACTACAAGTGACCTTCATTCTCACTAGTCATGGCCCCTTCAATCATAACCTAGCAGCATTCAGCAAAACCCAAACTGCGACTGCGGCGAACTGGAAATGGAATTACATTATGTACACCTGCCCACTGTATGAAGAATTCTGATTCAGGATGATGACAAAAATTCAAGACCTCCTTCGCCATCCTGAACATGTTTCTCCTCAGGGTGAACATCACAAAGCAACTCTTTTGGAGTTTGCACACTCAGTCATTCAACTTAAGTGAACAAGACAAAAAATATCTAGTCTGTCTACTAGCACTGACAGAAACCCCTGTCACCAACTTCTGGGTGCTTAAAGACACTAGACCTCCTCTTACAACGGAACTCTACATACGAAACTTGCCAACTAGCAGACTTGACAACTACCCTTCTTTGACTGTATTCACAACGACTGTTATGTCATTAAGAAATACTGCCTACGGTACGCAAACTTCATTTGATGTAAGACCTCTATGCTGGCACAATACTATGCAGGATCGCTCCCCTCATTTCAAAACCCTTCTGGGGTAGGGATTCTTTCTGGTGCTGCTCGGCAGTGCAGGATTGTAACCCCACATCTGGGGTAAAATTTCATATGCTAGCACTCCTGAGTGCGGGATATTCCATTTTGCAAACCTCTGTGTGGGACACCTCATCTGCATACCTCACTTGGGGTAGGTTCTTCTTTCTGACACTCCACTAGAGTGCGGGGTGATACGTCCTTCCCATGCCTGAGTAGGAACAACCTATCTTATAAACCCTCACAAAGGTAGGATCATTTTCCGACACATTGGATTGTGGAAACTATGCACCTGTTCACCACAGAGTGTGTCAGGTGCTACTGACACGCTCAGGCATATGATGACCATGCACCTGTATACCGTTAAGTTGGTCAGGTGCCTCTGACACCTTCAGGTGTGAGATGCTAAACGGTGCTCCTCTTTGCAGAGTCCTCTGCCCTGAAAACTTTAACTTTCCGGTCAAGGGATGTCCAACCCTTCGTTCCTACATTGCCTCCCTCAACTGGGGGATGCCTTCTTTCCTTGTCCTCTGTCTTCCTCCCTCTTTGACTCCCACTTTTCGGCTATCGCCCTTGCTAACACTTTTTGATGTGTAAGCATCTTTGGCGGCACCATCTACTAAATTTTCTGAGAAGAGTCAGCGACGGTCACATGAATGAGATTAGATTCATGTGACCGTCGCATGTAACCCCCCTCGGAAGTTTTCCTTGATCGGAATTTGTGTACATTATTTGTACCAATGAAATTTGTTTATACCAGCATTATGTAGATAAGATACGAATTGAAATTGATATAGACTGACTAAAACGTAAGATATAATACATTTCACTTCAGCGTATTTATTACATTATGCTGTAGAAATAACAGATATTTCATACAATGTGCGCAAGCTCAGACATCATCAAAACATAACTACCTCTCTCTCATTCTTTGCGACGTTAAGAGAAATTCTAATTGTTATTCTGTGTGATGTTTGGTATGAATGATCATATCCAACAAAAAACACAAACACTGTGTTTAATGAAAATCTTTTTATAGACCAGATTAACATAAGACACGTTTTTTCTATCCTGAAAGCGTTTTGTATGCGCATTACCCAAGCATGGAATTGTGATTGATTTGCTTCACGAAGTGAAACACTCTCAGTAAAGGAAAAGTAAGATTTTGATTTCGAAAATTACAATAAATACAGCATTTGTTGAATGTTATTTTCTCTTTTACTTTACAATTTTTATATTTATTGGGGGATGCTAATAAATAAGTTGAATGCATACGTGTAATTTCGAAAAATGAAAATGTATACTTTTTCATTATTACCGACTCCTTTTTCCCACTTATACAAGCAATCCAAAAGCTTTTCCACTCCATCTTTGGAAAAAACGAATTTGGAGGAATGTGACCAATTATATATCGAAGCTTCTTTTTGAGCTCCATTTTATCACCTTTTGCTTGAATTATATAAAATGATTTTATCGGCAATTGCTTTAAATACATTCTCGTGGTTATTACAGTGGCCATAATCGGTGTCGTTCCACAATGCATAGGAAAAAACGGGGTTTGGACCTCCGAATCGAGAAGAAGAATAGGTTTTTCTAGATGTTTTACATCGTGGCCAGCTTTGCCGGTCTCGAGTAGGGAGTTTATGATTTTAACTCCAAAATTTGTATTGTTTATCTTGAAATAAAAATAAACACAAAATTAAACTCTGACGATTGACAAACATGACATAGTGCTTCACAGCCCAGGTTTCTTTGAAAAATTTCGAAACAAACAAAACCTTTCTCACACCTTTAACATTTGGGCAAAGAAATGAAAATGGATTAACTAATTCTAATGCGGTCGCAGACTTCATATACTGAAAGGCAAAAAATTAATCGATGTCATTAAAAGTAGAATCGGTGTCAAAGAAGTCTTATAATAAAAAGATTGTAAGAAAATGATGTTTAAATTTGTCTTATGGACTCTGAACTAAGGCAGTGGTGGTGGTTGTTGTATTAGGATTTTAGGGGCATCAGCAACTAAGATCATATTGCTCTGTGTATGTTGTTGTAAATTGCGTATGTTCTGTGATCAATTTTCTGTTTGCTATAAAAAATCCGAGTTTCCGGGAGAAAAACCCATGTTGCTCTCCCCGACCGACTAATTTATCCACGTTGTGAAAAAGGCACGTAAAACTTTCTCCACGTCGTTGATGGGACTCGAACTGACATCTTTTCACCAGGTGTGGGGAGGATGGTGATCTTACCAGTTGTGAATCTGTTATGGATTATTCATCCTGTGAAAATCAATACATTCAGTATTAAACTGTCGATGAAAAATTAACATTTTCATTAGAACAATTCTCACAAACCATTAATAATCAGCCTTTTTAAATACTGCTCGTGCCTAACTTTTCCTTTTTTTAGAGCCTCATTACCGAAAAATCTCCAGATCCCGTCATAAAACAGTCGTTACTAGGTTTTTACATAACAATTATGCATAGAAATTACCTCATTACACCGAACTTGAAAATCTAGATTCTCTCCAACAAAAAAATCAAGATATTTAACCATCATAGTGAATTTTGAGTCTACGATTACCGCCCACAGCTAGCACGCAAATTTCCTTACAAATGTCTAACATAACATCCTGAAAATAATGGTCAGGTCAACTACAGGAAATTTTTAATATCCGATACAAAATTGTGTCAGTGAAAAACTTTAGTAAGATTGAAAATTTAATAACTCTCGTGTAATTTTCCATGCCACAAATGCTTCAGTTTTTAATTATCTTTAAAAAATTATGTTCAAATTATCCACGTTGTCAATCCTTTTGGTGGAAGGCGTCAGCACAAAGTAAGGAAACATTCAGTGATAGACGTGGTGAAAGGTCATCCTGTGTATTGAGAATATGCGACTCTTTTTTTAGAACAATTAACAACGAGAATTAGACGTGTAACTCGAAGTTTCTCTTAGTTCGAATCAGATTCGAATCCGATCAGATAAATGTACCTTTTATTAAAAGCGCTCCATTAAATACTTTTGAATCTACTTCTTTAGCATTCGAAATATATATTATTTATGTAACTCTTAGTCAATTTATAAAGATATTAATCATCTAATAAAACGCTACTATTGGCTCCATCTATTGTGATCAAATATTACTATTATCCCTTGGCTTGTTTTTAGCCGGATTTGCATTTCTTTTGGCAGATATTTCTTGGTTTTTCAGAAGCTGTGATGAAGTGCATAGAAATGTATTATTAAAGATGTAAGTACAGCCATTATCGACGTATATTTAAATATTTGACGAAGGTGCACGCGTTGAATAACTTACTGCGCATAATCGCCACATAAATATGTGTTTTATAGCGAGCTTTATAGCTAAGTCCGGTGACAATATTATGCTTTCCACGGTCACAGGGATGACCTAAATCGGAGTGTAAAAGTTATGCTGGGCGTGTCTGCCCCTTGGGATACTATTGGCTTCCTGTTCTATTCGTGGACGGTGTGAGAAGGGTTCTGTGTGCTTGTCTGCAGACGTGGTGACAATTAGCTAAGTAATCTTTAGTTACCTGCAAACACTCGCTAAAAATGTGTAACAGAGATGGTATGTTATGAATGCTGACAGCTTCATTATTGCTTCACTTTTATTAGTTGGTTTTCGGGGGGGGGGACGGATAAAGAGGGTTCTGGAAGCCTAATGATAGCATACCTCCCAGGATTAAGTAGACAACGTTCAGAGACAAGAAAAAAAATAGAGAGAGAGAGACAAAACGAAAAGGTAAAGAGAGATAGACAAACAAACAAAGCTATATAGAGATCGATATATATATATATTTAAACAATGACTTAAAAGTTAGAATGTAATAACATAAAATAAAATAAGAAAATAAATAAATATTAAGCTATCATTACAGGCAGCAAAATGCACATCCTCCATATGATGCCCAAATATAACCGATAATTTATATAAAAATAAAACATAGGCCAGTAGTATGGCAATAAACAGTAGAGCGAAAGTTAACATAAAAATAAATCAACAGGGAAGGGGAAGTAAAGGTAACAAGACAGAAACCGTAGCCGAAAGTCTTCAAATAATTTAGAGCTTTAAATCCAATTAATAATAATAATAATAAATTCAATTTAAAATAATGCCTTTCATATAGTAATTTGGCGGTACCCCCCCACCGAAAGGTACCAGTTCCAAAAGAGGTGAAATATCACCAAAAAGGGATTAAAAAGAACTACTAAAAGAAAACAAAATAACAAAATATAGACTGATCATTATGCCCCATATCGACAGAGGACCACGAGGCCAATAATGGTCATGGAATCGCTGCATTTCAATCACTATACAAATCGTTGCAAAGGCGAAAGATCGAAGGACCAAACCACCCCTTCTTCCTCCGATCGATCCACAAATGCAGAGGATTTGCATAGCGGTGGTCCTTATGCAACGATAAGTGTGTATATATATATATATATATATATATACAGGGTGTCTCAAAAATATTGGTACAAACGTTTAGGGGAGGTAGGTAACATCTAAAGGAATGTGAATCGCATAGAAACCCATAACCGGAAACGTTACCGTAAGTCAGTAAACGGCGTTGTTCATCAGTTCGCGAGAAAGAAAATTTCTGGTTTACTCATTCAAGCAGAAGTCGCCGCACGAAGAGCATGCATCGATATACGAACTGTGAGCTAGCAGGCATGCACCTAGTGTATAGATTAGCCGAGGGCAATGGACGAGCCGCTCAACGAATTTATGGAAAACGCTTCCCAGACAGACATGTACCGAACCACCGTTTGTTTGCGAGTGTGCATCAAAATTTGTGCGATTATGGGTCATTAACAGGTAATAGGAGTAGATCACGTTCGACGCGAACTCTCGCCATGGAAGAAAGTGTGTTGAATGCCGTCCAGAATAATCCTACTACCAGCACACGTGCCGTTGCCTATGCCTTAGGAGTGTCTCGTTGCAGTATACAGCGTGTCTGGCACCATGATTCCTTACACCCCTTTCATCTCCAAAAGGTTCGGTTACTGTTCCCCCAAGATCATCCTGAACGTGTGGCTTTTGCGCAGTGGTTTCTCCAAGAAAGTGTTCAACAAGACTTGAATTTTCCAGCCTATGTTTTGTTCACGAATGAGGCTTATTTCACTCGGGAAGGCTTATTCAATCAGCACAATGCTCATAAGTGGGCTCACGACAACCCACACGGTGTGCGCCCCCATACCTGCCCACACAACATCGCTTCGCAATAAATGTGTGGGCAGGTATGGTCGGTGACTGCTTAGTCGGCCCATACCTGTTACCATCCCGCATGAACTCCCCTAAATATCGGATCTTTCTTGAACAAATTCTACCAGGGTTACTTGACGATGTTCCAGCAAATGTGAGACGCAACATTTGGTTTCAACATGACGGGGTGCCTACCCATTATGGAAGTTATGTTCGTGACCATTTGAACATCCGTTTTGGGCGTCGATGGATTGGCCGTGGTGGACCAGTTGCCTGGCTCCCACGAACACCTGATTTATAGAGCCTTGATTTCTTTCTGTGGGGGGCCCTCAAATCTATCGTGTATGAATCGCCTGTGGAGACGGACATGGATCTCGTGGCGAGACTCGTCTGCGCTGCTGCTACTGTCAAAGAAACTCCAGGTGTGTTCGACCAAGTCCGCCAATCCATGCTGCGTCGGTGTCACGCATGCATCGCGTCTCATGGTGGAACCTTCGAGCATCTGTTGTAACATCATGAAATGCATCCATCTCGTACTCCATTGTTAATATTATGTCAAATAAATGTTTGCCACTAATTACTGTCTTGTGTCATTTCTGCTTCTTGTGCCTCTGCTACTACTTTCCCGTGACGTTTCCGGTTATGGGTTCCTATGCGATTCACATTCCTTTAGATGTGAGATAAATACAAACAAAAAGCTAGAAAAATACAGAGAAAGTAATCTATAAGGATACAATGAGAGACAGTCAAGGAAATTTGGAGAAAGACCCATAAAGAAAGTTGAAGAAGATTCACAAAGAAAGAGAAAGAGATAAACAAAAAAAAATGCTACAAAATAAACAAACAGAAAGATCTACAAGTATACAGTGAGTGGTTTCCTGGAAGGTCAAAGAAACATGGAGACAAACCCACAAAAAAAAAAGAGAGAGAGAAACAGGCAGACGAAGAAAGAGAGAGAAATAAACAGATGAGAGAGAGAGAGAGAGAAGAATAAACAAAGAGACAGGTAGAAAAAAGGGAAGAAAAAACAGATTTAAAAAGAAACATTGAAAATGACAAAAACACACACACACAGAGGCAGACCTAAAACGAAAGACATAAATAGATAGAGAAGAGAGGAGAGGTAAAGATGCTGAAAGAAATAGGCAAAAGCCGCAGCAAACCATACCGAGAGACAGAGAGATAATGAAAAATTAAAACAATCATTACGTCTAAGGATAATAACAAAGATATAAGGCACACTCAAAAGATACAGGTAGACAAAAAAACAAGGACAGAGACTGCTACAAAAATAGAGATAGACATAGACAAATAAGGACTGAGATATTCAGAAGAACAGACACAGATAGACAAACAAAGACAGAGCGAAACAGAGCAATAAAGAAAGATAGTCTCTCTCTCTCTCTCTCTCTTTCCTTATTGGTAACAAAGACAGAAAAAGAGCGAAACAAACAAAGGTGGAAACAGACTGAAAAAGAAAGAGAGAGAGAGAGAGAGAGAGAGAGAGAGAGAGAGAGAGAGAGAGAGAGAGAGGAGAAGGCGTTAACAGTTACTGTTAACTCGCACAATTAGAAATCGAAGCATGTAGATAATCAGGAATTCCGACTGCTGATTCCCTGTTAATTACATGAAGGGCCGGAGTGATTAATTCCATAACTGACAGCGGCCAGGTGTTCTGAATGTGCAATGATTCGGTGCTTGCGTAACAGAAAAGGATAGCCAGTGGATGCATTGCATTCGCGTTCTTATTTATCTCGTTTATAGACAACAAAATCATGCGAAGTGTTTATTTATCGGAACACCGCGCTATTTTATTTAATTATGAAAAATTTATTAATGAAAAAATTAATATAAAAAAAATTAAAAAAACGGATTCATTCCTAGGAAATTGCCTTAAGACAGTCATTCAAACTTAACGGATGCACACTGCCATCTGGCGTTACCTAAAAGAACTTTCTGTTCGTTAGTTATGAGTCAGATGTGAGTTTATTTCTTTCTTCGGCGAAATCTTTTAAAACAAAATAACGACAGTTTTGTCTGTTTTGACTTCTTGTTGCTGTACAATCTTAGAAGCAATCCTTGGAAATATATTAATAAATAGAATGACATAAACCGTATTAGAAGCTTTTCTCCCGGACCTACACTATGTGAGTGGACTGACTAATTAAATTCTTAACAGAACCGTGAATAGTGTGATCACAACGACACCATCCTCCCTCGCAAACCCTCCGAAAACTGCGGTCAAAGTCACCAGGCCAATAACACGCTAATGTGCGTTGTGCGTGATTAGTTGTGGCTTTTCTCCTTATTTACGTCAATTGCGTGTCAGACATACGCTGTCCTGAACATAAAAACACAATCAACGGCTTAAATTGAACAACCACAGCACACAATTGCAAAGTTATTCACCTGGTCAGAGAAACTGCGGATTGAAAAAGACAGAATACCTTTATCTGCGTTCCGCTTCAAGTACATGAAATACGAAACCCATCTCTAACGATTGTTTATTTTTTCATCCCAAATAAATCAATATTTATAAGTTTATAAAAATGTAATAACCCTCCTATTATTATTGAACACCATAGAAGCCACCGCACCGCATTACTCCAAGATAGTGCAGTGAAGCCACCATACTGGGGGATTCAGTTTCTAAAAGGTGTTCCACAGTAGTTAATTAATTCAAAAGCAGCGAGATAACATTAAAATCAATGTACTGCGTAAAAGTGTGACATTTGTGGTTATTGAAAAGCTTGCTTTTCTTATGAAGTGGATATATTGCACACTGTCTTATTGCTGAATGAATTCTTAGGTTAAAGTATTGAGTTTAAGAAATATTTTAAAGCGCAGTTATCGAGTCATTTCTTCAGAATAATTACGAATCCACGTTGATCTTCAGAGTTCGCATTCTGTCATAGACAGTCACTAACTTCGCATGACCCAAATTTTCTCGATCGATCTGCATGATTTCTCACTTTTCTCAAGGTAAAGGGGTGTGGCAAGGGAACAATACTCGGAAAAGAGACACGTGACACTTGATCACTCGGAGTTGGAATTCTGTATAGTTTCTTGTTAATTTCACACGTGGGTCCATAGGGGCAGTATCTAATGCCTTTCATGATTTAACACTTTGGTGCTTTTAAGTCTATAGAAGCGTTTACACTAGAATTATTAAGTCGGTTGTCCATAACTGCATTTATTATCTCTCTCTTGTTCTTTCCCATTTCTCTTCATTGCAAATGTGGGTTGTTGTTATTTTTGTAGTAGGGTTTTAGGAGCATCAGCGACTAAGGCCAATATGCCTTAGTTAGCAATATGCTCTGTATATATTGCCTGTAAACTGTTTGTGTTCTGTGGTCGATTTTCTGTTTCTCTGGACGAAAAACCCGAGTTACCAGGAGAAAACAAAATCAACAACAACCCTTGCCTGAGACCCTACCAACTCAGCCACTTTGTGAAAAAGGCCATAAAAATTCCTTTCGTCATCGACGAGACTCCAACTCGGGTCTTTTTCCCCATTGTGGGGAGTATGGCGATTCTATCAACTGTGCTACCTACGAGGGTCCATCAAGTGTAGCGCAGTGTGAGGTCTGTCACTCTATTTTGTGCTTTTGTCTCTTATTTTTTAATATTGTTCAATATAGTCACCCCTCAATATATTATACCTCTTTCGACGACTCGAAAATGCCATAATGCACTCGTAAAATGTTTTAATTGGCCGCTGATCCATTTTTGCATTGCCATATTAAAACCAAATTTTGTTGAAAGTCACCTTGAAAGATCCAAACAGAGTTGGATCGTTTAACGTCCTTTTGAGTGGTTTTTATGAAGTATCAATATACAAATGTATTATGCTCCAGGATATTTATGTGACATCGACATGCTAAGTTCATAAATTGCTTGCATTTCTGGTTATTTTTTAGAAGAAGAAACCTCGAGTTTCCAGCAGGTTGACATATAGCACTTTGATGCCCCCATAAACTTGGTTTCTTTGCAAAAACAACAACAACAACAACATCACAGATTTATGCGAAGTTTATGGTGTATGAGGAGATCTGAGGTGACTTCCATAGACAGGTCGATTATTGCTGATACCTTTGGACATACAGCGTGGAAAATTAATCTGATGTTGCATATAGATAACTTTCAATTCTTGTTGTTAACTTCTGATGACTAGTTTCAAATTCTTAAGAAATGTATAACTTCTTTTATTGTGCACTGTGGATCGTTTGCACAATACTCCTCCCCTTATATTTATATTCATAAAACTGTTGTGTTTTTGTATTTGTAATTTCATATGTCACGATTACTCTGTTTGCAGATAACTACTTCAATATTTATTTTCAGAAAACAAGAATTTTAAAATATTATTTTTCTCTGTTTTTAGTTATAAAAGAAGTCTAAATTATTCTGGTTAGTTCATTATGAAAGAATAAATAAAACACTGGTGTATATGCCCATAGCAATACAACTGAGATAAAGAGTCCTAAATATTGTTTTTGAATTTTTTTGTATCTTTATTGATTTTTATAAAATATTTTTAATATAATTTTTTTAACATTTCTTTAATCCAAGTTTTTGATTAACTAATAAAGATACATATAAATGTAAAATAATCGCATTTAGAAAATAAAGAAATTAATCAAAATTATAAATCATATCAGAGTATATTATTTAAAATTTCATCCAAATGAGAGATTTTACTATTCTGCAGCACACCCAAGCAATGAACATAAACTGGCAGTTTGCTACTTGGTTCGGCTCAACGAGGATAACTTTGAGCGATTTAATCCCCCACTAAAGGGAGGAAGCGCGTTGAACTCAGAAGTGGTCAGCATTCGTACTTTCCGACCTATTCTGAGCAGACCTAAATCGATAGCACAAGTGCACCTCCTTCTACATAGTTATGATATAAAATCGGCCAATTGCTTCTGTGCTGCCTTGGTTCTGAGCATGTCATTATCCAACAAACGTTTATGAACACGCTGAAGTATCACGCACAAGAAGACTACGTGCCATGGGAACGTATAGTGGAAAACTAAAGATGAAACCGCTCTCATGCTGCTTAGTTTTGAACATGGAAGTTTTCGTCTCAGGAATGATATCCCTAACTGGGAATAGAAATATTCGATTTTGAGAGAGGGCTAATTTAGAGAGGCGAACCCAGAGCACGAAGAAGGTTATCAACTCGATAGTCTATTTCAAAGTTATAGAGATGACAGACCCGGTGTATAGAAAAACAGTGTATTAAATCTTCTCTGCGTTGAAAGTTAATTATTTGTTTGATTATTACATATGGTTGGAGTTTTATCTCTATTATGATTGAATTATTCGGGCAGATGAAAGAACAGGTGGTCTACTTAGAGAATTTTCAGTCATGAAGGTCATTCATATAAAAATGAAAAGAGACAGTTCAGCTGGTCCTAATGAAGATCCTTGTGGGACTTCTGTTGGAGTAGCGAATAGATGATAAGGAATTTTTTATCTTTCTTGTAATTGGAAAAGATGGGCCCTTAAAACAATATTGATATTACTTTGTTTATCCAGCCAAACAACAATTTATACAATTTGAAGCTATAGAAACAGAATGGTAAAGAGAGAGAAACGGCGTCTGGGACATTTTTAATTGATTTGTACAGAAGTCTGTAGTTTTCAAGTTCTGTAGATTATTTTGGTCTCAGATTTATTCGTCACTAATGGATTTTTTAAAAAATAATTTTGAATTATTTTAACTATTTATAAACTATTTAGTAATCTATTTATCTATTTAAGAACCATTTTTAACTATACGCAAACATATATGGGACACTAAAAGAATAAGAAAAATATGGTTAAATTATCGAGTATGGACTTTAATAACATCAGTAACCCGCTTAAGGACATTCTTTACTAGTTTTCGGAATAGAACGAATGAAATTCTTTCTACATTACTCCCATAAAGCTGCATCCAGTTATATATGAATTAGACTGTTTTGTTAACTGTCAGTTGTTTCAATTGTCTCTCTGCTGCTCTTAAATATCGAGGTATTCAAGTGGACTCAGATCCTAGCTCAGGCCACAAATGGAAGGTTCACCATATTATTCTCCGAGATTAGTTGCACTGATTGTGCTCTATGACACTGAGAATTTCAAACTGTTACAGACACGACTCCTGTCCAAGGAATTGGTAAAGTAGGGAAGAATCCAGTGAAGTAGGGAAGAATCGTTCAGAATGTCACAATAGGCAGTTACATTCATTGAAATACTACCATCGATGAAATCATCGATGGTGGTACCATTTAGGTACCACCATCTATTTCTCATGCGATCTCTGGAATTCACCATTACTTCGCAAGGATAAGATGTCCCAATACTTCCTGGAGAAGAGTGTATATTGTATATTGATGTTTGTGCTGTATAGCATTTTCAAATTATGTCTTCGACAAATCAGAATTCTTGTTTAAATCTACAAAATAAGAATCCTTTCATTTTTGCTAGCTCTAAGAACCAAAGCAAAACAAATATGCATGGGCTTATAGTATCAACGAATTGTCCTGGTTTTGCACAAACCTTGAGCAAAGCAATGAAATCTATCGATAGATCTTCCTTTCTAGAAGGCAACTAAGTAATCATTTATATACAACAACAAGCTAACTCAGGAAAGACTTATTACACTTGAATCCTAACGCGAACAGTTCTGAACAAAAAGCCAACAGGGAGATTAGTAATCATTTATGTTAATGGTTTTGTGTAATTAGAGTTTGGAAGTGTTTGTGATTACTAAAGTGAATGGTTAGTTTGCTTAAAACCTGCTAAATAAATCACTCTTTGCTTATTTTGCAAGTTCATTCCTTATTGTTAACTATTACAAGTGTACTGGGAACTTACTGACCTTAACCGATGTCACGCCTGATGGCTCGAATATGCATTAATAACCCACTCAGTGCTTGTAGCATGCACGCAAACTCGACATTGGCTGTAATTATGGTCGAATATAGGTAGTACGGATCAATAATAAAAACACAGATCCCGTTAATCACAATTATTTATGTGTGTTAGAGAGAAAAGGAGAATGTGCGCATTATAGAAATAAAAATCCATCGGTATAGAAAATTTCATTTGCACATAAAGACTTCAGAAGCAGGAGAATAAATACTTCTAAGTCATTCCCCTCTTCTGATATAAATTTCCCTGGATTGTGTTCAACACAATACAAGATTTTCCGCATCCTTTCGATTCTTTCGATTTTTCTTCTAATAAAAAAAATGTCATATGTTTCATTTAATAAAACAGTATTCGATTAATTGTTTCTTTTCTAAAGTAGTATATTAATAATATTGCCATTTCGTAATTAATTCATAATCTTGATGACAGAGTTCCTGGAGGATTTCTAATATTGAAAGATCTTCCTGCGCACCTATTTTACCTAATGTGTATTGGCGCAGAAATGCAATGAGTCTTTGGCGATCCGATACATCTTGTTTTACCAATTTTGACAGCAAAATTGTAAGAACCTTGTGGAGTTGTAGTGTTTTTGATTACCATGGATTTCGATATTTGGTACTACCCAAGGACGCTACAAAAACAGAAAATGAATGAAACGAATATTTGTTGATATACCAGCCATTATTAGCTGATTTCATTTCCCTTTTAAAAAAGGTGTCGTCAGTTGGTTTAAATTTTTAATTGCCAAACAGATGGATGCAGTGTTTAAAATATCCTGATTATTTTGTGAATAGTTGGATGAGGATACTTTCTTGGTGGCGTAACTGGATTTGGAAGAGAAAGTCTGGACATAATTAGACATTGACAAGTATAAACATACAATAAGTATTGTCAAGCAATTTTTATGTCAAACACTAAGTTGGCTCCCAAAGTGGAAGAGGCAATGAGTCTGCTAAGTTTAAAGTGGAAGTGGATGATTACTTTGTGGCAGTTGGAAATGGATGATTACTTTATGGCAGTTGGAGTACTATGAATAGTCTGTTTTATTTTTGATATTATTTTTGGCTGATGCAGAAAAAAAGTCGGCTTCTTTCCATCACTTGGCCTGACTAAAACTAACCTCCTCCTACCTATACGTAATAACATTTGTGCTTGTGAGAAATATCTTTTCCTATTGTCTATGGCACCTTTTTTTTACAATTCGCTCTTGCGTCGATCCGCATTCTTTCCAGTATCTCAAGCGATCTCTTTCACTCCAACGAAGTTTGAGTTGCCAGCATCGCCCCATCAATTTAAAGATTTACGCCGTTATATCTAATCTCTCTGAAACTAGAAGAAAGAAGTCTCAGTTTTTGCTAACAGCGACCTCGAAGTTTTGTGTCCACCTATACATCACTGTCAAGGTTGCGAAGAAACAAAGACTTGTCAGTGATTAGCTGTTTCCGCAGTTTTACTTACCCGTCTGACCACACCCTATTGCGTTGTCACGCCAACACACTAAAAACTGTGCAATAAATACAGTCCCGGCAACCCTGGGCATGCTTTGCGATGGGATGTCACGTGTTATTTTATTTTCTTTTTTTCTTTCCACCTCCTGACGTCAGAACTTTTGACAGCAACCAGATCTCGGGTATACAGCAAGAAAAATTCACTGTGATCAGTAAATTTAAGCAAATGTTTTGTAATTTTAATTTCAAGGACTTCTTTCATTGACCGATATGTTTATTGTATATTTAGAGTTGAATTACGCTCTGGGAGACGTCTGCGATGTGCAAAGAATACGTAGAGTTGAATAAGTCGTTTTTCATGTACACTTTTGATTTGAGCTGACATCTGGCGAGGAAAATGTGCTACTTGACAAAAGTGAAAATTAAATGACTTAGTGGTGTATATAAACAGAAAAACAGTCAGTTTAGTTTTCCTATTTCAGTACCATCAACCAGTGGGAAGAGGAGTTCATTATAACTTTTAATGGCAGCCATTACAACAGTGTCACTGTTAATAATGGATTCCAAGGAAGTATGCGAACTACTAATTGTTAATTAATAGAGAGTTTTATTATTTCTTATACACTAAAGCACATATTTAGCGTTGTGGACTTAAAATACTGAATATAATAAAAACAAAATCAGAATATGATCAAAACAAAATTCACATGTTGTATTGCTTTGTTTCCTTTCATATGGTATATAATTTAATGTTCTGTCATTTCTAGAAAACACTCGTGTGAGTAGAAGGCAGGGTGAAAGCAAAGAGTATTTCACAGACTTCACAAAATATGGCAATGAAATATAGTCTAACTTGTGCTGCCATCTGATGCCACAAAAGGAAACCACAACCCGCGAATATCGCGATAATAATAATAATAATAATAATAATAATACCTGATAATTCGAGAATTAAAATTAAAACATTTTAATTATTAAAAAATATATATTTTTAAATTTTATAATATTTTAATAATTTTAAATAATTATATATTAAATATTAAAAGTAAATTTAAATTTTTAATTGTTTTAAAAATTAAAATAATTAAAATAAAAAATAATATTAATTTAAGAGCAAAATAAAGCAACTCTGACATTATGATATACGTATATATACGTATATCATAACGTTGTCTATACGTATATACGTCTATATGGATATACGTATATAGGGAGATTTAAATATAAGCATGAAGATCGCAGACTGACGAATGCGCAGTTTCTACATTTAATTAGCTTTTTTCAGAACAGAACCGAATCAATCCCCTTTTATATTGTACTTTTAAAAATTAAAAGTACTTTTAAAAATTTAAAGTATTGTATTGTACTTTTAAAAATTAAAAAAAAAATTAAAGTATAATGAAATATACCCTTTAAATTGAATTCATTATATCAAGTAGACTAGTAGAGCGATACAACATATCGTCCACTTCTCGAAATGTGAGATTTTACGAGACTAACCTTGCCATTATCGGTGCTGCCATCTGTTGTGGACACACATAATTGATTTGCGCTTAAGCGAATAAGTGTCTAAATTTCCATAATAATAATAGCATGGATACCACAGATTGTTTTTATTAAAATAAGGCATCTCTGACCCACTTTAAATAGGCAGCACAATTAGAAGAATTACGGTTATTATTATTATTTTTCTTCTTTCTTTTTTCCCTATTAAATAGATAAATTCGCTCTCCGCCACTTTCAAAGCTTTTCACTAGAAATAGAACATTAGGTCAGCCGGATGCGTAGCTGTAGAGTGCGATTAACAGGCGCGTGGCCGGTGTACAAATCGTGAATTCTGAAAGGTAGTCGGAAAAAGAAAGTTACAGCTTCCGGTAGCTCTAATAGTAAATACATCCGCTCATGTACGTGCATATGTGCCCTACAACGACTATCCCTGATGTTGACGCGACAGAGGGAGGGATATGTCTGCGATAATCTGTCCTATTTTTTCGTTGAAAGTGTCAACTTTACCAGTCGTCTCTTACGAAGGATTCCTTGACACACTACACTCGGTGGATGTAATAATCGATGTCAATGGTAAAAGGTTCTATTTTAAACAAATTCCAATAAATCGGAATTAAATTAGTGCTTTTATATGGCCACAATTAACAGCTGAATTTATTTTGGATGGTATCTAAGGGGTATGTCACAGCGCAAAAGATTCTGAGTTCAAGAAGCAACAACGAGTAGTGACTACAATGTCATAAATGGTTAGTATCCAAAGACATTTCGGGGATCAAATGGAAAGAGGAGGGTTTTACAGGATTCATTTATTTCTTGAAGCTCTGATAACTATACCTGTTCGATAGGAATTTATTATGGGAAGTATTGAAGGGATTTATCCTGGAAGCTACAAAAGCATTTGTTCCAATAGAGAAGATCCGCAAAAGAAAGATGCTTAAAGGTGACATCTCTGGTCGCTCATTTAGGCATCTTTAATACAAGAAAAAAAAAAAGCATGGGGCAGTTACAGACTGCCACTAGATACTAATTTATATGATTATCATAAGTTTAGACAAGCGAAAGTTGAGTACGAGAAATAACTAGAAAAAAGAGCTAAAATGGAGACCAAGTGTTATTTTCGTACGGAAATACAAAAAGAAAAAAATAAGAGAGTGAATCAGATAGATCCCTCACTTGATCTAAGTGGAAAAGTTAGGAGAAGCCCAGCAGAAGTGGAAGAGGAGTTGGACATATACGTTACAATGATTTTTATAGTTTAAAAATCACTCGAACCACGAGAGATCAGTGACAAGAAATCAGATGGATCTTACTTAAGTGATATATCAATCTCGGAGAAGAGAATGTGAGGAAAACTAAAGAAGCTGAGCGAAGGTAAGACTGAAGTGGACTTATACAGCTTGTTATGCTGTAAAGGCTGCATGCGAATACGTAATCCTGTTGAGGGTGCTAATAAGATCATCATTAAGCTCCTAAACGATTTCTCTAGACTATGAACGCGCTACCGTTTTCCACAAAAGAGGTGCGAAAAACTTGATGGGCAACTACAGACCAGTGAGTTTGACTTTAGTAGTGGGAAAGATCGTGAAATCTGGAGTTAAGGAGACGATATAGGACTATCTCCATAGGAATTCTATTCTTCTTGGATTACAGCATGTGTTCACGAAGAGGATGCCTTGCCTGAATGATCTGGTTATCTATTATAAAGAAGTTATAAAACAATTAGATGTTGAAACAGCTTTGACATTATTTACCTTAACTTCAGTAAAAAATTTGATATGGTTCCCATGAAGGTTGTTATATTAACTGAAGCAAACTGGATTACTGGTAAGCGCTTTCATAGAATCAAGGGCTAACCAAAACATAGGAGACAGATAGTAATCATAAATGGACATGCTTGAGGTTGGACTGTTGTAGCAAGTGGAGCTCTCAGGGGATCTATGTTGGGACCACTTCTGTTTCTTATCTTCCTTAATGACATTGATTAGGGAAGTGCAGGAGAAATTGTCAAAGTTTACCGATGATTTAAAGGCAACATAAAATTTTTGTCTGGTGACGTTTCAAAATTCTTTTCTTGTTTATCATCCTAATTGTATTAAGATTAAATAATTTTGCTGAGACTAGTTATTGGCGAATTTAGTTTATATCAATTAACATAATTATTAAATTTCGCCGTTACAGACACAATACATATAAGGGTATATGAATAGATTATGGGTGGTCCTAATATAATAGTTTGAGTTTTGTTGAACTGTATAAAAAAAAACCTTTGTGATGTTGACTTCTTGGGCCACTTTTTATAATTAACTCCTGAAAAATATGGTTTTTCGTGTCACAAAAAATACACTGATCACATAGCGTACGCAATTTACGGACACAATATACTGAAGCTCTCAGACCTCCCCATCCTCTGGCAGCCACTGCTTCTTGGCCATGACTGCCAGAACGGTCATTACGAACTTTGACAAAATTTCAGTAAATTCTGGTCCTTTACCAAATAAGTGAAATAATTTCAGAATTATTGGAAATAAACTCCCCATTCTCAAAATTTGCTCGATACTCAGTATTGAAAAAAACTTGTTCTTGTATTTCTACCTTTTTAGATTTCTCAACAACGTAGAAATAAATTAAAGCTGTGTTCTTTTCCTCTGCCACGATGGTCCTGGATATCTTTCTGTTGCGGATCCTTACGTTACATTTTTTTTTTTTTTATATTTTGATTGCCTTATACATTTCATTCAATAAATCCGATGAAATCAGATCAAATCAGCTGATGCAATTTCACTTATGAGTTACCCATGAAGGTGAAACTTGACCAGGTGTCCACGGTTCCCTTCTAGATACGACAACTTATCTGAAATGCCAGAGACAGTTGACGTATATAAATTGAGATTTTTTTTTTTTTAGGTGCATCAGCAACTTGTATCATATTGAGTCTTATATAATACACTGAGTGATCACTGAATTATGACCACCTACCTAATACTTCGTAGGTCCTCCTTTTGCCCTCATTACAGCAGCTATCCGACGTGGCATTGATTCAATAAGATGTTGGAAGTGTTCGGGAGGTATGGCCAACCAAGCTGTGTGTAATGCGGTCAGCAATGCAGGTATGGAAGTGACTGGTGTACCCAGACTCCTGATATGCCTTTCCATAGTGTCTCACAACTGCTCTATGGGATTGATATCGGTGGAGTTCGGAGGCCAATCGATATGCTGGAAGTCAGAACTGTGTTTCTCAAACCATTCCTGCACAACAAGTGCCCAATGGCTCGGCGCATTGCATCTTGAAAGACACCGTCGCCATTCGGGAAAAAAGCGGGGTATACACAGTCAGCAAGCAATTGACGATAGCGGAGACCACTGATACGTTGTTCCACATGCACCAGAGGTCTAAGTTCCTGCCAGTGAAACATTCCCCACACAATACAACCGCCTCCACCGACCAGTACTTCTGATGCCATGCATGATGGATGAAGAGCCTCATGTTGTTGATATCAAATCCGTACACAACCATCCACGGTGTGGAGTAAATAACGTGACTCTTCCGACCAGCACACCTCCTTCCAGTCTTCTAACGTCCAATTTGCATGCTCTTTGCACCAGGCGAGTCTTTTACGCCGATGAAACTTGGTTAGGAGAGGATGCCGTAGGGGTCGTCTGCTGGTATAGCCCATAGGTGCGAGCGTGCGATGCATGGTCATGCCAGGTTGGCTCATGTTGTATTGGGTAGTCAACTCTTTAACAATGCTGCGCCTGTTCGCCTGTACGAGTCGTCGTACCCAGTGCTCACCTTTAACATCAACCTTTCGCTGACCTTTGCAGTTTTGCTGTCTGGTAGTTGTTTGACTATTTTGACACCAGTCCTGGTACACTTTAAATACGGCGGTCTCGAACACCCCACCAGCTTAGCCGTTTGGGAAATCGAGGCACCAGCTCATCCAGCACTCACAATCCTTCCTTTTACCCATCACGCTCGGAATTTTAATTCCTACTGAACTACTGACACCTTATCTATGATACGTAGGTCGACTAACTGCGCACTCTCGTACCTCACGTGGTCAATGGGTCGCATTCAGTTTTCATAAGGGTGGTCATAATTCTGTAAATTGGACGTGTTCTGTGGTCGATTCGCTGTTGCTGAACGAAATCCAGAGTTTCCGGGAGAAAAAAAACCACGCTACCCTTGCAACTACCGACTAACTCAGCCACGTTGTGAAAAACCCCCATAAAAATTCCTCGCGCATTGACAGTATTTGAACTCGGGTCTTTTGCTGCCAGTGTGGGAATGACAGTAATTATATTAACTGTGCTCCCCAAGAGGGTGGAGTTTTTTGTGTATGGTGATCAAAGGTACACGATAGCTGGTCGCCCTGCATAAAATTCCCTTCTCACGGCCTGCTATAGCTGACATGCCTAACTATTATCCCTCCTGTAGAACCAGCAAGCACTGAAGCAGTATTTTCACAATGATGGATATCTTGAAATGGACAGTGACCACGATTAATGCAAGATGCAAAGGATCGAAACATGCATTTTTATATCTGTTTACCCAATTTGCATTTTGTGGCGGGTAGCGTACGACTTTTTGTTTACCCGTACAGGCAACGATTGTTTTGTTTCATGAACAGCAAATATTTGATTCTACACTTACTGGCCAAAAATTATAATCTCGCATCGTGGCATGGATTCCGCTAGGTATCTGAAGGAGTCTAGTTCCAGATGTTACCATTGTTGGTAGAGAAGGCGAATTCGGATTTGCTCTTTCCAACATATCCCAGACATTCTCAATCGAATTCAGGTGCAATTTTTGCATGATGCATAATTGTGTTGTCGTCCTGAAAGAATCCATTGAATCAGATTAAAATGAATTATTACAGGATAAGGTTGATCCTGTAGGACAAAAGGATATTCCTTTGAGGTAACACAACCTTCTACCAGTGTGAGCGGACCCAGTCCGAACCAATAGAACATATTTTATACTAATATATCATCTACAGTGGACGGTGGGCATGTGACAGACTGGATGCATGGCTTCATAAGATTCACACTCCAGTTTAACCCTTGGTAGCCTATACAAAGGAGCGGCCTTCGTATAGGCACGACTATTACTGCCACTACCAGATAAAGACAAAAGCAATGGGACTTGTGGAAATGATATTCAAAGCATAAATTTAGAACTTAATGGAAAAATAATAGAGAAAATTTAGGAATTTAAGTACCTTGGAAACATTATACCATATTTCAAAATTTCAACGTGCAGTTTTGGAGCAAAGAGAGAGACAGAGACTAACTATCTCTTTGCAGAGACAGAGGTAACACTGATTAAATTCTTACGGCCAGGGACATTCCTAGGGTATGTGGCCTGGGTACCAATTGAAATTTGGTACCCCTTTATAAAATTTTCTTCTTATGTGTGTGTAAGTCTCAGGTTTTCAGGTGCCCCTTCAACGTTGGCCCCTGAAACGTTGGCGCCATTAGTTTGTAAATGTGAAATTTCAATTTAATGAATCAAATAAACTCAAACAGTGTTAATAATTGATGGACTAATTTCAAATTACTGGTCTGTTTATCTTTCCGATCGCTAGATGGCAGCACGATAGAAAGTGAAAACCATTTCTATGAACGTTATCACTTACTTATCAATGCTCTTAGTGCAAATAACGGCTCAGATGAAACATGTAAATAATATATTTTTCATTGGAATTTTAAAAAAAAAATAAGAAGATATTCTTGGTTAAAGAAAAACAGCTAATCAGTTTAAATGCAATTTTTTCTTGTTGTTATTCATATATTAAATATTTTGGATTAAAATTTATTTTAGGATTTTCCTTTAAAAAAAAAATGGAAAAATTATTTATTGTTGTTGGCCACTGCGCGAAGAGTTTAATTTTCAAAGTTTATTTAGTAGGTGCACACGCGTAGTAACATTTCTGAATATTTTAATTGCATTTTCACTTCATTAATACTTATTTTAAAAATTATTTGTTCGTAGCAATATAGATATATACATATATATTATTTTTGAAGTTAAAACCTATCCCAATACTGTGTAAAGATTTATTATCGCTATAAAAGTTTATAGAAACAATACTAAAAATAACAATTCGTTATAATTTTTAAGCTCACTGGAACCTCTTACAAATGTTTTGTATGTGGTGCCATCTAGCGACATAAATAGGAAACGGAATTTTAATATTCGTTTTTGACATGTTTGAGCGGTAGACTCAGTGGTGGATTAAAACCTTTATACCCCTAGGACAAGGACTTTGGGGGTAACGTCTGGGGGGTAACGGGTCGCCGCACAGGCCTAATAGGCGCGTGACATATGTTGTAACTTATACGTAAATAAATTGTACAGTGTACCAGTTAGCAGGGGGGCAGAAACCCCACGGGCATAAATCAAACATTTAACAGGCAAATGGCACAAGAAATATGCAGAGATTATTGAATTTAAATTCCCATTGTATTTATGTATTCTTTTCGCTTTCAATAATATTGCTTATATCAATTAACAAATCTTGCTGTGCCCTCAGGCAAGTGCCAAGTGTGCCTATTGGGTAATTCAGCATTCGGTACGCCTACTTGTTTGTTTGATTCCAACCCAACGCTGTAAATTAAAAAAAAAAGAAAAAAAGAATCGAGTAGCACCCTTTTCAAAGAAAATTCGTTGGCACTACTTCTTGCGGATGTATACTTTAAAATATCTTTCAATGCAGTCATGTCAGTGTGGGATATGATACGTCATACAACAAATAATGTACGTCATAAAGAATATTTACTAATCAGGTTTTTTCCGCATCTTATTGATATTTTGTGTTAATTAAGTTTATTGCATCGTTAGATATATTACATGGAGTGTAAATCAATTCATTCAGCAGAAGCGTTTTAAGAATTTGATTGCAGTTTATCCGGAAATAATTCTTTTTTTTCACAATGTGTGATAAGCATGGGAGAATGCATATAATACATTCCACTCTCTGGTGGGTCTGAGATTAATAGTGGAAGAATGGATATGATTGCATCAGAATTTTGTAGATGAGTTCCTTTTCGTATCACTGTTCGTTAATCTATGGTTGACCAAACTGTGATTAGATTATTATATTATTTCTTGATATCAGTTCAGAACAGGGTAATTTGATGTTGTTTGGTAGGTTTCTTGCTAATACTTAAATATCTCCTTTGACCTTCTGTTCGTCTCGGAGTATACACAAACATTTAATTATTTATTTATATTTTATATACATATATCTAGATATTTCACTTTCTTTCATAATAAAACTAGCAAATGCTTGATAAAAGTTGTTCATCTAGACGCCTCAAAGAGAGAGGGTGTACATTAGAGCATTTTTTAAAAACAAAAACTCTATTTATCATTTCTGTTAAATATTTCTATATTTTATTCAAAACTGCTTAAAATTGATGTTCCAAAGTTTGAATTCATCCGCAGTGAATTAAAAATTCGTTTTTAGGCAAGTTCATATGTATATATGCACTGAGTGTACAGAAATCATGGGATACCTACCTAGTAACGGGTAGGCCCACCATTCGCCGGATAAGGGCAGTTACACGGCAAGGCATTGAGTCCACTAGTTTACGAAAGCGTTCCTCAGGTGTTTCCAACCATACTTGCTGTACTGTTGTCCATAATTTCGTCACATTCCTGGGTGGAGGATCCAAATCTCGAACGTAGCTTTCCACAACATCCTAAAGATGCTCCATAGGATTCATGTCCGGTGAATGGGGAGGCCATTCTATAGTGGTAAAATCTGCGAAATGCTCTTCGAACCATGTTCTAGTCACCACGGGTCTGTGGGGAGACGCAACTGTCCTGCTGGAAGAGTCCATTGCCCTGTGGGTGCCCGATGACCATGAAGGGAAGCAGATGGTCAGCAAGGATGGACACGTAACCTGGACTGTTCAGTGATGCGTCTAGACCAGAGTCCCAAATTTTTAGAGAAGTGGGCCACATATGAATTTTTGGAATATTTGCGGCCGGAAAAAATTCCTAATTACTGAAAACTACATTCTCTGCATAACTTTAGTGTTAATCACAAAAACACAGTCAGCAATACAAAATTTTTATTTTTTGGATAATTTGACTCAGATAATTGTTGAATAAAATTGAATTAGCTTTTCATTTTTAAATATTGTATTCGGCGCATAATTAGATTGAAGGCCTACCAACTCTAATTGTAAATTCTCATCAACATCGTTGATGAGTACGTCAAACGGATTTTGAAATAGTTCAAACACCTTTGAATTATTTTTAAAATCAGAAAATCTAGTCGCAAAATTTTCCTACAACAAACTAACGTTTAGAACAAAATTTTCAGTGAAAAAATTACAACTAGGCATATTTTTAGATAAATTATCGCAACGTGGAAAATGTGAAAAATTTTTCCAAAGCAGATGACTTTTAAATAACTCCAGTTTTGTTTCAAATGCTTTAATATTGACAAGTTTGTTTCGTCCTTGTAGTGTCATATTAAAAAAATTCATGTGGGTGTTCATAACATACCTATTAAAAAGGCAAGGTTCCAAAACCATTTGAGATCTGACAGTTCCAGAACAGGTTTCAATTTTTCTTTCATAAATAGATCTATTTCTATCCTGAGTTCAAAAAATCGCTTCAACACGTTACCGCGACTCAACATCGTTTTCAGTGTGGTACAACAAATCCCCGTATTCGGCCTCGATATTTTCAAGAAATGTTTTGAATTACCGATGATTCAGACCAGACTTGCGAATAAAATTTACTGTTGATATTAACAGTTGACTTGACTGAATCTACGTACAAAAATTTTCCGCTGACCCATGAACCCAATTTAGTACCGACCATATTTTTAGCGCCATCCATCGTATTTGGATTTGCTAATAGTAAATCCCAATTCAATTTGAGGCCGTCAATTGCTTCTGACACACTCAAAAATATATTTTCTCTTGTATCTTTCAAGATTTTTAATGCTCTTCAGTTAGTGCAAAATTTTGATTTACACCTCGAATATAAATTAGTAATTGAACTGTATGGCTTGTTTCTTCACTCTCATCAATTGCTAATGAAACGTGTGAATTCACTACGAGTTGATTTTCAACATCGGCTCCTAAACCTTCGATTCTTCTCGTTTCAGTTGATGAAGATAACGTGACAGACGCAAAATTATTTACTTCTTCATTATTTACTTCAGGACATACTTCTTCTGCAATTACCAAACAAATTCGTTTTACAAATTCTCCATCCGCAAAGGCCCTTCCTTCTTCGGCAATGACTTGGGAGGGTCGAAAACTAGCTTTAACTGCAGATAAAATTTGATGAGTAAGTTCCAATCATCTGTTGTTGACTTTGAAAAGTTTCGGTTAGTTCTTGAATTTTTTTTTCTTCCGCAAAGCTCCTTAAAATTTATCGTAATTTGTTTTGTGATCTAGTGACGTTTCACATTATATTCCTTGAACACCGACAAGGCTTCATTCCAATTAAGACACGTGCAAGTATCATTGAACAGTGCAAAAAAGTAATTAATTGGCCATCGCTCATTAACATTCATTAAAATGCAGTGTACCTATATACCTGCCAAGCGGTGGGCTCATCTACTAGCGAGAGGGGTGACAGGGTCGCGTTGCCCAAGAACCGGGTATCCCATGAATTCTGTCCTTTCAGTGTCCATTCACCTATTGTCTTCCCCATGTCCCACTCCACATGTCATATTGGGAATTTCAGTGGACGGATTTTCACGAACTTTTATATTTTGGCCTTTTAGAAACATTCGTTGAGCTATTCCAAATTTCAGTGAAGTTGGACATATAGAAATCCGGTAATTATTATTTATTTTTCCATACAATTTGCATAGAAACAAGAAATTCATAGATTAAATGCAGTTTTAACGCAGCATCGTAAGCTTTAGACAGTCCGTGCATGATTCGAGTGTGCACTGTTATGCAAGACTCATGAACGTGCCACGTGTAATGAATAGCAGTGAAAAGTAAACTATATTTACTTTTCACTTCTATTAATCACAAAAAAGAAAAAAATAATAAATTTTCAATTAAGGAAATTAAATTAAACTTGCCTGAAATGGAATGTGCATTCGTTAATATTAACTTTGTTATTATTATTATATTTTCCTCCTGTTTTTATGGGTTTTGTTTCTTCTTCTTGTGTGAGTGGGGTCTGCTTGTTTTATTATTATTTTTTTAATATATTGTGTTGTGTTTTATTATTATTTTGATTTAGAACGGCAATATAAAATCTGTATAAGTATTTTCCCCCCTTTGGCTTTTGTGTAAATGATAAATAAAAACAACACTTCTATATATTTATTATTAACAAACTTTTATTTTTTATTTTTGCCAATTTATTATATTACAAAAGTTTAAAATACATTTTGAAGTTTTATTTTTATTTAAAAAAAAAACAATATCTTTAATAATAAAATTATAGAAAAGTAAGCTTCCCACATTTTTCAAATATTAAAAAAAAACTATAAAAACCACAGATATATAAAATTAAACCAAAGCATACCCATATATTTTTACTAATGAAATACTGCTGCATGCAACTTTTTATATGTTGTATGGAGTAGTGTGGCACTAGTAAAAATGTTGTATAATAGTGTCTGATGCGAGAATTCATAATATAATTTTAGTCACAATACTCGAGTACTGAAATCTGCTGTTCGAAAATTTAGACTCACCTGATCGATCCAAGATTTTATCGAGGTTTACGTATATCTTTTCTTTTAGTCGAAGCAGTGTCTGCATAGACGATGACAAGATAAAATGTTTGACTTAAAGCTCGTAGGAGAAGGTAGGGTATTTGGAAGTGAAACGAAATTATATAAAAAAAGTGAATCTACAAGTAGATGGAGAATAGAGTGGTTCCAACACTTTTTGCACGAAGCAAATATTGACTATTTATCTGACTGCTTACTCAGAAAATCTTCTTAAAGAAAGTATCGACATGATAGCGAAAATTCAGTTTTGTATCAACGTAGATAGCTAAAAATCTTCATTATAGCTAGCAGTAGTGATCAGCCCTTTTCAAAAATTGAAGCGTCCTTTCAATCAAAGCATCACATGCTCGTACCATGCGAGATAAAGCAGGTGATAAAAACTAAACAGGAATTTCAGAATACGCAACTCGTATGGAATATCGGAGCCGATGACCAAGTAGATTCCACTCTTGTCAGAAAAAAATAAAATAAAATGAAGCAAGAAGGTGCGGTAACAGTGGTCTCAGGAATACCAACAGCGGAGTGTCCCTTGCGGGCACAATGCGTATAAACACCGTCCTGCTCACCCCGGCTGGTAAAGGCCAGGTTCGAATCCCATCAATGAAGTGGGAATTTTTAATAGGCTATTTTCACAATATGGCTGAGTCAATCGATCTCAGGCGAGCGTTGTATGGTGTTTTTTACGTCCTACAAACAGGCAATTTACATACATGATATATGGCTCAATATGGTCTTAGTCGATAATGTGTCTAAAACCCAATAACAGTAATAACAACCGGACAGTGCTATTAATTTGAAGAATCCCAATTCCTGCTGTTTCGACTGATGGTAGGACCAAAATATGCCAAAAACAGCATGGCATGAGTTCATTGACCCATTCCGCTGGTGTCAATGATACAAGCTAGCAGTGGTGAAGTTAATGGTGTAGGGAGTGTTTTTATAGTGTACATTGAGCTCCTTGTTGCCAGTGGAATTAGATTTGGATGCCACAGGTTATTAAAAAATCCTTATCGATCAGGCACATCCCTTCATGACTGAAGTGTATCCATCTGCGAGTGGGGTTCTTCCACCAGGACAATGTGTCTTGTCACAAGGCCAGAATTGGTTCTAGCAGCATAGCTAATTCAGCCTACTATGGTGTCTCACCATCACAACTAAATGCAATTGAGCACATGTGGGATGAGGTGGAGCGAGTTCTTCAGCGTAGAGATGCGCAACCATCCAATTTACAGCAACTGTGATATAACGAAGTTGTATCACAGTCAACTATATAACGAAGAAACTGGTCTCCCTGGTAAATGATTGGGAGAAGCACAGTAGTAAACAGCTGGAAATTTTCATTTATTAAGTTTGCGTTTTCAATTTCCATGAAGATTAAGTTTCATATTTAAATTACATTCGTGCCCATTCGTGAAAGTTATTAGTTTGAGTGGCTGGTAGTGTATATATTGCATGGTTGGCTAAAGTTATATGCTTGTCTATGGAAAGCTATACGTTTTCTTCCTACAACCAGAAACAAGAAAGAGAGAAAGATAAATATATAGCAAAGGAAAGATGCTTAAAGATTTGTTTGACCTAATAATTTACATATATTTTCCAGTTGAGTCTTAATTTGTATTTAAAGAAGAAATATGCACAAAGCATTACGGTATCTTTACTAAAGTGCTTTATGCATCGCACGAGCACGATATAAAAACAACACAACGCCGACTACAGAATTGACTCTGGGAACCAGCACACAAAGAAACAGGTGGCTAAGTGACTACTATGTAAGGAAAGCAGTAAACAATGTGACACAGTTTGGCGACCTCCCGCTTGCATCACAAGCCCCACAGCTGTCCACGAGAACATTCATCAACTCCACTCACAAAACACTGCAAATCTGGTGCTAAAGGTGAGTTGCGGAGCATTACGATTCGTTACAGTTCACTCGTGGGGCACCAATGGGTATATTCGAAACTACGTCTTGGTGAAGTTGGGCAGATTTTCTTTTTTCTTTCTTTGGTGAAGCATCTTAAACGATCCAAGGAGTTGCACTTTCTTGTAGATTTGTGTATCTAAATTTAACTGAAAAATTGCCCCTTTGTTCCTTATGGTACCATCCAATTTTCCTATGAGCAGATGAAATGTCTTTTGCAGAATATTCCACCAAATGGAGTCCCATTATTGGAGTCCCATTATTACGTATATTTAAAAAAATGTTATCGCTATGATTCAGCTTTTTATACGTCAATCACTGCTCCAACGAAACTTCCAATCGAAAAATCTGAAAAATAGAAAACAAAAAACAGTTAGGGTCTTGCAGTTAAATATAAAATTTAAAGCAAAATTTCGGATGTTTTTTTAAACGCTAACTCAAAAAGACCAGTCTCATGTCTCTCCATATGTTTGCTTTTGTTGAAAGTGTCGCAGTGCGTACTCCATTTGCCTCACTAAAATAAACTCATTCGAGTATATCACAGAGGTATATTTATGCGCTTCCGATAATCTTCTCTTTACAAGGTGCACGTTATGGCACGCATTTCAGAGGATGAAGAGATGTTTCTTCGATTTCAGAGGGATTTTCGTAGACCCATATTCGCATATTCTGTTTATTGACAGGGCCATTGGCGTGGAAATGTGGTTCGTCTCTCAGCCAGATTCGATTAATAACCGCAGGATTAGGGTTGTAAAAGGGGTAAAAACTTATTACGGGACTTCACTCATCGGTCTTTATTGCTGTCCTTAAGTTCCTACCAATCTGAGTTTTATACGGGTGAAGATGAACATTTTCCAGCATCATTAAGTACGTTGATAAGTGTCTGCTCTACTCTTATTAGTGTAAATATAAGATATACCTGCTTTTGACAGGTTAAAACCATTCAAGTGTACTCTTGAAGGTTTTCAGTAAGCGCATAGAATTCATTCTGCCAGTTTCTTACTTTGTCCACTAATCTCAGTGTCCCTAATTTTTTTAAAAATTATCATACATCCAAATTTCTAAAATTACCGACTTCATAAAAATTTGAACTTTTTATCAAATTAGTTTAAAGGTAATTTAGAGAGAAAATGAAAAACACTGGCACAGTCTATGAAACAGAAATCCATCCATTTTTTTACTTCGTTACCTTTTCTTTTCTAGTTTCTGCTTTAACATTTTTTTTTTCTAACTTTTCCAATCTTCAACTAATCCATGTTGCTAGAAAAGCGTAGTCTTCAATTGCATTTAACTTTTAACTAGCTTTTTTAACAAATAAGTAACCTTATTGGAGACAAGTTTACATCTAATGGCTCTCTCAACAAATGTTTTCAAACCCCTTTACCCCCAACCAGTCCATGTTAGTAGAGTAATAAAAACTTGGTCGGGATAGACCAAGATTTTTATCTCGACTGTCTCAATCAGTACAGATCTCGAAGTACCTTTTCAGTCCAAAACTAAGATATCTAAGTACAAGGAGGATGCCGAAATGGATGAATAATAAGCTAACCAGTTTAACTGAAAAGAAAAAGATAGCATGGAAAACTTTCAGAGCGATGAAAAGTATTGAAGCCTAGAAGTTGATTCATAGCGGTACCATGAAAAAAAGTTAGGCTGGTAAAGACAGAGAATGAAAGGTCACTGGCTAAAGAAAGAAGGAAAGAACGGATTTTTCAAATGTAAATATAAATAAGAAGAAAACGAATCAGATCAGATCCTTGGTAATGGTTGGGGAAAGTAAGTAACTCAGCTGATATTGCTGATGAACTGAACTGCACTTAGCAAGACGAAAGACCCTTCATAATGAGGAAAACCTGTGCAAGTGATTTTGGGCAGCGTGAAATTTTCGAGTAAGGCGATTAAGGCTCTGGAATTAATGGCATATATCCAGTAAATGTAAATAATAAGAAGAATTTTGAGGGAGGTGACAAGAGAATGCATTGAATCATTAAGTTTAATTATGAGGGCATCAATGGATTCGAGTGTTCCATTGGACTGCAGAAGTGCCAGCGTATCGCCAATACGTAAAGGCTGCTAAGAAAGAAATGAATAACTACAGACTGCTTTAGGAAATAACTCTAATGTTATTTATTTGGATTTAAGCAAAGATGGGTTAGATAGGATGGCCCAAAATATAGCATCTATGTTTAAAGCAACAAACTGTGCAAGGTATTGCATTTGGAGAACAGCAAACCCAAAATAACCTATACATTTGAAGGGTTAAACAGAAAACAGTAGGGAAGAAAGGGATTTAGAAGTTACGATGAGGTTAGACATGAAATTCTCTGAGAAGTGTGGACAGCTGAGGAGAAAGGCCCGACAATTAATTGTATATTTGCTTGTTCAGATAATGAGGCGATAATCTCATTGTATAAGGCAAGTGTAAAGACCACGCTTGGAATACGTTGTTCAAGTAGAGAGATATTACCTAAAAAAACATTGAGTTCCTTGAAAGAATCCACATATGGGCAACACACCTGGTAAGATCGGTAAAAGGATGCCCATATAGTGATGTCCCCCAGGGTTCAGTGCTAGACCCATTCCCATTGTTGTTTTATATATTTATTAATGATATTAATGAAGGCATATTAAGCTTAATGACACAAAGGTTGGCAGGGTGGTTAATGACAGTAATGAAGGTTTGCTGCTGCAACAAGATTCATAAGATTTAGGTAGAAATGGCAGAAGTTTAACATAGTCAAATGCAGAGAACTGCATATGGGTAGCAGTAAATCCCATCACCCAGATGGTTAACGTACTATCTATGTGATACTATACTCAGAACAGTGGAAAATGAAAAATACCTGGTAGTAATTGTGCAGTCAGATATGAAGTTCTCTGAGCAGTGCAGACAGGTTGCCACCGCAGTACATGGGGTTTTGTCAATGATATACAAGAATTTTGCAAGTACCAATAAGGGGGATGATTATATTATTCCATTGTATAAGGCAATGTTCAGGCGACATCTTGAGTACTGCATAGGGGTTTGGGGGCCTCATTTTGGGAAGGATGCTGAGCTCTTGGAACTGGTGCAAGGAAGGACAACGGGTTTGGTGAAGGGAGCAAAAGAGTGGTCTTACCAATAAAGACCTCAGTTCTGTAAGTTGCAGAGCGTCTAGAGACTAGGCAACTGAGAAGAGATCTGATTGAGGTGTTTAAGGCTTTGGATTGAGCAAATTCAATACTGATGGCATTCTTCCTCTTGCTCAGCCTGGACAAGGGCATAAACTCAAATTGAGGAAAGATGATTGCAGGAGAGAGATGAGTGTAAGTTTTTCTTAAGCCAGCGGATTATTGAAAGAAACTTCCACTTGTTGTTGTATTGTGGAAGTAGGTAGTTTGAATAAATTCAAGGAAGAACTAGACAAATTATCGGAGGGAACGGACAGGTTATGTGGGATTTTTTTTCTTGGCTGACGATTTATAAGATTGCTTTCTTGCATCATTTGCCACTACTAATACTAATACTAACATTAATATGAGGAAAGACTTGGAATGTAAATTACTGAGACTGGTAAGTGGGCACCTTGGGAATGAGAGAACTGAGTGAAGTCTACAAGAAGAGGGGACAGTAAAATGGATGAAGGCGAAATTTTCACTGTTTTAAATGATACCAATTTCAGGGCCATAAATTCAAATTACAGAAAAAAGAAGCTTAGACTGAATTTTAGGAAATCTTCTTTTACTCAGCGAATTTTTAATTTCTGAAATAAGTTCCTCTGTAAGTGGTAAAGGCACAGCTTAGACAAGCTGAATCGTCAACTGGATAAATAGCTATGTGAGGAGGGAGTCACAAACGTAGTTTATTTTAATAAATTAATTAATTTTATTGTTTTGAGTGATGCAGAAAAAGCCCGGATCTTCCTTGTACAATATTGCTGATGCTAATAATAAGCTTCAGTGTTTCATCAGCATCTCGACAACCTCACATCACATGCAGCAAGTCTTAGATGGATGGCTAAACTGCACCTCGTACATATTTTCTCCTTCTCCTTTTGCCTTTTTCTCCTCCCCCTCTTCATCCTTCTTCTCTCTCTCTCTCTCTCTCTCTCTCTCTCTCTCTCTCTCTCTCTCTCTCTCTCTTTGCCCATTTCTCTATTCAGCAGAAATCTGGACATCTGCAGCTACCCTCTATAATTAAGCCCATCCTTGTTGCGCAGTTCTGGTTGCTCATGGAAATCTCTGCTCACACCACACAGAATCGTCTGCGCGTGTAGTACAGTGGTATCATCACCGTCCTCCCCACCCCGGGTGGGAAAGGCCCAGGTTCTAATCCTGTCGATGACACGAGGAACTTTAATGGGCTTTTTTCACTCCGTGGCTGAGTTAGTCAGTCTTAAACGTAGATAGCAAGGATTTTCCCCCATAAACTGGGTTTTTTTCGTCCAGCAAAGCAGGCAAATCGATCACAGAACACACGCAATTTACAGACAAAATACATATATGAGTATATAGAAGCAATTCTGTGTGACTCTAATAAAATAATTTGAAACACTACAGAACCGAACCGCCAATCAGCTTTATCCCTGGTAATTCAGGATATTCTGGTGCTAGGTGACATTAAACAACTCATTATCACTGCAAAGCGCCTGGCTGGAATAAACTATATTCCACCAATATGGGGCACATGTTGGCGAGTTCCTCCTACTGCTTTGCGGAATGACCCAGCCTTTTCCCCATAATTCTACCCAAGCTTAATGGATTCTCATACTTTCAACCACCACAAGAATAGACGGTTGTTTATTTCAACAGTCGATTAATCTAAGGAAAATTTTGGGGCATCTTTTTTACAGTGATCCCCCCTTAATTTATATTGATGGCCCCTTGTATATGTCACATCAGTAAGTATAAAGATTCAAAGTTTTCCTTTTAGCTCGATTATTTTAAATAATGGCGTATGCTTCCCTATAAGTAAGAAAAAAATCCCTTATAGGGAATTTGAGTGAATTCTGTATAAAGGATTTTTCATAAAATGTATTATTCCATTCTGACATCGTAGGGAAAAATACAATTGGAGTTCATTAAATTAGTATGTTTTATTATGTTATGTTTAGAACTGACTTTAACATTTTATGGGAAATAAAAGACATATCGATCCCACTAAGCTGATGTTGAAATTACTCTTAAGAAAGAAAAAAGGCAAATTCTATCTTTAAGAAAACTCAGCAAAAAAAAATTTGAATTTAAACCGAAATCGACCTTTTAGCTTCATACTTTAAGCTTTATGCAGATTTAATTTGTCTAAATTTCCACCTTAGATCATTAATTTAAGTATAAAAGGAAAGAAAGTTTGAGAAACAGAAACAAAAATAGACAGACTGAAAGGAGTGAAGGAAAGAGATTAACGGAAGAAAGAAACGCAAAGAAAGCGGAGCATCTAAGAATTGCCCAGCTGATTTTTTTTTTTTTTTTATATCGTGGCGAGAAGGAAAGTAGGGGTGGAGCCCACGTGCACGTATGTGTGTATGTCTGTGCGTGTATGTGCTCCGAACAACGTAGCCCGTCTTTCATCTAGCGATTCGGCTGTCCTTCCAGCAGTCACTGGTGGTGCTCGGAGTCACAAATGAATATTTAATGAAGCCGAGGGAGGGAGGTGTAATGCACGCGCCTCGATGCCCTCTTAGTAGCGTCGTGGCACGAACGGCTCTGGGAAGAGGCCAGATGCTTCTATGCGGCTCTTCTATGATTTCGAGAATAATTACTATTAATGGGAAATTTCTAATATGACAGGACCAAATGGTTCGCCACAAATTCTCCATTGTGGAGGCTGCCTCCTTTTCAACAACACACATCGGCAGTCTTTAGTAACCACACTAACAGGACAGCGATCTTTTACGCGCCCCGACTTCATTAAATATGGAAAGAGACAAGATACTTAGCTGTAGCCTGCAGGAGAACACTTTGTTTCTCTCTTCGATGACCTTGAGTCCTCTTTCCTCAACCTTCAAATGAAGTATTGAAAAGTGAAGTTTGTCTAAATTACCAGAGAACTAGCACTATCAAAATGTGTGAATAATAAATTGATTCAGCCATTTGTTAGTCATCTTAAGTGAAAAACATCTTTATACTGATTAGTTGATATTTTTATTGCTCTGATAAACGTTTTGGTCTTTCACTGGAATGTTCGAGCTATCAATTTTATAAACTCCAGTTCACTGAAAATTTTTTTAATGCCAATCTTTTTTTTTTATTAATTTCTTTAATCCCTGATTCTTAATTCCAGAAGTGTACAGTATTTAAAAAGCAGGTACATATTATATTGAAACTGGGTACCCTACGGTATATATAACTCTAATAAAAATAAAAAATGGTCTCCATGGAGATTAAACAGGTATGTTATGTTACGCTAACCTAATTAGCACCGCCAGGTAGCCAAGTGATTATAATCACTGTCCTCTCACACCAGATTTAAAAGACCTCAGTTCAAATTCCCAACAAATTGATGTGAGGAAGTTTTATGGTCTTTTTTCTGGGTGGCCAGCTTATTCGGTCTCGAGCTAGCTATAGTTTCATTTTTCAGATATTAGCATTTTTCTTCCAGTAGTGGTAAACCAATTGAAGAATGCGCACGATTACATACACAATGTACTGTCGTCTCGTGCCCCTTAGTTTCTTTGGCGCTTAAAATCACTGTCCCTGTATGAGCAATATATTGGATTCGAGAAAAGATTTAATTCGAGCACCAGATTACTGTGTGATGTTGTTCAGACATTAGCCGACAACATATGATTGCGATAGGATGGAAAATCAGACTTAATTTTGCTTCTTAGGCACAGAAACAGTGGAAGTGGGATAAATAAACACAATTTTTTTGTTCGTTTCGTTCTTTTTTGTGCAGAGAACGGGTAAAGGCAAACGAACGATCATTCATATTTCCTAAAGAGATAACGCGATGCGGTTGTCCTTATTGATGACGCGTGTCACGCACTTCAGATTCATTGCTGTGACATTGCAATTTCACATTGAACATCAGCTCCTAAAATCCTTTATTATTTATTTATAGAAACAGGTGCAGAGTTGTGGCACGGAAATAGACGTGATTACAGTCTTTCAAGTAGAGCAAAGGAGTGAATAGAGCTTTGGAAAGCTGTCTGTTGTTCACTCATGAAAACTGCTTAAAAATATCTTTCAAGGAAATAGTTTTCTTCTTTTTTGAAATAGTCTAATGAGTTCAAAGTAATAAATCACAGTCTGAATGAAAGCTGCAGTAATTCATCTTAAGGAACCTCGCCGATGTTTCCAATCACAGTTTCTTTACGAAGCTTAGTTAACCAATTAATATTTCTATGATTGTTTATAAGACATTTTGTAGTATTTTACATTATTTGTATTTGAGTATCTGAGATGAATTCTCAACCGTAATAGCTCCAGTAAAATCTACAATGAAGTTCTTCGTTGTCTTAAAATATTTCATTTTCCTGGTTGAAGTATAATTTCAATTTATTTAAAAAAATACTTATAAAACGCGTACATGCAGAAAAGTAAAAATAGAGAAGACCGGGATCAGTTGCAACATTTCAAATTAAGTGTTACAACTGATCCCCGCTCGCCTGCAATAGTTGCTAAAGCGGCCAACAGATGTCACGATAAGTGATTACAATTCGAATGTTTACAATTCAATTATGGAGTAGAGTGAGAAGGAAGATTTCAGTAAATCGAAAAGAGAGAAACATAATTTTGCTTTAATTTTATAATTGGATCATGTCTCTATCTCAAGATGTAGGTTTAGGATGGAAATTTGATTTTTAGATTTCTCTAACGAAACTGTATCTCGCAATGGAATTTATCTACCAAAGATTTATTCCGTATGATAACTGTTGCGATAATTAGATTAATGTGTTTGAAATGCCTACAGTGCATTTTCAAGAAGTATTTCTTTATTTATTTCCTTGTTTGTGATGATAAATGCAGGAATCTCACAGGAAAACTTTTGCACTGGTGTCTGAGATTTATTCATTGAGATCTAAAGAGAAAAATCTTTTTGGGATAAAGTTCCAGATAGAATAATAACCGATAGCATTATTCATCTTATAATAGTGTAATGAATCTCTTAAAAATCACTCATTTCAACTTACTTTTGATTATTATACAAACTCATAAATGGAAAGCTCCAATACTGTAAACAATGTGTAGGCTGATACAAGCTTTAAAATGATAATTTGAATTTGCACAATTACCCTTTTAACCAGAAGATTTACAAGTTTACAATTAGTTTTTAAATCCCAACGATGCCATATTATTTCACACAGGATAAATCCACTATTTTCAATAAATATAGACAGAAAGAATTGATCGCAGATGGCGTTATCTCTAAATATCGAGTAGTAAGGAAGATCATGCAGAGACGCATTTCCTTTCTCTATTGGTAAAATTCCTGAATTAATTTGAATACGTTTTTTACGCAGAGGCGTACGGGAAGCAGATTAAGAAAAATTCTTACAGACATTACAACTATGAAACTATGAAACCAATAGAGTAAATAGGAGCATATACGTTAATTTTTCAAAAACATGTAACCTATCAACAAGCAATTTGTAAAGTCGCATATTCTTATAATTTCTCTTAAAAAATAAATGAAAATCATTATAAAGAATAGGTGCGTATCATAGTATGTTTTAATTATATTAAATTATATTCTATATATTTATAAAGCTAATTTTAATAGCTCTATTAAGATTTAGAAAACAAAACAGTCTTGCTAGAACATTTCAATTTGTATTATAAAAGAGATTATGAGAAAATGCATTTCACTTTTTTTTTTTTTTGAATGGCTCTTTGATGTTGAGTCAAGAGCGTGTTTATTTCGCAATTCTCTTGCCATTGACTTTAACTGGAACAGATTCCTACTTCTGGAAACTTAGTTTCCTTGTCCTAGAACTTCGGTGTACGAGCTTTGAAAATGAAGTTGGAGGACTGATCCTTTTTTTTCCCTCCCTCTCTAGCATGCCACGTGTTTCAGATATTGCAAGTGTTTAATAATCTTTCTGTGAGTGTTATGTAAAAGGACAGTGTCAACCGGTTGTCTTTCGTAGCCGTACTACTGGTTTAGCTAATGCGGAATATTTCAATTGTTTTGGAGATGAACAAAATATCGTGCGATGTCAGAGACCACCTGTCCGTATCAAAGTACCTACAGTACCTGCCTGCACCATATTTTATCAGAATGTGCGTAGTCTTAGGAACAAGCTTGACACTCTGGAGCAAATTCTGCTCCCCGGATATTTTGACCTGCTCGCCATCACCGAAACCTGGCTCAATGACGATGAAGAATTCCTAGCAGCAGCTGCCCTAGCTGATTATGGGGTCGTATTCACATCTCGGATTGCACGCAAGGGTGGAGGCGTCGCAATATTTTACAAGAAATCCACTTTCAAGCTATTGGATAATAAATCCAGTAACTCCCCTAACTATGAAGCAATCCTCATTACGTTAAGATACAACTTCGTGACGTTTGACCTCTGTGTGGTGTACATACCTCCAACGCCTTCCCCGCAAATCATCCTTGAAGTTTCCAACTGGATAATCAATCAGCTGCATCCCACAGCCTCTCACGTAGTTTGTGGTGATTTCAATTTACCTCCTCAGCTATCTAATATGAAAAAGGATCTTCTGGCACACTTGAGATGTGCTGATCTACAACTTATTAATGAAGCTCCAACCAGGGGGAATAACCTCTTAGATCTAGTTCTAGCCTCTATCCCTTGCACCCTTGATTACATTGCAGAAACGTCATTCGACTCTGATCATGTCCCAATACATGTGACTGCATATCTGCCAGCCCCCAAATTAGAAACCAGAAGGACAACAAAAAAGGTTGACATCACTAGCCCCAACTTACTTGACGTAGATAAGTGCATCAGAGCCGCCTCTCTCATTCCCTGGGTGGCCTTAGAGACTTGTGACCCAGAAATAGCTGTGAACATTCTCACAAACTGGATCAACACGGTTGCCAAATATGCCGCCTCTAAAAAAATCACAATCAGTCCATATACAAGACTTTGGTGGAATTCAGAACTCAAAATGAGTTTCCAGCTGAAGCAACAGCTCCATCGCACATGGAAACAGTCGCAAAATGTCAATGATCGCATCGTTTATTCTAGGGCACGGGCTCAATTTAATCGCATGAAATCTGAGGCAATCAAATTATATGTTAACCGAGATCTGGCTAAAGGAAAAATTCCATACAAGAAAGTGAACCTTCATTTTCCTCTGCAATTTGATCCTGAATTGTGGCTCGATTTCGTCACAAGATTTAATCGTAATCCTATGCCAAACTCAGATCTGGCTCTACCAACAGAGCCCACCCAGCAAGAAGTGTTGAGCACCATTCAGATCACAAAACAACAGCTGATCGTCGCCATCAATTCTCTACCTGCCTCGTCAACCGCTGGTGATGATGGAGTTCCCCAATTCATGCTCAAATGCCTAAGTCCGTACATTATTCAGCCACTTTTAATTATTTTCAACCAGTTACTCTCGAACCAGATTTTCCCACAGCAATGGGAAAACTATCTTATCAAACCTTTAGCCAAAGTTCAGTCGCCATCGAAACCTAAACATTTCCGACCCATCTCCAACTCCTCCAGCCTGCTGAAGCTCCTGGAGAAGACCTTACTCCCGATCCTCACCAAGCAGATCATGCCCAGTAATCCAGCCCAAATTCACTACTCCCTTCCAAACAGATCAACGATCACAAATCTGCTAGCCACAACGAATACTATCTTGTCAGCATTCGAGAAAAGGCACGAACTAGCTGTGACTTACTTAGACATTGAGGCTGCATTTGATGCCGTCCAAGTAAACCAACTACTCACTCTCCTGGAATGCCACTTCCAGATCACAGGGAACATATTATGCTTTCTCTCCTCTCTTCTGAATAACAGAGTTATAAAGCTTCATACAGGAGATCGCACCCTTACTAGATCCGTCACCGCAGGAGTCCCACAAGGAGGGGTCCTTTCCGGCCTTCTGTTCTCATCTATTATCTTCCCACTGGTTGCACATTCTCGATGTCTACTGAGCTATGCAGATGATATCAAGATACTGACTCCCATCATCCCTGGTCAAGACCTTGATCTGGTAAAAACGGAAATTAACAACACTCTCACTGCAGTCACATCTTACCTCTGCCAGTTCGGGCTCAAGATCAATCCTGCTAAGTCCGAATTCATGGTGTATTCATTGAAGCAAACTCCTTCTTCTTTCCAGCCTTCGGTCGGCAACATCTTCATCCCAATTGCATCCAGCCATCGTGATCTGGGCGTTGTATTCGACTCCAAACTTCGATTCAACGCCCACATAGACATGCTCCTCACACGTGCATCAAGACTCCGATGGATAGCAAAACAGCATCTCCTTCATATCAGAGATAAAAAGACAACCGTGAGGTACATAAGAGCAATCATCTTTCCACCTTTACTCTATGCTGCTGAAATTTGGGCGTCAGCGGCACCATCAATAAAGAAACCACTCTTTGCCACAGAATTCTGGCTCCTAAAGTGGGCCAACAGGAAGCACAACCTTCCAGCTCTGATTCACACCACGCAGCTTGCCAACTCTCTCGGGATTCCACGGCTTCCCACCTTAGTCGAAGACCAACGCCTCCTAGCAACAGTCAAGATGATAACAGGCATAATCGCAACACCTTCATTCTGGGATACCTGTGGCTGGAGGATCCCCCCTGCTGCCCTTAGGGCCAATCCCGAGCTCTACTCGCATTCAGCGCGACTCCATCTCTCGGACAGGTTCCTCCCTCAGCAGATGTTCAAGCAAACCCAGGCACTTGACGCCGACCTGAACAAATTCGCTATTGACCGGACTTACAGGAAAAAAATTATGTCTAGTAGGACTAATCTGAATTGACATGTGTACCTTGCATCTGTTCCTGTCTGATTGAGCTGGTGCTCTTATCTCGATGTTAAGTCAGCTCAATCAGACCTAACTCTCGTAAGGAGTTCTCTCCTTTGTATAAAATATGTTTTCTTTTGTAAAATTACCTGTTTTTGTAAATTAATTGTTCTATTTTCCCGGAAGTTTTGGGAAGTTGTACAAATGTAAACCCCTGGCTTTTTGGCCGTGAAGGGCATTAAAGATTATCTATCTATCTATCTATCTATATTTGTAGATCAGAATCCTCATCAAGTTTTTGATGAAAGATTCAAGGACAGGAGAACGTGTTTTTGAATGGATAAAACTGAGAACAAAGCGATTTATTATTCTTGAGACGAAAGAAACATGTACTAAATGTTGAAGTCCAAGTTAAGAATCCGGAAAGCTCATATTTTCTCAATTCACATAAATCGCTTACAGCAAAACACCACCAACTTTCAGAGACTGTTACATTCGTTGATCAAGTGTGTGTGGTTCATTCCTTCTAAAACGCATTTAACTCAGCAATGAATAATTGACAGAAATCATCGTATGGAGTGAACCCGATTTTATAAACTATTAAGAAAAGTGGGCTACTCTGAGTTCATGTTGATAAATCTCTAATAGCCATCTTTGTACGATGGTAACAGCACGTTATATGGATAATAACAGTACGTTATATGACCTCGTTGCAGAAGTTATAATCAAATGACTCAAGAAACAAGAACCACAAAGTAGCCCAATTTTCTTAAAAACTGTTTAAAAAATTTAATTGCAGAGAGAGTCCGATCAGGTGCAATCTCTCTCTCTCTCTCTCTCTCTCATACAGGAAATGTTTATTATTTATTACGGAAGCTAGAACAGCTATATTAATTTTAATCCCAATGAATGGGATAAAATTATAAAAATGACATACATTTTTAATTCTTACTTTCAAATTCCTCAAATAGCTTTGTTTACTTTTTCATTCTATCCTTCATCATTATTCTCCTTTTACTCTTTTCTTTTATTTTTTTGTTTTTTTTAGTCTGCTAATCATACTTTCCGGACTATGTATAAACCATTCCTGCAATAATTCTCCAAAACTGAATAGAAATACGAAAAATAGAGAATCCAAAATTGAAAACAGAAAGTAGAGGGAAAAACAATTGCAGCAATTTTAATTTAAAACTTTTACCGCAATAGAAAAATCAAGTTTTAAAAAAAAAATTATCGTAAATCGAACAACTAAATGACACAAAGTGTAAAGTGACAAAAATAAATACTATAAAACTTGGCCGACGAATCACAGAGACCATTATCTCGCTCGAAATCTGTGCATCGATGTTTCTTAGGTGGCGTATAACACTAGTCGGCAGAACCCACGCACGCGTGCGCACACCCACACACACAAAAGGGGGAGGAAGTCGACATTTACCGCTCTGTAATAACCCACCGGCAGCTAGGCGAGCTTACCAACTTCATGGAACATAAGAAACCGAATATTTCCGGACATTTGCGCTGCGTCAACCAATGTAGAGGCCCAAAATAACGATTTAAGATACGATTTCTTTTTTTTTTTTTTCATCCTTTTTTTTTTTTGTTTGTATCTCTACCACAGCGGAAGATTTGGGGGGAAAAAGGTTCGCTCTGCAGGCACGTTTTGCCTAGTAATCATGTATTATGGCATTTCTGGGGTAACGTTCTATTTCTATGCGCCATTTATAGCGGTTAACTAACAGTAGAATGACACTTTTCAAACATCAATATTCCCTTTATCGTCCTTATTCCTGTGCTTTTATAATTGCCCTCGGTCGTTGTGTAATTTGCTTCTGCAATGTTCCCATCCATATACTTTAATGACCGACATCTCCGTATATTTTGATATACTGTTTTACATAACTGAAACTGTAAAACACACTCCCGGCTTGCAAGCTTACCTCTCTCTATGACTTTTCTCAATGTCTTAGACCTTCTATTCTTTTATGTGATAGGCCCCACTGTACTCGCACTATGAAATAAGTTCCCGGTACGGCGTCGCCTCAAATTCGGCAGTAAGAATGTTTTCAGAACTCTTTGCTCTCCGATCACGTACTCGTTAGTAAGTACATATTAGTGTCTTCCGTGTCCCGTGAGACGAAGTGTTACTGGGAGTTTTCCTCCTTTTTTTTTTCTTTGTTTTTTAATATGCAGTAGCGCAAGACACGGAAAATCTTAACTTAGAAGCTATACTAGACGCGAAGGCACGCGAAATGTTTTTGATACACACTGTAAGATGAATGCGCAAAGGTTTGGTATTCTCCAGTGGAAGTATGCGTATCGTCTTAGCGAGGTTTTGCATTATCGAAGCGAGAGTTTCTATTGTTACTCCAGATTGAAGTTTTTGCTGTGCTTGAAGAAAATGTTCGTTTTGTACTGTTATCCCCAAATGTTTTGCGTTATTAAGAGTAAAAGTTTAAATTCAAATGTTAATACTTTGTTTTATAATGCTAAGCGGTTGCATCTGTATTGTTATCCCACAAATAAATTGTTTTATAATGTTGTTCCAGCAAAATATTTTGTATTGTTGTCCAAATAAAATATTTTGTATTGTTGTCCCTAGAAAATATTTTCCATTGTTGTCCCAATAAAATATTTTCTATTGTTGTCCCAATAAAATATTTTCTATTGTTGTCCCGAGAAAATATTTTTCTAGTATTATCCCAGCAAAATATTTTTTGTCATTCCAAAACGTTTTCCTAATTCTGTCCCATAATTTTGATTTTTATTCCCTTTGCCTTGTTCTAAAAAGCTGTTTTCTTTATATTAACAACTTGTCGTATAATATGCGTGTATATAAAAGAATTCAGAAATTTCTACATTTCAGATCTATTAAATACATTTTCATACGAAGAATACTTTCTGTTTTTTGCCTGCTCAGATATTAGTGGATTCTCTGAGTTGATAAATAAGAAAAATCTAGCAGCCAAAGCCACTTCATGGATCAGCGTGCGAAATGCCAGCTTACCGCAATATCAATAAAAATGAATGCATTACTCAGTTTGCATAAAATGTTGATGAAAAGCAATTTGTCACTGCATTTTACATGTGTAAGTATTTTCAATAGTGAGAGATATGGTGTACTGCGCCGAAAGAAATTTGTTATTTCTAAAGAAATGTATGAACATCGAAATTATAATATCTAATGAAAATAAGAAATACCCGTTCAAATGTAAACGGCTGCTTTAGTAAAATGTACTATTGCTTTTTTTTAAAATTATGAATCCAAATGAACGAAATGAGAAATATTATTACTAACTGTTTAAGAATAGACGAATGTTCGGTGCTTTTTGACATATCAAAGCAAAGCAGGTTTTAGAAAACCTGCTTTAAGTTTGAATGAGGAAGGAAGGAAAAGAAGGAAACAGCGAAGGAGAGAAATACATATAAAGAGCGACAGATAAATAAAGCGAGCGCGAGAGAGAGAGAGAGAGAGAGAAAGAGAGAGACAGACACACACAAAACCCAAAGGGAAGAAACGTACAGATAAGGAAGGAGAATAAGTGACAGATAGAGAAATAAAAAGTAATAGTTAAGGTGAAAGAGTGACGGAGAAATACAGAGAAAGAACGATATATATATATATATATATATATATATATATACAAATATGTCAGCCTCAGTAATTTACGGAGGAAACTTATTCCAGTAATTAATAACTCACTGCTAAAAGAAAACTTTATACTAATCCAGTTTAAACCTATTTCCCATAATCTACCAAATTCTCCCTTCCTAATCCCAATCTAAATCTCTTCACCTTTATGGCTCCTAGTTTTGATATTTTTTATTATCCCCTCTTAGATCATTTTAGATCTCAGTCAGGTCTAAAAGTCAGGTACTCCAATCTCAACAGGCACGTTGCTCACCTTTGGACCCATTCAAGAAGCTCGACGCCCTTTTTCAGGTGCAGTACACATACTTGGTCAGCAGTCCGAGTGTAATTTTGGAATTGTCTTATATCTATCTTACACTTATTCAAATTATCGACTTTTACAATGCCAGATGGGAATTTATATCAAAAAGCAATCATTCTTTGGCTGAATGCAAATTTTCGCCTATCTATCCTATAATAATTTCTTTCAATTTAAGCTCAAATCCCCGTTACTTTTCTTATCAGAGAAAGCGTAGGGATGCTGTCAACATTCTATTTACTCAATCCATTTAAAGTCTTAAACACTTCAATCAGGTCTCCTCGCAAGTGTCTGGTTTCCAAGCGTTACAATTTACACAACTTATGTCTCTGTGGTAAACGTACCTTTTGTTTCATTGAACAACCTTACCACTCTTTTCTGAACCTATTCTTTACAGATCCATATCCATCTTAAAATTAGGCTTCCAGACTTGTATCAGTACTCAAGATACAGCCCTGACAATTGTCTCATGCAATGGGAAAATCGCTTCCTTTTTACTTTCGGTAAAATTTCTGTACATCATTGATCTAACCCAACGAGCTGTGCTAACTGCCAAATGTAGCCTAATTTCCTGTCTGTGCTGATAAGAGAAATCCATGTCAGAATGCACAATTAGCTCTGGGGTCTCTTTTCTCCACCATCTTGTATTCTCTGCAAACTTTAACATGCGTTCATCAATATCGTTAATAAATATTAAGGGGCCCAGCACTAAACATAATAACAAAAATCGTTAATTTTCATTTTTGCTGCCATTTTAACTAGTCACACTACATTGTGTTTATTCTTCGGTCGGATTTCTGACGAAAAACTCTAGCTTCCAAGAGCAAACATAGGTAACCCTGGGCCAAGACTAACCAACTCAGTCATGTTATGAAAAAGAGAAATGCCATCTTTTTTGCATGGATTTTTAATGACAATTGCCATCTTTGATGATATGATTGTGAATTACTTTCTTCATATATTTCGGAACTATAAAATGATGTTTCTTTTAACATACCGAATTTTACAGCTTCCTTTGTGTATGTATAGATAAATAAATATATCGGATGTTTTACATAATAATAGATGAGTGGCCTAACGCGAGAACACGTAGTATACACGTTACAAAATATATATACGGCCATTCGGAACGTGTTCGCTTCCCATTTGAAGGCGGCTTAAACGAAAAGCCCCTATCAAGCTTCCGATAATCTTCTCCCATTATACTTTCAATTATTCGTCATGCAGAGATTTAGGGTTAAAACTTATTTTTATTCCTTTGTCTTGTTGCAAGGTCTTAAGCAGGTCTTTGAAATAATTTTCGTCTATCCTCATTACATCTTACGTGGATGCAGTTATTCCTGAAAAATATCCCAGGTAAGAGATTCCCTGACTTAAAATATAATATTTCAAAATTTTAATATTTCTTAATATCTTATTTATTATATTTATTATTCTGTTTTTATTTAGTTAAATTCAAAACATTAATTTTAATTCAAAATGAAGACACAGATTCTCTGCAAGAGAAAATCACAATAATTTAGCATTTGTCCGATTTTTAAGAATATTAGCGGGTCTCGATCACTCAAGTTGTCTGTCCAACATGTCTAGTAAAGGTTCAAGACAACACAATTCTCATAATGTTTTTTTATACAATGAAATATCTACAGAATGAAAGTACTCAGCCTTATGTTCTAATTCTGTCTGGTCACCCCATACGTAATGAACTATGCCGCACAGTTCGCAGTATAAAAAGCTAAACAGCTTCGCACACTAGAGCAGTGGTAATTTGCATCTGGTCGATCAAGTCAAAGTGATAAAATAGCGGTTATGGGACGTAGTAAAGACTTCATGCAGTTTCAAAATGGGGTGATTGTGGGAGCTCGTGCTTTGAACGATTCCATATCAGAAACAGCATGCTTTTTATCGGTTGCTGCAGCTGTGGTTAAGGTGGGCAAAGAATGGTGGCTGACTTGTCAAACCACCTACAGAACTGTAAAGGATTTTGCTCAGTGGATGTTTGTGGTGAACTAAGGGTGCAGCGCGTTGTACGGACTCAACGGCAGGTTACTGTGCTACAGTTGACGTTGCAATACAATATGTGGAATGAAAGAACAATATTCCAAATGACGATGCGCCACCACACTCAGGCGTATAGGGTTCCACGGAAGAAGACCCAGAGACAGCCTCTCCTTACCGCACGGCGAATTGTGTGGTGTCAGTAACACGCTGGTTGGACACAGTAGGACTGGAAACGAGTGTAATAGTTGGATGAGTTCGAATGCCTGGTGCAATACGCCGGCCGAAGCCTTCGTATGTGGCTCAAGCACCACGAGTCCATGGATCCATTAGCATTGTGCGCACTATCCAGGCAGGTGGTGTGTTATAGGGCATGTTTTAGTGGCAAGGACTAGGACTCCTCGCGCGTATGGACCAACATTTCACTGGTGAGGTCTACCAGAAGCTCTTAGGAGACTGTGTGCACTCTGCCCCGTTGCATTTTTTCTCGGACAGAAATAGGATCTTCAGAAGACGATAATGCGCAGTGTCATTAGCACTGCACTATGCAACAGTGGTTAGAGGAACACAGTGAAGATATCACCCATCTTGAATCGCTTCCAAATTCTCTTGACGTCAATCCAATTGAACACCTGTGGAATGTTTTGGAATGGCAAGTGACGCGCATGGACACGTAATCGTCATCTATTCCGACACTGTGGAAAGCCTTTCAGGCAGCCTGGCTGCAGATCCTTACAGACATCTTCAGAACATCTAGTGAAGTCAATGTCTAGGCGAATAGCGACTGTTATCCGTGCGAATGGTAGCCCAACACGATTAGGTAAGTGGTCACAATTCAGTCATCACCGAGTCGTTTCTCTGCCAGATATTTCTTCAAAGGAAAAGAAGATGAAAGTCAAAAAGAGCGAAATCAGGTCTGTGTGATGGATGGGAAAGTACGTATGACTCTACCAGCGCAGACAGTACCTAAACGGATTGCAACAAAAATATTTGTTTCTTTCTTGGACATGACCAAGAAAAAAAGAAACAAACAAACAAATCTATCTTGGAAGTGACAGTTGTACCACAAACCACTCGCAGTTTCTAATGATTTCTATGGATCTGTAAATGGGTAGTTACTTATAAAGTGCTAAAGACAGAATAAATAACAACTATCGCCTTTCTTTTCGAACAGCCTTCATATATATTCAAAAGTTAGATTTTAACGTTTAGGTAGTGACTTCATTTTTTTACCAAAGAGAAGTTGAAAGCAAACCACAGCCGTCATATAATAATTCATGTTCCTTAGATCCAATTTCTATTCCTTAAAACGCGAAAGATCTCTGTCTTGTATTGATCCTTAAAAAGCCGCTTTCTATTGTTCATTTTGGAAAATAATTTCAACTGCTTTTTAGAGTCGCATATCATAATAAAACAGCTGATTATGATATCTTAATACTAATATCGTGTTAGTGACACTTTGAGAGGCTTTCCAGTTAAAAGACTCCTTATGCCGAATTCATTTAGAAACCACTCAACCAACTGCGAAAACGAATCTCTTCATTAATCTCCACAATAACGGCTGGAACATTACAGCACCAAAAACATAAAATATTCATTCTTACGCAATCGTTTCGGGTCTTCCTTCTTGCTAAGAGAAGTACGAAATAAATCCATTCGTTATTCTTCCCGTTAATATGTTTTCATCATGAAACCTCTAAACAAAACCTCCAGCCGTAGACCCAGTCGTCAATAATCTCGATTCGTATTCCGCTATCTGGCCATGATGAGGAAGTCGCGTGAGCGAAGCCCACCCCGCGTTCGTTTTCGAGAATCAGTACGAGCAAACATCCTGGGCGGTGCTGACCGTCATCAGCCTACCAGCGGTGTGGGAAGGGCTGGGGGGAAGCTCGCGGCAACCCACACTCGAGTTGCGTGCCGGCTTCGGATAGGCAGATTAATTAAATATTTAAGATCCTATAGACGGTGAATTATTTATGGGGTCTGTGTGTACTCACGAGGAGGATTATTTTCCTTGGGGCGTGTAATTAACATTCCGGAAAGCCAAAGATCTTTCTGACCTCTGATCCGCGATGTCGGAGTGACGGAGTCGATGTTTGCAATGTAGCGGATTAAACAGTGATTTGTGACATTGGAAGTCCCAGACTTCGTTGTCTCTCGGGAAAGCGGGCGGGCGGCAAAGATCTGTGGATAGTTGTCGGCGCTTGACGGACTACATGCGGACTTAAACAGGGGAGAAGGAAGGAAATCGATGAATAAAAGTAGAGAATGGACAGTGTTATGCGGAGTCAAGTACACTGGAGGGGGGAGTAATTTCTACATCATGACGAGGAGTGCCGTATTGATCCAATCGGGACAGGTCGTTGTTTATGTAAAACACACTGAAGCATCAATTGGTTCACGCCAGTCAACACAGTTGACATCTTTAAGGTTCTGTGCAATAGTTCGTTGAATGTGAACTAATGTTTTTCTTATACCACTGTGTCTGCTCATGGATTGTTTTCTACTTATTAATTAAAGTTGGTGAAGTCAGGGTTCAATTATTTTGAAATTGACCCGCTTTCAGCCAGGAAAAGAAGTAAAGATTTAAAAATATGCGCATTCATATTCAACAAAGCCTTCGGTTTCGTATCCTGCTGACATACCTATCAGTGATTTTTCTTTCAATATTTATATGATGTTTAAGAACTTAAAAGTGAATCTACCTGTCCTGTGAAAAGCTGGAAATGGCTTAAGCAAAACAGCTTTAAAAATGTGGTTGTATGTTACTGTATGGGTCGCCGAAGGTAGACTCAAACTCTTTCTACCCCGGATCCATTTTGGTTCTTGACTTCAGCGCCAGATTCCCAAAATAAAATATCATTTTGTTTTATCGTTGACAATAATTTTATAATATCACTTCCCCTCCCCTTTGTAGCAAATATTGCTTAAAAGAGCCAAATGAATTACAAATATGAAAACGAGGAATAATCAATCATTGATCAATGATTGATTATTATAATCAATCAATTATAATCAATTATAATCAATCAATGATAATAATGATCAGTCATTATTACCATTATATAGAACAGAGAAATCCAAATAGCATAAGCCTATAATAGACTACATTCTCGGGACAACGCGAACAGAATATTTGTCACTTTCTCCTAATTTTTGTAATTGGTACATATAAAACCTTAGTTGAGAATGAGTGTCGGTTGTCATCCTCAGATATTTCAGACGGTAAAATCGCTGAAGACATTATATTATTTTGTTGGCAGTTCTAATCCAGTAAAATTTAGAAGGAAAGTTTTGTAATCCAATTATCATCGGATTGCGAAACATTAAGTTCACATCATGTAGTACAGGTGTACAGGTACACTAATTCTCTAAAAGCCCTCACCCACCTCCATTGCCACAAGCAGGTGAGCGAGATTATGGCAATTATGTGAAATATTCATTTGCGATTCATTCGCGAAAGAAATTCTCTTTTCCTCTTGAATATCAATAACCTTCTTCCATTAACCGGAAATCCTACCATAGGTTTGTTGATAATAGCGCATTGCATTACACCTTCCAGTTTGAAAAACTTAGCCCAGCACAAACAGCTTCAACTTCTCGAATATCCACTGCCAATTCCTTAAATTCCGATCTCCAGGAAATATTGCTTCCTCCCTCTGTATCTAAAAAACTGGGTTTTCTCTTTCGCTATCGGCACTACTTTTCTTCCAAACAACTGTACATTCTGAAAAATCGCAAATATGACCTACAATGGAATATTATTCCCACCTCTGGAACGGTGCCCCCCAAAACCCCTCTCAGGATTCATTGAAAGAGGGCAGTTAGGTTAATATTAATGCTTAATTTCTAACAGAGTCTCTCCACTCTCTGTTCCATAAACATTATGTTTCTGTTGCATAGCTTTTCTACAGATACTTCCATGGGCACTATTCTTCTGAATTGGCCTCTATAATTCTCGATCTCTCTTCCAATGTGCCACAACCACTTAACATCCTTTTACTGTCGGACTTCAAACTCACGGAACTAACTTTTCTTATTCCTCATTTGTTCATTCAACTTCCTCTGAACAAACGTACAGGGTTGTTAAAATTAAAGTATGCCTATGTAGAAGGCTCTGGAGGAAGTTCCAAGGCTCGTACTGAAGAGACATTTGGACAACAGGTACAATAAAGAATGCGCTCGCCATTTATTGGGAAAAAAATTAGTTACAAAATTTGTCACTATATGACGCTGTGGTAATACAAATCACTTAAACAGCATTACAATTGTTCAAAGTGCCCTTCATTTTGGTCAACAACAGTTTCCATTCGAAGAATAGCATTTTCTACAGCAGAACGTAACATGTCAACTGGGATAGCCAGCACATGATGTCTAATGTTGTTCTTCAGATCTTCCAGAGTTTGACATCCATCCCGATACACCTGGTTCTTCAAAAAATCCCACAACCAGAAGTCGCATGGGGTGAGGTCCGGTGATCTGGGTGGCCAAGATGTCTGGAAACAACGGCTGATGACCCGTTCGTCTGCAAAGTGTTGCCATAGCAATCTTTGGACACAACGGTGGATGTGGGGTGACACACCACCTTGCATGAATATGGTATCCTGAAGGCACCCAAGTTGTTGCAGCTCTGGTATTGCGAAATTTGCCAACATTTCATAATATCGCTGTCCAGTGACGTAACAGGTACGGGTACAGTCGGCGTTACCTGTTCAAAAAATATGGCAAATATGGCCCAATCATGAATGTGGCCGTAAATCCACACCACACTGTCACTTTTGAAGAATGCAACGGGACCTCTTGGATAAGTCGAGGGTTTTCTGTTGCCCAAATGCGACAGTTGTGCGTACTCACTTGTCCCTTTAAGCATTTAATCTCCATAATCAATAACTACCCAAGAAGTTGCTTAAATAACATAAGAATTGGCATCTGAAATACGCTGGTGGACATAATAATGAATATAACATCATTTTCCATCAATATTCTCAATTTTTTAATTCTTTAAGTGGGGCAAAGGGAATAAACAAACTATCACACTTCGTCTAGCTACAATAACAATATTACATTGAACTCTATCAGCCTTCATACTCTCTCTCTCTCTTCCCCCTCCCCAATACATTTCTTATCCAACCGTATTCATCGTTAACAGAATCAACATACGAATTCCTTCTAAACTTTTCTGCCTGCTAGCCACTTATTTTATTCTCATCTTTGTCTCCAGACAGTTTCCTCCACTTTTAATTAATCTAACTCGGGTTTATTTGTTTATTTTATTGCCTTTTCTCATCAGTATCTCATTTTGCATTATAATTCCCTCCATTTTAAAATAAGCCCGAGTACTACCTTATTCTGTTATAATATTATTATCCAACAGGATTCAGCTCAGAACTACCAGACATAACTTTATCCAACTAGTACTCACTGAAATAAACATGACTCCCAGATCTGCATCAGCTCTCTGTTACTATAGTTTTTCTTGGTAGTAGACTAGAAACAACCTCATAAAAAGCCAGCCAAGAGAAGTAAAACCCGCTATCATATGACTGAACACTTGATGGACAGAACACAAAGTTTCCTTCTGCAAATGTTTGACTGTTTTACAAGGCTTCTATTATGTTTGAACAGAGTAAGTTGGAAGGAAATAAATTTTATAGGTCAAAGACCCATTTCTGAGAAAGAAAATTTAAGGAAAATTTCTGGTATTGAGACGCAATACGAGAAAAAATTATCAGGCGATGACATGTTATAGAGCTGGACAGAAAAATTATTCGCACACCACCAAATAGGTTAATTAAAGAGCTATTGGGATTAAAGCAAAGTTTATTCAGTCAAGTTAGTTATTTTGTAGTTTTGAGAAGAACGAAATATTGCCCAAAGTTGCCTCCATTTAAAATCATAAATGAAAATATTTTATGAGGCCTCTACCTCCATCAGAATACTCGAAGGAGTCCTGTAATTCGGAGCGTTGAATATTAAATCGATCATTGAGTAGAAATGCAGGATATAAAATTTAATAAATGATTATGGAGATGAAAATAATTTAAAGGAATTAGTATTTGCCCGAGCAAAGATGAGCTGCAGGAGTGCATTGGATTTAATGTCCTATGTTGCAAGATTCAATTTCGCAGTGGGACGGTCACCAAGGTTACTAAGTGGTCTTTACGTTACCATCATATCTTGCTAAGAATTTTGTTAATAACTGTAGGCGAGATTCAAAAATTGCTGTTGTTCATTAATGCTTTTACGTCATGGGCTTTTTTACTGCAATTTTGTAATGTAAAAACAATTTTGACAAATAATACGCTCCATATTCTTTGCAATGGTCTTTGATCACTTAGGTTGTGATGATATCATCATGTTTTCTAACTGATCCTGTGAAAGAAATCGTTTAGTCAGCAGCAAAGTGGATTATCCCCATTAGGTGAAAGATTTATGGGTTTGGAATTCACGCGTCATTAATTTTATTTATAAATTCAATAGAATTTAGAAATTATTTAGTAGATTTTAAATTTTACTGAATGTTGTTAATGATTTTGCTAACAGAAAAGGCAAGGCGGAAGAAAGATTTTATCTTGGAAATCAGTGTTTAAAAATGTGTTTTTAGAATTTAATTGATAGAATTCTGTTTGAATATTTTTGGAACTTTATTTTATTTTTTCAGAGGCCCAAGACAGTCTCTAAAGTGACTAATGGAAAAGGGAGCCCTACATATAAGTTGACATCTATTTTTTGTTCTCTTTAAAATTCGTGCTTAATCATATATTCGCCATATTATTCGATCTCCCAGTTTTAAGTCATCGTTTGTACATCACCTAGGTACATTATCTGCATTAAGAACCGCTGTTTACTTTTTAATTCAATTGTTTCTGCTCTTTCTCTTAAAAGTTTGCATTGCCACATTTTATTACTTAGCACAGTAAACTGTAACAAAAGCGCAAAGGTTGACTTATTCGCCGGAATAGAGAATGTCTATTAGACCCACGTTATACTTCGATTTAAATAAAACACGAAAGCATGTTGTTTACAATAACCATTCATAAATTTGAAATTTTATTGGAAACAATACTTTAACAGAATTCTGTAAAACTTAAATAATATTTTCGAATGAATTCAATAAGAGAACGAGTTGGACTTTCGAGAAGCGTCAAATAAGATATCTATGTTGACCCTAGCTGTGTTTTATAACATTTGCTCAGGTCCATCTCAATATGGTGGTGCCCAAGAACAGAAGTGATCGAAAGTATCTGATGCAAATGAAAACGTGGATATCAAACGAAATTGGAGCATAAGGCAGTCATCATTTTTTTGAAAAAGAGGTGAGTGAGCGAGTAAGTAACTGTAAATTTTCAAAGCAACTAAGGCTATGGGGCGTCAGTATACTGTTTCTGAAAATTGCGAATTCTGTGGTCGATTTGCTTGTTTGATGGAATAAAACACACCCAAAATACCATTCAATCCTCCCTTAGACTGACTAATTCAGCCAACTTTTGAAAACAGCTCATAAAAATTTCTCCTGTCATTGAGGGGATTCGAATCTAGTATTTTCCGCCCGTTGTGTGGAAGGTTGTTGATTATATCAACTGTGCTACCCGCGAGGGTTGTCAAAAGAAGGGAAAGGACCAAAAATTATTCATGATCGAATGAAAACTGTATATGGTGATTATGGATTAATCAAAGTGTCACGATCTTTGGACATACCATCGACACCCGCACTGACTGCAAGCAAGAAAAGAAAAAACTAGCTGCCATGCTACTACAAATCTGGCAGACAAGATGGGAGGAGACGGACAAGGGCCTGATAACTAAGAAATTCATCCCGGATGTCAAACTAGTTTATCCAAAGTCGCCGCCTTGGTTCTCTCCTGGCCTCTACTGTACATATATTATAACTGGACACGGTTCTATAAATCATAAGTTGACTACCTTGGGAATCATCAATAACCCCTACTGTACATGTGGAGAAATTGAAGATTGGGACCATCTTCTTTATAACTGCCCAATTTATAACGATCTTCGAGGAACACTGTACACCAGGCTACAACACATACCTCAAGGACAGGAGCACCTGCTAATTTCTGAAGAACAATATTATAAATCATTAACTGAGTACGCACAGAACCTCTTTTCTAGGCGCTGGACTCTACAACCAACTCAAGCCAGGGATAGAAACCTGTAAAGGACTTACTCAAACTTGAAATAAAAAATCTGTACCTGACCATTTTACCAGCATCGACTTGCTAACTCTGGAACATTAAAAAGTAGGATTACCTGCTAACTTTCCATATGGTTTGTTAGGCTCCAGTGGTCTTGACCACTCCACCACAAAATATAAGTCACACTCAGCACTCTCGCTGAGTGGTTTTCTACCCTTCTGGAGTTATCCCCTCCCCTTTTCTCCTGGTGGAGCATATGCTCCACTGTCAATTTACGGGATGCCCTTACCTACATCCCTTACTCTTACTTTCATCCCCCATCTTCTTCCATACACCCTGTATTGCCGCACTCTACCTTATTTTTTATTTATTTTTATTATTTATTTACTTATTTTATTTTATTTTATTTTATTTTATTTTTTATTATTTTTTTATTTTATTTTATTTTTTTATTATATATATATTTTTTATTATTATTATTATTTTCTATTATTATTATTATCATCGGTTTTTTTATTATTATTATTATTTTTTAAATTTAATTTAATTTTTTTATTTATTTATTATTATTTTTTATTTATTATTTTTTTAAAATTTTATTCATTTATTTATTATTATTTTTTATTTATTTATTATTTTTTTTTTATTTATTTATTTTTATTATTTTTTTTATTATTTTATTTTTTTTTTAATCGGTCTCCGTTCAGAAAGCTCAGGCGACCCTGACGGAGACCTGCCAGAGAATAATGGGCAGCCTGGCTACCTCCTAGTGGTGTGTGCGGGCAACGTGGGGTTCCACCAGGGGCCCTGCGGCCAAATGCCAGGACACACAACAGAACCCAACACAAAACTACACATTCAACACACTACACTTTTTCTGGCATTTACAGTGTTCTGTATTTCTTCACAGTGTACATATGGCGCAGATGTGGGAAACCACAGGTGGCGCCCGACCCTAACACTATGCACACTATGCACACTATGTCACGATGCTACATTTGTGTAGCTTTTGGGATGTAAAGCAATAGAGAAGTAGTGGTCGGAGAAAGTGAGCCCAAGTGACCAAGAAGCTGAATGTGACTCTCAGCTTTTTAAGCAGGCTATGGAAACAGTTCGAAAACACGCAAACTGTCTCTCAAATCTGTTTCTGGCCGTTCAATTGTCACTTCTGCACAAGATGACCATTATCTGGTCCTAATTGCTAGGAGTTATATGGACTTTAAAGCGCGGAAACTTTCTTCAGAACTTGCTGGTTCTACGGGATGCTTGTATCCAGGTGTACCATCTAAAGAAGCGTTCGTGAGAGGGATATTTATACACAAAATTTGGCCATCTCCGTTCTCTTGATCCATATACAAAATAGCTCGCTTGAATTGATGCCGACAGCATGTCGACTTGACCAAAAAGCAATGAGCCACGGTGCCCTTCATTGATTAGTCGAAATACAGTCTTCAATATGATTCTGCGCTCTTTCATCCTGGTGGAACGGAAATCAAATTTCACTCCGCTAATATCAATGAAAACGCACGGTTAGAGGTGATCATTTAACACTGTGGATTGGAATCACTGTCAATGGCAGTAACCCTTTTAGGTCAGACTGGTTAGTACTGCATTCCCCACACACATACACACCATACACACACGCACGAACACGCTATCATCACGCAACGAAATCTCAGAATACATGGTATTTCAGTAGCTATTCAGAAAAGATATAATCTGATAATTAACATAATTTATCGATAAAAACATGAAACATTAAAAATGTTGAATAATGACCCTAACATCTCATATATTACAATAAATTTCGGCTTATTAGAATCTGTATCAAGACCAATTTTAGGTTCTTGGAAATCATCCAAATAAACTGCTACCTCACGAAGAGGTTTGGCGACTATTGACGATGATGTTAGTTCACCCTGTGCAATACCCCAGTCAATATAGGTTTCCTTTGCATAGCATCACGTGAATTATTGTGATCTTTGCCAATCTGTCTAGTTTATCGGCTGAACATTGAATCGTTTGTCGATATGCGCGTCTTCCTTTCATGCGTCTCTACTTTGCAAGACAACCTTGCAAGAACTTCTTTCATTTTCATAAATTGTCCTGGATACACGGCCCTCAAAGCCAGCACAATGATTACAACTGCTTTTCCACACATCATAGAAAAGTTCTCGGCTTGATTCCAGCCTGAATGAAAAGGAACTTCTATGGATATTTCTTAACCATGTAATTGCTTTTGTGCGAAAGATACACGGTTTTGACTCTCGGAGTTTTCAAACACAGAATACACGCAAGGGACAATCTTTTCCCCTAGCAGCTCTCGTGGGTAGTGCAGTTGGTATAATCATCGTTCTCCCCACATCAAGTGGAAAAGACTTGAGTTCGAATCCTTCAATGACGCAAGGAAATATCAGTGGTCTTTTTTCCTCTTAATATTCTGCTGGTCGTCCGAACCATGCAAGTTGAATTTTGATTAATCAGAGAAAATAACACATTTTCACTGATCCTCAGCCCACTTACCCACTTTAGACGGCGGGTTTTATTTTTGCGTCAAAAGTGGCTTTTTTTTTCCTTGGACGACATTCCACTAATCCAGATGAGAAAATGCCTCTACGAGTACTGCAATTCAGAAATCTACGCATAAAAAAAGCTAAAAGCTAAATGCACACCTTGGTGGAATAACCAACTTTCTTCTACTCGGAAACTTGTACACAAAACCAGAAGAAATTTTCAGCGCAAACGGCGTACTTGGCTTCAAGAAGAAGAAGTCAACAAATTACAAGAAGAATACAAAACTCTCAAAAGAATATACGTAAAATGGATTTATGAAGGTAAATTGCAATCCTGGCACAAAATTGTCTCTACATCTGGGAATAATAATCCTTGGGGTGTCATTTATAAAATTGCTAAAAATAAAATGATCCTGAGTGACATTTTTAATTCCATTACCTCCAACAGTATGGAAACTCTTACATTAACAGACTCCATAAATGCCATCTTGGACCAACTGCTGCCTAATGATGATCTCACTATTGACACTTCATACCATCTATCTATTCAAGATTCATACCATACCATCTATCTATTCAAACCGAAACTACCTTCCTTTAGAAGAAACAAGTCCATTCACTGCAGAGGAACTTACTTCAATCCTGATAAAATTGAGTCAAACAAATGTCCTGCCGATGACCTGATTGATAATATATTTATCAAACATTTTTGTGACCTAAGGCCCAAAGTTCTACTTAAATTATTCAACAACTTCTTAAATACTGGAACGTTTCCGAAACCATGGTAACACGCCATTCTTAAGATTTTACATAAACCTGGTAAGCCACTAGACAATGTCGGATCCTACCGCCCCATAGCCTTGCTCTCTCACTTGGGAAAAGTGTTAGGGAGACTAATCACTAATAAAATTACCGCACTGCAGGGAGCTACAAGCTCCACATCCTCTCTTCAATACGGTTTTAGGCAATGGCCTGGATGCGAAGACGTCTTATTAGAACTTTGCCACCTCATTGATATCTTCACTTCCAAGTATGTTATGGCGATCTTTATCGATTTTGAGGACACTTTTGATACTTTATGGTGGAAGAGCGCCCTCAGTAGTCTCCGTTCCAATCATTGCTCTCTTCAGCTTTATAAACTTGATAGAAACTAGTTTACTGATTGCATTGTCACCGTCATCACTAAAAGCACGAAGATTCACCGATCTGTCTCCCTCCCATGGTTGCCCCCAAGGATCAATTTTGGGTCCCTTGATTTGGATCCTGGTTCTCGATGATTGGCTGCTTAGAATGACTGAATTTCAAAATGTGCAACGACTTGCATATGCAGATGACGTGTTCATTTTGGTGAATGGAAACTCAAGTTTTGATTTAGAACTCTATGCCAATAAAGTACTCTTTGAACTATCGTCTTGGTCCTCTAAGAACAAAATGAAATTATCCCCAACCAAATACAAGATCGTGATTTTTAAACACAAATTAGATTATGCCAGACCACCAGTTTTAAAATTTGACAGGAAATCGCTTCCACTTGTCCGAAGCACCAAATTTTTAGGAGTCATCATCGACGACCGCTTTTCCTTTACTGCACATATTCAACATCTGTCCGTCAAAGTTAAAAGTTTTACCGCAATGCTGCTCCAAATTACCAGACAAGACTGGGGAATGAACACTAAAACATCTATTTTATAATGCCGCCATAATCCCAATTACAACCTAATGCTGCCAGCCTTTGGTTTAGACGTACTGCACTTAAAATTATACAAACTAAGTTATCCACTATTCAACGTTGTTTTCTTCTTAGCCTACTTCACGTTTGCGAACAGTATCGACTCCAGTTCTACAGACTCTTGCAGGCACTTGAATACTTGACCTCCATTTTGTGTTTAGAGATCATTTTTTACATCCGCAGAGGCATTTCTACGGAATTTCAGGGAATCATTGTTTACCCAAAACCGAACGAACCCGATGCTGGAATTTGTTAGTGAACACGTGGCAGAATAGATGGAATTCTACCGAAAAAGGAGCTATTACCAAAAAATTCGTTTCCGACGTAACTGCACTACTTTCATCGTCCACCAGAAAATGGTTTTCACCCTCACTGTTTACCTCCTACATACTATCTGAACACGGTTCGCTTAACGCAAAACTCTGCCAATTCAGACTTTCCAACACAGTCTTCTGTCGATGTGGGCTACCGGAAGACTCTCCTCGCGTACTTTTTGATTACTCCATTTACGAGGACCTAAGATTGGCTCTTAAGGCAACAGCACCAAATTCGTCTCCCGGATGTGAGAAGATACTCATATCTATCAACAATTTCCAGGCCCTTCAAACCTTCTGCAGTGCTGCTTTTAATCGCAGAAAGACTTTCAACGTCAATGTTAATGCAAGAAATCAAACTGAAAACACTTCATAATTGAAATTGCAACCTGTTGACTCGTTTGTCGTCCTGATGACGCAATGTCCAAAATTTTGCTGGTTTTCAAGAACACACGAAGATTTTAACAGATACTGCATTTTTCTGGTTCATTCTTTAAGACTCTCCACAACTCAATCGTTCCTCTGCACATCAACCAGTGACTTGATACCACTCCAGATTAACAGAATTATATCTAGAACTTGTTCCTGCTGATCTTGTTTGAATGGCATTACTAATGGCTCCAAACTCGCTTTGGACATTCAGTGCGTGATTGTTGAGGTTGGCCATGGTTCATGCGTAGTTGTGGCCTACCTCCCCGTGGTGTAGACGGACAATGGGCAGACTGGTGACAAAACGGCCAGAAACAACTAAACGACACACATACACTGCAACAACATAATATTACACACATTTCTGGCATGTTACAGTGTTCTGTAACCCTCACAGTGTACAAAGGCGAAGTTGAACTTTCGTTCAGGTGCCATCCTTCATAAGATACTGTACATGTCAACATTCAGCAGTACTTGCCTTTACCCTCCGCCCGTGCTATTTTGAGATCTGAAAAACCAGGAATAACTCACGAAGGAAACTCCCTACGCCCTCGTTCCCTCCTGAGATTGATTAACTTCAGCTTCTATTGAAGAGAACTTTAGGAATTCCTAAATCGAACCCAGAAGGGTAGATATGTGAACCATGAATTAAATATCAGATCTATGTATGTATGTATTTTGTAGAGAGCAGCGCCTGAATATTCGTTCAGCTCCGTGGATATCACTGTGAAGGTACAAACTTGTAAAGCCAGTCATTTAGAGTTTAGTACATGAAGTTAACTTGGATGGATCTTATTAAAGATGGCTTTAGACTAACTGCCTATGACTAGGGCCTTAGGTGGTCGCCTAGTTAGTATAAATGGACAGGTCCTAACTTGGTCTTTACATCAACTGTTGCAGTGATGAACCTCAGTGTCCTGAAGAAAATGAATGTGGATTGAGAATGGACGCCAATATTATAAAGTTCCTCCACTGTTACTTGCTTATTAGACGGAACAGGATATTCCTTAGATCGACTGACTTCAGCCTCGATTGAAGAGGATTTAGGAATTCCTCCAGTTGTCGACGGGAATTGAACGCAGAAGGGTGGATATGTGAACCATGAGTTAAATATGGCAACAAGGCAACCAGGCATCACAAGGGATGATACAATGACTTTCTCAACAACTTTCAACTGAAAGTTGACAACTTTCTCAACCTTTGAGCACAAACTAATATTGATATCATTTTTCCAGTCAATTTCTTGCAAAAGTTCAAAGATGTTGTTTCAATGGACACTTAGTGCATGAGTATGATGAATTTTATTAATTTTCAATCTTTAGAGAAGCTCTAATATAATTTGATTTGTTGCTACTCAGAATAGAAGAATATGTCACAGCGCAGAGAGAGAAAGCTTTTTAACATTAAAGAAAAAAACAGAGCATCTCGTCATGGACAACTAACATATATTCACAATCAGATCACGTGAGCTGCGTACAGCAAAAAAAAAGAAAACATCGATTAGGGTCGAAATTCAAACAAAAAGCCTTGTAGGGTAGCTTTTTTAATGAAATGGGGTGGTGTCAATTCATGTTCAGGTGGAGAACATCGCTGCCATAATTACATATCATTAACAGTCTCTGTAATAGGTTTAGCTTCTGTGGCCCACATAAAAGAAAATTAATTACTACCATGTATGGACACCAGAAAGCGTTGTCTGGTGTCTCTTCATCCTTGACAATGCGTCACTAGGGAGAGCACCTTTACTAAGAACCAGTGGTCACGCATTCTGGTCAATCGATGCGTGAACTTTGAGAGCCATCTTTCTTTCCAACTGATATCAGACCAGCTAATATTAGTCCAGGACTACCAACTGTCCAACAAATCAAATGGAACTGTGTGCAGAGAATTTAAAAGATGATCATAAACGTTATTCGTCTCTTAGAGTTTTAGGTGATTAATTAGCGAATTAGATTCATATCGTTTTATTGCTTTCCACAGTTTGCACATGATCAGTAAATTCTATTCGTACAAAACAGAGAAAAAGTTTGGGAAGCCTTTTAAAATTCTCGAAAAGGTCTCTTAAATATACAGAACTTAAAATGTACGTAAAATCCCAATGAAGGAGAAAATTATTAAAAAACGAAATAAAACTAAAATTAAAACGAACTGATGACCTTGCTTTTTACTTTAGCTTACATAAGTGAAAGCCAGTTTGACAACTGTGTTTTTTATCAACTATCTGATGAGCAAAATAGGAACAAAAGAACGCAAAGAGCCTGTTAATTCGAGGTATTTTCTCTAATGCGAGCAAACTGACGTTATCTGCAAGTATCGCCCCAGTATACGATACTCAATAGCTCGTGTCCGACATACGGCGAACTCTGTTCCGTACTTATTTAATCACCACACACTAGGGTGGAGGGGGCTGAGGATCATCAGGATTATCACGTGTATGTTACGGTTCACTGGGAAAAGCCATCGTGCTCACGACCATGGGAGACAACGCACTTGACGTATGAAACGAGGCTCCACTGCCCACGACCATTTTCTATCACAACTCCACCCAGAGTTACGAGAGATGACATGTTGCTTCAATCACTAACAGTCTCCATATGTGTCCAGTGGAATATATGAATTAGCAGCTTCGTGAGTTTTGACCACCAAATGTTTCTCATAAAATGCTATGTTCGTGATGAGTAGTCAAATAGAGAATTTATACGGTTTGTTAAGAGCTTTGTTTTCTCTATTTCTTCAACACTTTCTTTTCCCAAGGATCACCTAAACTCCTTAGTGATAGCATTACAGCCTCCTCATGGCCTTAGTAGCATTGAATAAGTTTGTATATTAAATTTGAATTTTGGATGTTTGAAGTATAAACCAAATAACAATGAGATCTGAATAAAAATATCTTTGATGTACACTACCTTGCACCTTTATTAGAATCATAGTGATTTTGACTATATACAATTTTTGCAAAAATTTATAAATCGAAGAGGCCATACAGTGTGTGTAGAAAAGTCCTATAATTTCATGTGACTCAATTAATACCGAAGCAAGTTAATTGACGGTGGATAACGAAAGGAATCGCATCCATCCGTGTATATTATTCCATGAATTGCATATATCTGGTCGATTTGTCTAAAATTCTGGACAAAAATCTTGAGTTTCTGTGTGGAGGGCAAAAACTTTGTTATCCGCTTGAGAATCATCGACGTAGTGAAAAAAGCCCATAAAAGTCCCTCGCATCATTGACGGGATTCTGACCCTAGTCCTTTTCCACCCAGTGTGGGGAGGATGGTGATTACAAATGTTTGTGCAAACACGCAGACCAGCAGGTACTACTGCAGAGTGTCATTGGAGTCTTTAGAGAGAAACAGAAAAGGTAAGGTGATGGAGGAAGTTACTCGATGTCTCTGAGGATTATCAAGTGTGATCGTTGCTAAACTACAGAGTATCACAAAGTATAAATACATCTTTCACGGAAAAAATCCTACAAAGAATGCACTACAGGAGCAGAAGACCTTTTCAGAGACCAGCTGGAAAATACAACTGCGTTGATGAAAATATCGCAAAAAATGGAAACAGGAGGGCTGGAGGCAAGACTTGTAGCAGATGAATCCCGATTTACTATTTTTAGCTCCACTGGAAAGGCGTACTTATGGAGGCATCCACACGAAGCACTGGAACCATCCTATTATGTACTCACTTATTTAACAGGCTTATGGAGAGGAGGTGTAATGGTTTGGGATATGTGTGTATAGAGGGCAGAGTGACTTTCAGAGAATATAAACATTACTGAGAATCAAGTGTATCTAACGTGTGAATGATTCTTCTAAGGGTAGGGTACTTTCAAGATGACAATGCAGCCATCCGAGCGGCAAACAAGCGAAAGAGTGGCTTTAGGAACACTAGATGACATCAAGTATATGTTGTGGCCAGCCAAATCCCTCATTGAATAGCTATGAGATGAACTGGAAAAGCATATTCATCAGCGCAGTTTTTCGACATGGATGGACCAATGCAGACTCCACGCCATATCGTGTCGGAGCAGTCATTAAGAGCCACAACAGTCTAACACGCTATTAGTTCATGGTGTTTTAATAAAATGGCCAGGCAGTGTATATTCATCTACAATTCACCTACAAGATTACACCAGTCACTAAATTTAACTTGGCTGATAGTATGATTCCAATGAATAACTACACTCACCTTACGAGCGATCTTTATTCCTTGCCAAAACTATTTGTTACTGGGCTGGTTTAAATGCTCGTCAAAGAGCGACTTATAATTCACCCAAACAAATTTAATTAATAATATTTAATTATTATGTAATACCATTGTAATAATTCTGACCGAAATGTTATTGTATTGTAATAGCATATACAACAGAATGGCAGAATGGTAATACGTTGTTAATTACATATTATTACAGAATATAAAGGCACCTCTAAATGTTAAAATTTATATAGAAGATTCAAAGAACCTACACATAATCTCAGATTTAAATCTGTATTTTAAACTATTAATAAGAAATCTTCTTATTTTCACTTTTTGCTGTTCCTTTGATTTTCTGGTTCTAAGGCCGTGTCTTTTACCCCAGACAAACCAGCCTTAGAACAAAGATAGCATGTAGGCTACGATGCACCTGTAGATAGCATTGCACGCTATTTGTGGTCGATAGCAGATGGACAACTCTTTGGTATATTCAGTTTTAATCCTTGACTAATAGAAGTGTATTAGAAATATTAGATAGAAAGAAAGTTTAGATAGGCCATATCTACAGATCATCTTCAAATCATTTGAATCCAATTTCCCAAACGTGAAAAATCCATTTTTCTATCATTTTCAGTCTAAAAAGATACGTATGAAAGGGAGTGGAGAATTAATAAAGGATTACTAGTTTCCGATTGAAAATCCTTTTCTTTTCTAAGAGCAAATTAGTCACCAGCATCCAAGTCTAAGTTCCTTCTCACAAACAAATAAAGGATATTGGGTTAAAGAGTATTTAGTTTCCATTTTTGCCATTACCTCGCACTTACGAGGTTAGCGTAGATAAACACGGCGATTGTCCTATTCCCTCACGTCCGTGTCACGTCCAGTGCACCTTAATCTGTGGCAAATGATCAATGAACTATGTAGTGACTAGCACCGGGTTTGACGATGCTGAATTTATTGTCTAATGGCGGTAATTACGTCTGGGTGCCTCCTGCTTGCGGTGACCGGGCTGAGTCTCTCGCAAAGGCCGAGACGCGGGTTGCATCGACTATCATATCCAATCATCATTCGCCGGTTGAATGATTAGCGTGAGTGCGTGCACACCATCCGCCATTGATCCTTGCGACCGAACGCGTCTAGTTGTTATAAACAAAGACCACAATGGTATGTGTAATTTAACATTTGCGTGTAGGGAGTAGAAGCTCACAGAGACGGGCTACACCACTTTGTCAAAGGATAGAGAGAGAGAGAGAGAGAGAGAGAGAGAGAGAGAGAGAGAGAGAGAGAGAGAGAGAGAGAGAGAGAGAGAGAGAGATTAGGTTCTTTGAAGTACAGGAAAGCTGATCTTTAATGGTCCAGATTAAATCATAGTCTATTCTTATTATAAATTTAGCTTCTGCCTCCGTTGTTGTCTTACCAGGCTATTTGTCGAATCTTTTTTATTTTGGTGTTTCATTCCATCTTCATTACGTTTCATTCTGTATAATATTTGAGATTAGAAAGTGGTGAAGCCGAACCCTTGCAATCAATAAGGTGATTTTCGGTTCTTCATCTACATAATTTATCTATTATACGCGTATAGTTATTACTTATAACTGAATGTCTTAGCGTATCCTTGTATTTTTCACGAAATAAAGTTGACATTACTAGCGGTCACTTTTTTTAAAACGGCAAGTGCTCTATTTAGAGATTTTTCGTATCTGAAAGTACAAAGCAATATAATATACATATCATCGAATGCTCTCATGAAGATATTTTTTTTCCACTCATCCCAAATTTGGGATGAGTGGAAAAAAAAGATCTCTATGGCGACAGGACTTGGCCCTTTGATGATGATGATGATCATCATTGAATGGGTTTACAGTGTGTGACTTTTTTTCATCGAATAATGTGTAAGAAGTTTAATGGATTAGTATTTATGTTAGTATTATTAATGAATAAAAGGTGTAATTAAGAGGACTTTTTCTGCATCTGCCGAAAATTAAAAAATCTATCAATTATACTTTCCCCACAGCAAAAAAGTACCATTCCTATTCCGGTTTGAACTTAACCAAACTATCATCCCCGACCACTGTGACAGGCAGTTCAATCCAATGATCTACAACACGATGCCCGAAAGTAAACTTCTTGAAATCAGTCCTCTCGTACTTCCAAAATTTTGTCTTTGGTCCCACTGTTTCTTCTCTGTGCTACCAATGAAAATATATCTCCCTCATTCATTTTAATGATTCCTTCAGTGCCTTATACACTCCCTCCAAAAATGTCTAGTTGCTAAGTTTTGCAGTCCACACTTTTTAAGCCGTTCTTCATAACGATATCGATTAGTACCCCTCACCCAATCTGGTTTGTCCTTCTCTGAACCTTTCTGGAAGTTCTATGTCTTTTTTTTTCGGGTGCAGCCACCAGACTTGATCACAATATTCTACACTATCCTCTTATACAAAAAGGATGATGACATCTTTTTTTCCCTATTTGCAAAGGTCCTATATATCATAGAAAAGATACCATGTGTTGATGAGCTTGTATAACGAGTTGACTGTTGTCCATTCCAATAGCCAGAAAATAGATCAAAAAAGACATAGTGGCCCCCACCCCCAAATACGAAGGGTTATTGCAGTCCTTTAGCACCATGTATGAGTTTTAAAGCTGTACTTAAAATTAACTTCTTTATCGGCTCACTCTCATAGTTCCTTTTTATTTTACAAATGTAGGTGTGCATCGATTTTCACTTAAAGGTGGTTCAACCCTCCTCTCCTACCCTCTACAAACCGACAGTGGCAGCTGTAGAATACCGCACTTCTCCCTACTCTCCCTACCAACTCATGCACTTGTAATAGCGGAAGTAGGCATTCAAACACCGGAAGTTATCCAAGTTAATACTTCCGATAGCCGACATCACATAGTGGAAAATACATCGGGTGATGATAGCTTAGTAATAGTTCTCAATCGACTGTACCCTATACTTTCTAAAAAATATAAGATGGTTCACAAAGATTTAATGATGATGGCTTGTTTGTTTTTCAGCGGTTCCATTTTAATAAATATTTAAACGATCTTTATGACATTTGGATGTGGTAAAACTGATTATTCTGAGTATATCTGGCAAGCTTCAACACATCTATTTGAAAAAGAGGGTGGTGTGACGACACCTTACCTTGACAGTCTGCACTGAAAATGGTTCCACTATTTCTTATCGTGGGGTAGTCTCGGCCGGAGTAATTCTCTCTTGTGCATCGATATGCAAGGATTATCGCGTTCGAAATAATGAAGCCACGCTATAATTTATCATGAAAGGTGTCATGATATGGGGGACCAACCCGTCAGAATCTTGCGGTGCTTTTTGCGATGAGCCCATTGCAGGGGGAGTGGCGGAGGATTTGAAGCTGTGGTGTGACAGCAAGAGAGAGGGATAAAGATGAATGGAGGCAAACTGCTATCAGGCTTTGTTAACTGATGGACGAAACCTGATCCATTGCCAGCTGTCAAGGTAAGTTCTACCATTAAATATCTTCGAAATTACGATCGGGAAAAAAGGCGTGCTATTACGTCCTCTGGTGGCGAGAACAAAAGTGAGTGATTGTAAGAGTTTTACTTTTTAACTCTCAAAGTGAAATCATTTGTTTCTTTGACTTGTACCTAAGACTTTAATCTGTCTTTATCAACTGGACAAATGTGAACGCCGGTACTTTTTTTTTTTGATTCAAGACAACGCAAGCACACACCGAAAGCATTTTACCTGAGATTGTTAGGAACGTGATCACATTCATCTAGTCGACAAATCTTGTTTGACGGCGTTTCGGGCCCACTTTCTAAAGTGTAGCGATTGAACGTGACAATTACATCTCTCTTTGGCCCTGTACAACTGTTTCTCTCTTTCTACAGGTGGCAAACTTTACAAAAAATACAATAAAAAGAAAAGAAAACAATAGACACAACTCCTAGTAAAGAGAAAGACAAAAAAGCGAACTAAAAGGTATATTTTAATTGGAAAATGGAGATAGTGAGAAGAGGATTGAAGAATGGTTCGCAATTCCAGTGTACGGGATTACTGGTGAAAAATATCAGCAACGTAATATTTTGAAGTACAGTTTATCAAGGTTCTTTTTATATGGTTCTTTGATACACTACATGTCTGAAATACTGAATGACAACATCAACAAAAGTGGATTTTATAAGAAATAGAAAAAGTTTTGTGGTAATAAAGATGGCAGAAAACGTTGCATGTTCTAGAATAAGGAGGGTGTAATTCAAATCACGGGAGAATACGAATAGAGAATAAATAACCAAAATGGATTGTGCTCGAAGTAAACCATGGAATAGGAGTGAAAGATGGAAAACTTTTAGAGTGCAGTCTTTTAGATCCGAAGGATAGCTGCCCACAAAATCCAAAAATAAGTTAAATAATTGGCTCTAAAATGATTACATATAAACTTAACCAAAAGTGGCGGTTTGTTAATAAAACAAGAACGAGAAATTCGCAACTTAAGGTCCAGGATTTCTCCTTTATTAATATCAATTGCACTCATATATCGAATTTGAGGGCAACATCTAAATACTCTACTCAGAAAAATGGGCATGAAGTGTAACTCTCGATTTGCCGGGAAATGATTTTCTTGGTTGTAGATCAACTGGGACCCCAGTTGATCTGCAATGATTAATTCCATTCACAAAAAAAAAGCTTGGAATTTGAGACCGGCATTGTTTGTTTACATTTTGCAATGTTCTTGCAGGAATCAGAAAGACTCATGAATTTCTAAGAAATCCCATCTTTCTTTCTGCCTACTGGACATATTTCAGTGATCCTTATTCTCCGAGTTTTTGTTTTAAATTTGTCTTCGTGTGCGTCCAGCATGTTAAAACGCAAAGTGATCTTTCTTTTCGTTGAACAAAAACTTCATCTTATCAAGATGCTAAAGATTCAACTTCACTGAGTCTACCAGGATGCAGGGTACAAGAAGACGCCGCTCTCGATGACAAAGATGATGCTTTCAAATTTATGTAGTACGAATCACAGCAAGGTAAGCCAAAGGAAAAAGCTATTTTTCAAAAAATATATATATGTTAGTATTAAATTTTATGTCAAATCATCTGACGCTGTTGTATACTTTTAGAAATATGAATACTGCATTAATCAAATGTCATACTAAACATTAAATAAATGACATAAATTGGTACTTTACCTCCAGGGATTCCATTGAACATGGTCTTTATGCACTGATTGCACCCAAGTCTGCGGTCCTTAAGACCGATGTTCTCACAAATATAGTTGAAATAACGGAACAACATGATATGCAAAATTGGAAACGCATCTGGGGGCCTCAGATATGATAATTCTGTCATTTGTTGACAAGTGTACACTGAATAGCCAGTTTATTAGTCCACCTATCTACAGGAGGATAGTACCTCCTTTTACTCTCTGAGTAACCAACTTCATGGGCAAGCTTCACTGTGAAAGCGACGAAAGCGTTCCACAGAGAAGCTGGACCATAAGTTCCATTACATTTCTTTTTGCACCACCGTTCTTTTTACCCTCGATCGACCTCTCGCATAAACAGGTTCTCTTCGGCTTCAGGATCATTCTCGCTACGTTCTACACATTACTGTGAATGAACATTCCATCTAATATTCGCACTATGACGCTGACTATCATACCTCGCTCAAAATCAACTAACTTGTATTGTTAGTCCATTACTACGTCTCCCTGAGTACCTCATTGTCTGATTTATGTAGTCTGGCACGGACATTTGACTGTCTCTGATGGAGCAGTCGTTTTCTTAGGTGATAGAAGTGTACCTAAATAAATTGGCCACTCAGTGTACGTCAGCGATTAAAAAATATATAAATTTTTCCTTCTTCAAACTTTGTATTAGTATTCAATGCTTCAAATGAACTGCACCTTTAAGGGAGGTACCTGAAACCTGCGAATTTATTAGTCCTGAACCATCTTGCACACGGTTTGCTTAGTAACTTCTGCTTAAAACTTTACACTGTAGGACATTTGTTTGCATACTGAATTCAAGTAATTAATATTATCATAGAATATAACGTTGACAACAGCAGGTCTCTAGCATCGAGAAGAATTTTTCAACTATTCTTAAGGTTGTACTTCAGAATTAATGTTGTTGCTCTCTCTCTCTCTCTCTCTCTCTCTCTCTCTCTCTCTCTCTCTCTCTCTCTCTCTCTCTTCTTCTTCTTCTTCTTCTTCTTCTTCTTCTTCTTCTTCTTCTCTGCATGTAACTTTCACCTTTACCCATCCTAAATCAATGGAGAAACTTCTCCATCAGCCAACTTTTAGATAATTTTCAAAGGAGTCTTCGGCAAACGCCACTCACCTATGTACAAAGTACATTAAAGAAAATAGCGTCTGCTATAAATGTCTTCTAAGCATACTACCCTTCTTGGTTTGCCTTCTGTTTTTTTCCACTTGAGTGCCCATTGTCCTGTGAAGCAACTTCATATGATGAAAGATGCTATTTCTCTTCAAAATTCTGAGTTATACACTAGTCACACTTTTGCTAATGGTATCATCTGCTGAACAGATAACTTATCAACTACAAATTTTGTATAACTCTCTTATTTCTCACAATTGTCACGCCTGTCTAAATTCCTTCAGTTATGCCTATGTTTGTAGAACTTCCGATTTCTCTGCTTGGTACTCAATTTCCTTGCCCAGATATATTTTCAAAATACGAAAAATTAAGCTTTATAATTTCGAATCTGTTGTGTGGAAAGTCGTCTACATCTCATTAAAACTTTGTTGATATACAATGTGAAGTGAAATCTCTATCGGATAATTATTTTGGCTTCCTGATCCTCGGTATATCTAAGGTATTAGATAACTATAGATCAGTAGCAGTCGTTCACCTTGTGCAGCCCTTTTTTAAATAAAGAAATTCAAAGGATAATATCAATAATTGTTTCTTGCATATGTTTCTGAATATTATACTTTAAAATTATTAACTGAATCAAGATAAAACACTAATAATTTCAGTCTTTGTACAGTGGCTTGATGAGACTACTTTTATAATAATGGAGAGTGTTATCAAAGGAAAATATATTTGAATTGATGTAACGCTAATTAATATTTTAAAGATTCCTTAAATATAGTTTAATGTTAATTTTTTTGCCTGGATCAAGAATTTATAAATTGCACAGTAATTAATTCAATTTATAAGGCAGCACGTTGGGCTAATTTATTACTCTCTGAGAAAAAAGTTTTCGCATTAGGTTGGTAATAGCAGCGCCATCATTTAAAAGTGTCTTAAACGGAGAGGTTATCATATTTATTTTCCTTCTTGCAGGAAGCTGCTGTGATGGGCTCGTAAGATAACGAAGGATGAATTTTGGATGGGAAATTTTATATTAGAGGAAACATTTAGGAGAAGGTCAAATTATCGCATATATGAGTGGCTTTGTTAAATATACAAAAATCTGTAAACTGTTTTATCCCATCGGAAAAACTAAACATTTTATTAAGCAGAAAGCTTTTTTTCTAAATTTATGCACTCACGGCCCGGTACTACTACTGTTACTCTGAAGATTATCTGAGTTCGAAAGCAAATTAAGGGCTCTGCTTTTCATCTATTAATAGAGCTTTCCATAAATACATTCAATCCTTCAAGATAAAGATCAATATTTGATCTTTATCTTGAAGGATTGTATATATATATATAAAGCATAGAATATGGGAGGTTTCTGTAGATTCTGAATTTAAATATATGGATGAAAGATAATTAACTAAATAGGTGGGTTTAACTCGAGTACCTTCACTTTAGAAATTGTTCATTTAAATGAGGAAGAATGTAAAATTCTCTGGTAATTGACGTGTCAAAATTACACATAGAGATGGATGGATAATCTTCAGTTTTATTATAGCACAGACGAATATGTATTATTCTTAAGGCATCTTAGGTTATCTTAAGGCGTCTCGATAATTCAGGGCATTTGTAGTATAGTTTTTAACATAAATTACGATATTGTGGTAATCTTATAGTAAATAAGGGAGGATTCTTTTACCACCAAAGAGAAAGAAAGAATAGAGAGTGCAAATCAAGAAGAGAGAGAGAGAGAGAGAGAGAGAGAGAGAGAGAGAGAGAGTAGTATAAAAATAGTAAAAAGAAAGGAGAGAGAGAAGAGAAAAAAGTTGGAAAAAATTTGGGGTAGAGAGAGAAAGAAAATGGAGGGGAAAGAGAGTAGGCAATAGACTTGAAAATAGAGAGGGAAAGATACAGAAAAATAGAGAATGGGAGGAGTAACAAATAGAAAGGTAGAAGAATAGAAGAAAGATAAAAAGATACAGAGAGCGAGAATGAGGAAACGTGAAAAATAGGGGAAAATAAATGTGTAGGGGAGGGGAAAAGGAGAGAAAGATGAAAAACAAAAGGAGCAGGAGGAGAAAGAGAAAGAAAGAAAGGAATATGAAAGAGGAGAGAGAAAAAATTCAAAAATATTAGGGAAGAAAAAAAGTAAGGAAGAAATGAAAAGTGAAAGACAGCAAGAGAAAGAGTAAAAGAAAGAAAGAAAGATGGACCGCCTAAGGAAAAAAGTGGAAAGAGTGACCAATGGAGGAGAACAGAGTAGAGAGGAAGAGAGGAGAAATAAAATGCCGGAAAGAGGGAGAAGGAGAAAGAAAATAAAAGAGAGAAAGATAAGAGAGCAAAAGGAGGAGAGATGTGAAAGAGAGCAAGAGAGAGAGAGAGGACTAAGAAAATATAAAGGGAAAAGGAGAGAAATATAGAGTGAGGGAGTATAAAAGAATTGCGTGATAAAGAGAGAGATAATGCATAAAATAGGCAATCTCTAATAAAAAAAGAAAAACAGAAAAGTAAAAAAAAATGTATTTTATCAGCACTTTGGAATTGAGACATAATTTTCCTAAATATTCACAGTTTACAACTATTTTTAAAAATATTAAAAATTAATTGAAAATACTATCGTTATTAGTTTCCAATGCAATTAATAACTACCGATTTAATCCAATGGAAATTTTGAAAGGTTATTTCTGCTTGATTTAAACAGCTTTCCAACACTATGAAAAAAAAAACATTTATTCAGGAATAATAAACAAAAGACAGCAATTTTTTAGCCGCGATATCGCTAGATAACGCATGCTATTGTTAATTACTGATTTAATCATTCCCTGCACTTGAAATCAAAAAAAAAAAAAAAAAACATAACAAATTATTTCTATTCTTAAATAAAGTAAATAAGAAATCAAGAGTACCCGGTATTATAATGAAAATCACTGGCAGAGCGGATAATCGTTCGTTAAAAGATTCTCTTCGAGTTTATTTTCACCGAAGAAACTCTTCCATCCATCATAAAGAGATGGTAACACCGATACGTTCCTATAAATGTGCGTTTAATACGAAGCATGACTGATGTGCTCGAGAAGTTTTCTTAACCAAACAGGGTTCTGGTATAACGCGAGAAGATACAATATGATAGATGATTCCAAACTTCGAGGGAGACTATGAATGAAGAATATTCAAAAGCAAAGAACTGAGACCCCGAATCAAACAAAAAAAAGTAAAAAAGAAAAAACGGGAAATTAATCTTTAAAGAACGCCTAACCCCCTCTTCCAAACACACACAGAGGCGCGAAAATCGTGCTAATCCCACGCATCAAAATATTAGGTGCACGTGGCGTCAGCGACCCTTATAAACAGGCACCTGCCCGAACGACCACACAGGCGCGTGCTGACAGTTCGAATGATTCGTGACCCAGTCTAACTTCATAACTCCCGACGCGAACCGCTTGTTTTCAGTCAACATTATGTAATTTCCGCACCTAACGAATATCGTGTTACTATCGAGCGAGGCGAGGTACCATTTAGCGCATCGTCTCGCCAGGAATGTCAGTTTAGCTGTCAAACTCCCTAGTCGTACAGGAAAGCGCTATTTACAGGGGCAGAGAATAGTGTCAGTCGTCCTTTCAGAGGCATCCACAGCAAGGAGGAATAGACCTAACAGGTAATGGGTGTTTAAGTTAAGAGTAATCTGTGCAGCCATTTCCCTTGCACCGGCTTCTAGACTCACCTGAGTTAAGGACGTGAGGCTCTTCTGACAAATCCAGCTAATGAAGAAGTGCTCAAACAACAAGGGATTGCCATTAACAGAGCTTTCCTTCTGGTTAGCTGTTGTTTTCCCTTGCGGCTTCACTGCGGACTTCCATTCCACGCCCGCTGAAAGGCGGAGGCAGTAAAAGACCCCCGTACGCATGCGCAAACATAAATCTCCTGACGTCACTTGGCTGCTGAGAACAGGTGCACATGTGAACTGAATAAGGGACAATATTAGCGTCGCCTCATAGACTGCAGACTTACAGACGTCTGTGCCTTAGGCTTAGCTTTTAAAAGTCCATAGCGTGGTACCTGGAGCAGCTCACTTCAACTGCCCAAGTAGTGACCACAATGAACGGGAAACAGCCCGTAGCCCTCCCACCGCCAATCAACACCGGTACAGGCACATGTTTTGCCGGCCGTTATTCTCCCACTTACAGAACAGCAGATCCTATGCGAAGGCATTGCATGGGGAATCCGACGGTAAGTTTGATTTTTTTTCAACCCAAAAACGTCCACTTATTTTTAGCCCACTGTTGTGTACGTTGAAATGATCGCATTTTATTCAAAAATTGTTAATACACCATGTAAAGTTTCATATCTGTTGATGTTGTGATTTTATGTTTATTTTTTCGTTTTTGGTTTCTATTCCACAGAGCAATCTATTTCAAACCCTGGATGAAGGATTAATGGGTAGGCCAGACGGACTTACTGCAGTGGATATAACGAAACACTCTCCTACAAGTGGAGCGAGTCTTCATTTAAAGCATGACATGATGTATGCCCACCATCCTGGGATGGGTGCCGGCCATGGAGCTAACAGTCGGCCTCACCACGCACAAATGGGTCATCATCCTGCAATGGATACCATGGAACTTCTTGAACCACTGTGTACCTCATCTCTTCCTCCGTTAACTATGACCAGCGATGGAAACTCTGTGACCGGTCACTCTCACCCGCAGTTGCATGCCCCTATTTACTCCCACAGTATGAATGCCATGATGGGGACTCATCACCCGTTCGGGACACATCACTCCATGACTATGCATGACATAGACAGTGATCCTCGCGAACTAGAAGCATTTGCAGAACGTTTCAAACAACGTCGGATCAAATTAGGTGTTACGCAAGCGGACGTTGGAAAGGCATTGGCCAATTTGAAGTTACCCGGTGTCGGATCGCTCTCACAAAGTACAATCTGTCGATTTGAATCTTTAACCCTTTCCCACAACAACATGGTCGCGCTGAAGCCCATACTTCAGACGTGGTTGGAAGCTGCCGAAACCCAGGCCCGAAACAAGCAGCGCGATCCCGATGCTCCCAGTGTGTTACCGACGGGAGAGAAGAAGAGAAAGCGGACGTCGATCGCTGCGCCGGAAAAGCGATCGCTGGAAGCGTACTTTGCGGTACAGCCTAGACCGTCGGGTGAGAAGATCGCCGCAATAGCGGAGAAATTAGACCTCAAGAAAAACGTTGTCCGGGTGTGGTTTTGCAACCAGAGGCAAAAGCAGAAACGCATGAAATATTCGGCAACTCAGCACTAGGACATTGTCTGAACCTCACACACACACAAATGACGAAGTTAGGAAGAAAACACCAGTGCAATCGACCAATCTCCTGTTGTAGTCACTTGCGTCCGATATTAATTGAGAAACTAGCGAAGGAGTTAATCATAGAGTAAGGTAGAATCGGTTTCCTATCTTCGTAAATGAACAAAGAAATAGAACAAGGAATACTAAATTGTGTATAGTAAACAAAAGAAACAAATAGAACAAGGAATACCAAATTATGTATAGTAAAAAAAAAAGAGAGAGAGAACAAGATTTAACATTCGCTCAGTTAACTAGGTCAATAACCCTTCGGATAAAGAATAACAAATGACTGAAGCAATCGCTGTACATTAGCCAAAACTGCTTAACAAATCAACCTTGAAGATAATTTGCCAGACAGGTGTTTTCGAACAAAAATACATCCCCCTACTCACTGTTTGCACGGGCCAATTAAAACTTAAATAGGAATTAAATAATTCATATCATTGCAGACAGGATAAGCCTAATCATTTATTTAAAACAACCAAATTATATTAACTCCCAGTAGAATGCAAATTTTCTCTTTCACAGCTAATAAAGACAGCAGAGCCTCTCCATGGCAGTCAACGTCTGATAAAAGCTCCAAGCGTAAAATTGATGCCGAGAGGTTTCTAACACGACTCATCCACACACACACACACACACACACACACGCGCAGACCCAGACAGACAGACAGACACACACACACTGTAAAAGGCTATTCAAATTTCCATCGATTACTCAGTATTAAGTGCTGTATTAACGATGCCGGATTATAATAAATATTGCATAGTTTGTGATTAGTTAAATGCTACGCAACGACCGAGCCTCGTTCATGACAGCTTCGCTCGACGGAGGAGAAGACAATGCGCGCGCACATACACACACACAGCGTTCCACATATGCCGAGGTGTCGAGGAAAGAGGGAGAGAAAGAGAGAAGGAAAAGTCTTCGGGAAGAGACCGAAAAGGAGAACAACATTTTTGCCATGTTTCCAATGTGGAGAATCGGATTCTGTACATTTTGTACTTTTTTTGGGGAGGGGGGGGGGTGAGGAACCGGCAAAAACTTGATTCTTTTTAGACAGAAGACATTGAAGTGGCTACCGACTATGGAAATAGAAGATCAACATTACTTCTTGGTACGTATGTCTTTAAACGTAGTTTATTTTAATCTGAAGAACTGCGAGTGATTTAGAAATTATTTATAAGATAACTAAGAACTGTTTGCAGTTTGTAATGTATATAGATAATTAATTAGGAGTCGCCTGTATCCGGTGTTTCTCCTGTTTCACTCCTCATTCTTTTTTCCATCATAGAGTGCACTTCTCGGATAACGCATCGCATCTTTTAAGGATAATTCCTGCCACAATTTCACATAACTATAAACTGATGCACTCCTTGTAAGAAAAGAAGTAATTTATGCTCAACCTGGCCATTATTATCTTTGTGTTCCTCAATGATGATATTTAAAACTTACAACCGTTTCACATATTTCTTTGAGGGCCTGTTGTATGATAATGGTTATTAAAAATGTGGACACACTTACGCTCTGTCCTCAGACAAAATGGTTTTTGATAATAAAAAGGTTACAAGTCATTTGGTTTGGAATTTCTGACTCATTTATAAGAATCGAAAGTGTTTTCTTTTCAAGTTAAATAGATAAACTCTTCTACCTTTAATTTATACTTCAGTCAGTGATAAAGGTACGGATTATAAACTGTAACTGTGACTTATCTTTATTAAAACACACAATTAAAGAGTATATCTTCCATTAGGGATCATACTTATTAGATTATGATTATTCTTAGCTGTATTTAAAGAAGGCATCTCTTTAAAAGCAGAACTTATTGAACTATTATTGTCTTTTAACTATATTAAAGAATATTATCTTCTTTAATGAATTTAAGATTCTGTGCATTAATTTTTGAAACATTTACTGCTTCTTATTTTTATTTATACTCTATACATTTCATATTATTTAATATTTTTACATCGGTATACTTTACTGCTCCCCATGAATGCACGTCCAATTTTTCATTAAATATTTCTTCATGTTATTATAACTAATTTGGCGTGTACGTGGAAACCAGGAGGATATTAATATTTGAGCACTACGACTCCATCCTTTCCAGTATAAACAGATTAACTGAAAGAAGACATGGCTAATGATAAACAATATATATTTTAAACATCACCAGGGAGCCTAGTTAAATCGAATAATTAGCGAACAATTTTGAATTCGAGAAACCTATTAAGCATTTGCTTGAGCAGAAATGAACAACCTGAATCAGTCTCTCCGATGAGCAACTCAGATTCATTTCTTATTTACCTACAATGCATACTGTATAAGACAATGTTAACGGGTATTACATGCGTGTATGATTTAAAGGTTACACTATATTTGAAGCATTTGATATTTGGCAGAAGCCTTTAAAATAGAAAGCAATAACTGATATTGCATGGAAGATATATCGGTATTATGTCTCGAAGATCGGCTATCGTGTTAGGAATGTAAACAGAAGAAATCGTTCTAATATTAACAAATAATACAAATAATTTTTTGTACATTTTGTTAAAAAAGATACGTTCATTTCTATAGTGACTCTCGATACTCCATCTGCTTTCTTGATCAGAATCCATCTCTGGATTTCCCTTCTGGTTTTGGAAGGCTCTGATCAGTTTAAATTGCTCGTTTTCACCTTTCCATTTTGCCACATCATAAGCTCACCTTATAACTTTCCCTTAGCATTATACCTTACTTTTGTAAAATCTCTTTTTAAAATTTGAAAATATATCTCCTGTTTTTAACAAATATATGCTGATGCCATGCATTTTGCTGATTCTTCAAAGAATGATTCGTACACTTTTGCATTGACCATCCCTCCTGTATATATAAGTAGCCTCTGAAGTGCCGTCTCTGTTATTAAACGTGCAAGTTTCGATTTTGTGTTGGAAAAAATGAAAGTCAAGTAGTTTGTAGAAAATGCACAGAAAATTCACCAGTTGAAATTCAAATTTACAAGGACACTCGAATTAATTATTAATTGGGGCTGTCCTTTTGGGATGAAATTTGTTTTACATATATATTTCCCGAGAAGCAGGAATAAAGGACATTCCAATGCATCGGTAACTTGCTACAAACGTTATTATTGGAGTCATCCTCTTGAGTAAATGTGTAGCTAGTTTGTCTGACTCCAATACAATCAGTGTAATTCATACGGCAAGAAGTGCTAAAAACACACCTTTGTTTTTTTTTAAGACAACTCAATTTTCGTCCATGTAACTTTAATCAGATTTTCTGTTTCTCAATCGGCATGGCTTTAGAAATATTGGAAATATAACTGTAAGACACACGTGAAGGATTAAAGAGGATTACAAAATTTCGATTTCAATGAGTGCTTGGTTGTTATTATCACCGTTTTCTCCACATCGGGCAGTAAAAGGCTGGGTTCGAATTCCATCAGTAGCGTGAGGAACTTTTTTTATTCACTTAATAATCGGTCTCTAATAATCTTAAGTTAAGCGGTCTGAGGCGAGGACAGCAAGGAAAATTGCCTAAAACTCATGTTTTTCTTCCACCGAAACAGGCAAATCAACCAGAGGATACATGTAATTTATGAACATAAACATACATGAGTAGATGAAGTTGTTCTCGGGTAACCTAATATCACATTTCTTTTTATCATTTTCCAAGTTTTGACAGACTGCAAGAAGTTCCAACAAAAACTGTTATTCATTTTAAAAGAGATCAGACATAGACTGGACCACTAAAAAATTCACTCTATAAAAAGTGAATCGAATACGAATTCAATTTTCATTAATAATCGTGTTTAAAATAGAAATTTTAATATAGCTCCGAAAATGTCTCCAAAAGAGTTCATCGAATCTATCTTGAAATGCTAATTCTAGCGAACATCCCTTCAGAAAATAATACTGTGCATTCATTCATTATTATCTTCTGTTATATTATCAATTAATATATTCCTTATGATTATTATCATCATTCATATTATCATTTATTATTAGGCTTTGTATTATCTGTCATTTTCCTGCATATTATTCATTGATAGCCTTCATATTATCCATCACTGTTATTCTTCTTATTATTATTGTCTGCATTAGTTTCTCTTTCATGTGTAAGGCTTATCATCACGAGAATTATTATCACCATTCCCAACCACCGATCAAAAAACTATTTCCTAATTCGATGACATCTAATGTGTTGGTTTTGAGGTCCATCAACAACTCAAGGCTCGTTATGTCTGTGCAAGTTCAAAGTCCAATTTGCATGGTACACATACCGAAAATAGAATAATTCAAGGGGCGAACCCTACTCCCTTCATCTGAGATCGGTTAACTACAGCTCCGATTGAGGAGCCTTTAGAAATTCCTCCAGTCTGTGATGTGATTTCAACACAGATCTATTCAGACAAATGGCAATGCCACCATACTGCCAGGACTACAACAAACACAAAGTTAAATGAAAAGGCGACTTTACAGATTAAACTTTTATTACCAATTACATAACAGCTTTTGTAATATCAAATATTATTAGAGGCACTAGGAAGCTCCAGATTTGGTTGTTCGCTTAGAGAACAATTGTGGTGGCATCAGTTCTTCTGAACTCGAATTTCACGCATGAAGAATCATTATTAAATCTACTCAAGGAATAGTTAGTGTTTGGGCGATGTGAACATAATAAAATATGCACATTTTATTAAATATCGGTAGTCCTTTTATAAAGAAGTACAGATGTGAGGAGATCTACAAAAATCTGAAAAGGCGAATATGTAGGAACAGGGGTTGAGAAAGCTATATTATGTTCTTGTTTGGTGTGGATATATGCAGTATATCCACACCAAACATGTTAAGTGAAGATAAATGATAGATATATTACTATACCTATCATTTTAAGCTATCGAATTAGACAGCGAGAGTTGGGGTAGCCCCTATAACCTTTGGCTTTCTATGTCCGGGAAAGTTTTCTTGTCTATACATTGCGTGTTCTCTGGTTGATCTGTTCTGTCCAAGACCCATTCACTTATCTTGTTTGAAAATTCCTTAAAACCTTTACGAGTTTCTTTTCATATCTCCATATTAATTTGGCAATATGTGGGCTGAATAATTCACGCGAAGAAGAGAAACTAAAATCTTATATGTAGATACAACTACCACTTCGGGATAACGGCTATATCTAGTGGCACCATAATTTAATATGACTCCAATTCAATTAAAGAAATATATAACAATCGGTTTACTAATTTCTTGACATTATCAAATATCTGGTTTCACTTTTAATGCCTCATACTAAAATAGCTCCAAATTTTAACCAAATAATTGGCACATTTCGTTGCGTAAACTAGTAACATTTGAAAGAAATTCGGAGGAAATTCTTTTCATGACTATAACTAGAATATGCGACTAAGGATCCATAACATATCGGAAGTCATTGCAATAGATCGAAGATTCTTTCATAACAACTTCAAAAGTTAACTCTTTTTTTTTACAATGAAGGATTTCGCTGGAAGTGTATGTACAATATTGAGAAAAATCAGCGAGCACCAAAATTTGCCCAATAAAATTCCAACGAAATTAAAGATTCTGTCCAAGAAATAAATCCTAGAATCTTGAACTTTCCTCTAGCGTTCTATAAACGTTTCTCAGGTGACGTGGAAGTTACCTAATTCAATGGTAACATCCACGAATGTTACCATTAAATTATGAAGGCCAAATTTCATTCTTTCGTTTAGAAAGTAGGTTAGGTGTGTGTTAAAGGCCAAAAAAATTGAGGTGTCATTATATTGTATCTGCAATCTGCGTTTATTCTTCGGTCAAGTTGCTGTTTGAGGATGAAAAACCCGAGTTGCCAGGAAAAAATATCATATACAAGTAGTATATATTCTTCGCATCATCGCCATCTTGACAGCTGCTTTAACGCTACTAATGTCACTTCAGATGGCGAGTGGACACATTCAATACAAATTTGGTTTTCTGGTGATTTAGCAGTACGGTTGAACTAGGTGATACCCACTTTTAAATAAAACAATATTTGCTTTTCTTTGTGGAAAGTACTATTTATTGAATAGGAGTGCAATACCGAGGCGACTCGCTGTGGAATGAAATTAACATATGGGAGAATTAAGGCGGTGTAAAAGAAATGACTCTTTCATCTCAGATGAAAGACCACAATAGATATAAGGGTGTGCTGAGCCATCCGCTTATATGTTTTCCATTAGTTTTGTTGTTGTTGTTGTTGTTATTTTAATAAGTGACTCACTGTATTCTAATATTACTCGGCTTTTTATAATAACTACGATTTACAGATGCCTGAAAGAGAAACTAATACCCATAATATAAAACAGTACTGTTTCAGAAACATACCGACAGAGACTTTTCGATATTCAACTTATGAAAGCAAAGGACTGAATTATTTAAGAGCTGAGTTTAATGCACTGCATTAGCAGCGTATTTCTATGAAATGGAATTATGGTGACATTAATGCGAATAAATAAAAGAATAATGCAATGCAGATTTCTCAGAAGCCATTTGCATTCCTTTGAGAGGGATACTTATGTATAATTCACTTCTTACCATCCGTTTGTTCTCATCTAAGTTGACTTTTTTGTCGAAAACCAATAAAGATTTAATAATTTTTTTCAAAGTTTCCAATATTTTGTAATATAATAAGTTTATTTCCAATGCATTTGATAAAAAAAAAGTGCAGCTAGCTACTGTCTCTATCGCTCACCTAACTTTACAAATTCAAACAGCTTCGATTTCCCTTTAGAGAAATAAACTCTTTTATTCCGAATGACATGAACTACTCAACCTTATTTCGTGAAGGTTGAGCGGTTATGCTCTTCTTGTCATGGTTGTAGAGCGGACCGAGTTAGACCGAAATATTTTTCTGGTTGGGACGGGAATCCTTTTAATGCTTTTTCGCACATCAGTCAAGTTATTCTGAATCAGAAGAAGTGTAGGATGCCCTCATCCTCCTCCTCCCTAAAACCGTCTTATTTTCTTTGAGTGTTTTTCATCACGAAAATAGCCGAGAAAAGCGTAGAGTACACAAAGTTTGCAATTTATATACATGATTATTTGACAATACGGCCTTAATTTCCTTGGTACTTAAAGAAACAAAATTCATAACCGAATTACAATATTATGTTATTTTACGTAATAATTTCGACGCCAGCATGCTCAGTTAACTCTATTTCCAAAATTATATTGACTTGGTGGTAATGATCAGTTAGTTGTTTAAAGGATGTGAGGAAGAACACCTGCACTCAGAACACCACTGGATCATTGGGCAAAGTGTGTATTTGTCTATTCAGCTTATTTGTTTGATGCTGCACTAAAAACTGGAGTTTGTCTAGAGAAAAAACATCATACAACCCTCGCTCAGACCGACTAACTTGGCCTCCAACCAATCTGATCATCTCTGCTATATGTTGACTTGTATTAGAACTTATTAAAGAACTCTTCTGTCAGAAGAGTTCTTTAATAAGAACTATTTTTGGCCGCCCGTCTTTCTGACATTATATCGGTGCAGAAAGGGGTGACCAAAGCTGTCATTTCTTATTGTCCTTGATGATACCTACGCTCTAAAGCTCGCAATTTCGAAACTCCCTTCAGAATAACAATATTTCTTAGATTCTCCACTAAACTATTGTCTTTTTGGCTATGTTATCATTGGATCCAATTTAAAACAATTACCAAACATTCTATCTCAATTTCGTGAAATTCAAAAGAGTCGAACTGATTATATTATCCAAATGCATCAATATCTTCCGTTGCTTTGTAACGCACATCCCTCTATTATAAAGCCAAATCCCATTCTATCATTTAAAATATATTGTTTTGACTACTTCGTTTAATTATTTTTTTCATAATTACTTAATCAATTTTTTCATATTGTATTTAATTTAATCCATTCAGATCCGCCGACCTATTTTCAGAAAGACGAAAACTTGTCCACCTCTCTCCGATCCCGAAAGGGGAGATAAACCCTTATCGTGGAACTGCCCCTTTCAGAGTGGAAAAATCTATTAACACTCATCTCCCATACTCTTCAAACGCCCCATTTAATTAATGATTCCTAGTACTGATTCCATTGTTATCGATCTAGAGGGAGTAGACTAGCTTAGGTTATCTGTCCCTGTACAAAATTCGGCGATACTCAACTAGTCACTCTCGATATTTAAAATACTACTTTCAGTGGGTAATGACAAAAGATCTCTCTAAGCCTCCTTCCCATGGCTTAATCTTCTTTCTCTTCTTCAGCTCAAGTCCCTCTCTCTCTCTCTCTCGTTCTTTCAACATCCATCTCAAAACCTCATAAATCCTGTTATTTTATCGATTCATGGTATTCTCCAAAAGTGTCTGATAATCCTGTCAGTTTGATTGCTATAAAAATTTTATGATGCCTGATTTCTGGCAAAGAACAACAAAGAAAACTTCCCTTAAGCTTGGTTTTCACGTTAAATACTCAACTTGAAACCATGCAACTATCGCCATCTTGAACTAAAGCTTATCGAAAACATGAGTAAAGATCATTAAAAGCAACTGAAATTTTCTTAATTGCAAAAAATGGTTAGTTATGTGTATTTGTGTGTGCATTTCGTCAGCTGGCAGCAGCACTGAACAAGTTCAGGCCGTGTGTCTGAGAGCAGAGCTCATAATGTAGAAATCGCTGGAAATTCATCGACAGTTGGCTTAGCCATGATCTTCTCAGCATGAAAGCAAGAATAACTGTTACGTTCTTTCCGATAGCGATTCACTCTGTTTGATTGTCAACTCCAGAAATCAAAATTTATCCCATTTAAGACTAGCACGGTTTTCAGATTTTTAGCAAAACCTTTGAACTCTTGCATAGTTTAAAGATTTTGACATTATTTCAGGAATCTACCACTGCAAACCAGATCGACTGACAAAGCGCAGTTTAAAACCACGGTAATAAGCGCCACGATGTTTTTAAATCTTCTCCATCCTCCCCTTCAAAGTGAATATTCGAATATTTCATCGAAATTAAAATATTCGCTACTAATAGAGAAACGAGATCATCGTAAAGTTTAATAAATGTCTGAAATTATAAGGTGTGGAGTTATCTCATTAGCAGCGCATTTCATTTTTACCAATTTTCAAAAGACAAGAGCCGAAGAGAAAGCGTTTATGGAGAGCTGAAATATTAAAAGAATAATTCAGTAAGAAGAACAGATAGCGGCTATTTTTCATTATAAATTATTTTATATTATCGTCAAGTTAGATTTCCTCCAACTATTGATCTAATTTGATTATTTGATGAATACACTGGAAAATATATGTAGGAATACATAAATTAAAAACCGGCCTTCATACAAAGCGAAAAGAATACAAATCAGCAACTAATTCGTCAAGCGTTAGCTCTCAGTACAAAAACTATCCTCTCTCTCTCTCTCTCTCTCTCTCTCTCAGAAGCACTACTTGCTTTTGTCTTTACGTTACGTTTTTGCGACTTCTTCTTCTTCTTTTCATTCTGTAACTCCTTTCCCCATTCTCTTTCTTTCTCTTTCTCTTCTTTCCTCCTCTCTTCCTCTATAATTTTCCTCCTCATCTCATCATTCCTTGCAATTGTTATAACCTTTATCTTTCTTTTTCTCTGTCTCTGGCATCTTCAACTGTCCATTTGTTAATAATTCATCCTCATCTCTCTCTCTCTCTCTCTCTCTCTCTCTCTCTCTCTCTCTCTCTCTCTCTCTCTCTCCAACGTTCTTCTTTTTCTTATGCAGAAGTCAAACTAGGAGGTCTTGGAAACAAGGATTATATAACTTTTTCTCCCAGAAACTTAGCATTTTCTTCCTATCAACAAAAAATTGGCTATGAAATACAAAGTACAGACACGTTATAATGGTGCCTAATGGCTTTGGCTGTTCCAATGATAATCCTGAAAAACCCAACCGCTCAATGTTGTTAAGTTTCTTCGTTTATAATCCTCCTCACCCTTCTTCTTTTTCTTTCTTTATAATCTCTTCTTCTTCTTCTGTTGTGTCCTTTATCTCTCGTGATAATTATCCTCTTATTTCCATCTCTTTACAAGCATCCTTCTTTTTCTCTATCTCTCTTTATCTATCTTTATATTTCTTTTCTTTTTTCTCTCTATCTTTCTTTTCCTCTATAATTCTCTCCTTCTCTGTCTCTTTTTATATTCTCTCCTCTATCTCTCTTTATAATTCTCTTCTCTGTCTCTCTTTATAATTCTCATCTCTCTCTCTCTCTCTCTCTCTCTCTCTCTCTCTCTCTCTCTCTCTCTCTCTCTCTCTCTCTCTCTCCAATCTCCTCTCTTTCTAATGTCACTCTATAATGGCTCCTTTCTCTAATATTTAATTTGGCTACAGTTCAAGGCAGCTTTCCCTCTACACCCCTACAATTCTTAGCGGCATAACATTATCACTACTAATTAACTTAGTGCAATTCAAAGAATCTGCAGATTTATCTACGCATCCATTATTGCACTATTCATGAAGTATCTTTCTCGTTCATCTAGGAGCGGAGGAGTATCGAAGAGAAATGAGAATTACAATCCGGAACATTTATCTATTCCTAATAGCCAGTGGAAATATTAAAGCTACTATCGAAACACCCGCTTCTCGTGCGAGTCTTAAAATTCACACCAGGATCAACTCTCCGAAAGATGTTTATCTTCTTCCGATTATTGCGATGCCTGTCTTTTTACAGAACAATAAACGCCTAGTGTCCCAACTTCCTTATTTTTCAATGAAGCGTTACCTCTACAGTTATTAACCCTTTATAGGTGCATCGCCTAGGGTTAGATGATCCACTTGTACATCTTCTATTATACATTTCAACCACTTTACTTAAGCTTTCTTGTAAAGGTTTATACTCACATTCGAGTACCCCGAAGCTTTTTTTATCTCTATTCGAATTTGGGGACATTCTTAAAGGACTGTTGAAGAGACCTCGTTCCTTTACTATTTATTAAACTTTTCTCTTTATGAAAGCTTTAGAATCCTCTACATGTACTTAAAAAGTATTATTTAAGCTATTAGAAGATCTTCTTAACATTACAATAATACTAAATCATCCCTACCATGTACAAAATTCATTCGGTTAAAGAAATACTCAGTTCTATGCAAATATTGCCTCTGGAGGTTTTTCCATGCAAATATCTCACTCTGCATGAATGTTCTCCATCGAATAAACTCACGATCATCTTAACGTTGTCTCGGAGGAGTGTCGAAGAGGTAGCCTGACATGAGTAATCCGTTAATGTACAGCAAATATTCCTAGTTATCCCCAGCCTACTGCCACTTCAACTACGATACTGTAAGCCGCCGTCTGACATTCTAACAATAGCGGAGACACACCGTATCAACTGCCATTATCTAGAAGAGCTTAAGCCGATACTTGGTAGTTAAGCACACAAAGTAACCCACCTACCCCTCACCTCCCTCCCCCATTCATGTGGATTAACTTACTACAAGTATGTCGCTGATTTCGTTCATGACCAGGTTATTATCCATTAGAAAGAAGGGGAATTTTATTTGCAAAGGAACCACCCTCGGAGAACAACAACAGTACCCTCCCCAACATAAAGCAGCCTCTACAAACGCACAGGATTTAACACACCCCAAGAGACATGAGGTGGGGATATGTATCCCCCGGAGACCATATTGAACTCTTCATACATTTCAGCTACCATCGTAACATCAGTGAGAAGGACATGAGGCCATACGTGTTAACTATCTCAGAGAAACAGAGAGAGAGAGAAAAGGGGGGAGAACGAACTTCCAAAGCAACAGAGATGTTATCTGGTGGTGTATCACAATAGGTCAGCTTTCTTTTCCCTCCTACTTCGTGTAATCTCAGGGGAATGTCAAGCAATTCCTACCCTGCCTTCCCCCACTCACGTCCAACAAGAATCAGGTGCTACTGCATTAAATTAAAAATCGATTTTGGATGCTTTCGTTACCAGCCCATTCTTCAGAGGGTACTTACAAGAGATATGCATTAAACACACTCACTAGATTGAGTCAACGTTCAGAAAAAAATTATATTTCTTAGAACTGCTCGGGTCTTTACTCAAAATTACTTAAAAGTAATTAACTAATTTCACTAGTCATGGAGATGAAATGTTTAAATGGTAGTTTACCAACCATTCACCTTCTTTGCAAGATTTTTCCAACATTTGATTGCTAGATGGCTACTAATTTCTACTTGAAGAGCGTGCATAAGTTGTTTGGTGGGTTAAATAACATATGTATTTATGGTGCAGTGCATTCTCGAACTTGCAATGTGAAGAGTCTGTATCCGCGTGTACTTTAAGGTATGTCTGTCGAATGCATTTATCAAATGTTTGTAATTGCTTAATTTTCTCTAATATTATATTCCTCTTTTCAATTTATTTAGAAATTAAATCTACAATACGTTATCGAGAGATATTATTCATAGCTCTTTTCACTTAATCCCCTTCCATTATAATTTTCTATCCTTGCCCCTTCATAATGGGCATTTTACAATATTACAGACAATTCGTATTCATCCCAGATGCTGTCTTAAAGCCAAAAAACTTCTTGATTAATCACCAGAGAATGCATCTGCAATATCTCACAGAAAACGTTTCCCAGAAGTTGAGGGAGGCGGTCTTTCTTCTACTCTCCTCTCAGCAGAGTTGAAACTGGTACTTAAGCCTATTCAAATCGCTCGTGGTACCTCCTAGTATGTATGCCGTCCAGTGAATCATATGAACCAAACATAATCCACTGCCAAGTTGGATAGCAAATCCAACACATGCAAATCGGCCTGAGATTCAATCAGACTAAATGAATCTCAGATAATCATCAAAAACAAGAGAATAAAAATATACAATAAAGATATACATAAAAAGAAAGAAATAATAATTGCCGGATTTCTATTGGTTCGATTTTAATGAAATTTGTAAAAGCTCGATAAATCTTTTTAGGAGGTCAAAATCTAAAATTTCATAAATACCATCAACTGGTGATCCAGTTGTTATATATAAACGGATGGTAAAGGGAAACACATGATAAACACAAGCATATTATGCATTTACGCTAACGTGCTAAAAATACATCACATTAATTGCTAAGGCCAACGAGTATGGTAGCCAAGATCTCATACTAACCTAAATCTAGATGAGGATCTATCCTTTGAACCTCTTCTTTCATTTTACAGTTGCAAAAGTCTATAAACTAAGCGTATTCTGTTGTCCATTTGCTGGTTTTCCCAGAATGAAAAACCCGAGATTCGGGGTTGGAGAGAAAAATGCAATCCTCCCATACGATCAAGTGGATCTTGAGGACAAGTTCTTGAAACAAAAATTCCTCCATTCTAGACCAGATTATTTCCACACGATTATGGAAGGACAAGGATATGCAGATAGAAATAATAACTTCAGAAGAAGAAATCATAAAATTGCGTTTATAAAACATCAAAAACTCGGAAATTGTTGTAAAGGTTTAATCAAAATATGAAGTTTTCTGAATGACAGAAAATACAGATCGATCATCATCAGAAACTGAGTTAAACGTGACACGGGTCATAGGTAAGGATACTGAACATGACATCAACGACAATAAGGAAGACAGAGCACCAGGATCTGATGGTATCAGTGGAAAAACGGATGGACACAAAACAAATCTTATCGCATCAGTTATCAAAATTCTTGTCAAGCTACTAAAAGAAAAGAGATATTTCAATAAGGAAAAAAAGGTATTACAGTAGAAGAAATGCATATGTTAGTCTTTCATAAGACAGTAGAAATGTCTGGAAAACTGTGCCAGTTTCTGAGAAACTTCGCTCGAGAATACCTCAACCCACTGTGTGAAAAGAGCCATTTTCGTAAGAGTCATTTTCTGTTTTACAGGAATAAATACGACACGTATTCACAGACCTATTCATATGTTGGGTTCGGGCTGAAAACGCATATTTTTATAGGGTCATTTGCATGCCATGTGGGATGTAAAACTCTAGAATAATTCACGTGCAGAAACCTTATTCCTTCTGCTTAAGATCGACTAGCTACAACCTCACTGAAGATGCTTTTATAAAATCCTCCAATCGCTGACAGGAACTGAACTTGGACATCTCCAAACGGGTGACCAGAGATAAAATCAGTACCCTATCTGGAAAGATAATGATGATGAAGTATCTGCTCATGATCATACAGTGACATCCAGTGGCATACGCATGTGCCATAGCTATCACTGGTCCAGAGCGAATGTATCTTTTGACATGAACATTGCCGGTCTCTCGAAAACGGCTTACTAAATGAAGGAGCAGACTTACTTGGTGTCTCCTTGTTTTGAAAGGATTCTTGAATGCACAGCAGTGCTTCTTGTAAGATTGAAACTTGAAAAGATGCTCAAAAGCGAGCATGAGCTCGTCTTCGGTGCACAATGCTTCGTATGAATTTAAAACAATAATAAGAATCAGTAAAAGGAGTGCAGGGCTGGTTTGCAGGACCTAGCCGTACGGTTGAAGAAAACAGCGTCTTACTCACCTCACACATAGTTGTAATAAAATTTAGAAATTCAAATTTGCAATTTGTAACTCCTAAACATAAATTAGTCGATGTAGCAAATTAGCAGCCTTAGTTGAGTAATGATACAGTAGTGCACACGTTTGAGTTAACCGTGGATGTAACCCTCGACTGTTTAGTCTGGTACTGTTCTTGCATTCTCTCTCTCTACCTATCTATCTTGTACACTCCCTCTGATCCTATGAGGCGTCCCGAAAACTGTAAACTTTTTTTTCTATTTATTTTTTATGAAGACATATCCGTTGAGATTATAATAATAGAAATGCATTATCATCTTCATTTCGTTCATTGTATGATCCTTGGTAACTATAGTTTATTAAACCATTTTAACAAAGCAAAATTATTAATGAACTACGAGGTTTTCTCTACAAGGATTTCTTCGAGGTTTTGGCTTATTCGATTTTTTGAATCCTGTGATGTAAAGCTACACCTATTACCGTTCCATTCTTCCACATTTCGAAATATGTGAAAGTCACGAAAGTGAGATACTCATTCTTCAGCAAAACAGAAGATCCCTTGATCCCTAGACCAGGTGTTAAGAGCAACTTGGTAACTATTAGATGATACCAAACTAAGCTGTTGCATTTGTTAACTTGACAGCGCCTTCAAATTTTACAGGTCTCTTGTGAGCGTGACATGTAGCTATTTATTCCTATGAATATATAATTCCAAGCTCTGTCTGAATTGTGAACGTACGTTTTACAAAACATCTGCCGGAAAACAGGTTACATCTATTTTTCATGAAAGTCTACCATTCGTTGGTGAAAGTACACGTTTCCATTGGATTAAAGCACGTAAAAAAAAAACCTGTTGAAATTGTGAGTGTGAGCAAGCACACTCACAATTTCCATACCCATCTTGCCTTCTGGGGAACGGTTAACGAGGGGTGATCACGGGATGCGTGATAAAGACACTCATGAAAAAATCACAAGGACTGTTGATGAGATGTCAAAAAAATGAGGGAGACAAGAGAGAGAGAGAGAGAGAGAGAGAGAGAGAGAGAGAGAGAGAGAGAGAGAGAGAGAGAGAGAGAGAGAGAGAGAGAGAGTTAAAAAAAGACTGGAGGAAGAGAAAAAGAAATAGTAGAGAAGCGTGCAAACCACATGTGATTCTAACCATGTATCTAAGACGGAACTCCTTCATAACTTAGTTTTATCATAGTTTACTCCTTGACAGAAAAGACTACACAACACGTGCATAGAGGAGATGGAAATGTCTCGGTACTCCTCAGTAAAAATGAGAGAGGTGGAACCTGATAAATTAGATATGAATGTCTTCTAGCATTTCCGTGTTTTAAATTCTACAGAGATGGAAGAGAAAAAGGAAGAAACAGATAAACAAGATATGTTTTTCTTTCCTGCACTCTTCTTACGTATTTGTATGTGGTACAAACTGATGCAGACATCTCCTGACGAATATCGAGAACGTGGTGAGATTAATAATAAAGAAATGGGGCTCTTCTGATGAGTGAAAATTTCTTGAACTCTAAATCATCGTATATACCCACTAGCCACATTTATAGTCGTGTTATATATTACATTCATAAACAGCAAAATCTAATGAAAAAATCAATGGCTATAATCGTCGGTACACTTGAACCCAGGTCACCAGTTTGGAGGGAGTCCCTCACCCAAAGTGTCCGCTCTTCAAAAGACTGGCTGAATACAAAACTCTCATTCAATGCTCCTTTATATAAATACACCCGACACGGTCGCTTCCGATAGGTCTGCGCACTCCCCTCAAACGTGCCCCAAGCGGGAACAGTAAAGCATTAGCGTCCACAATAGAGGACAATGTTGTACAACACAGGGGGGGGGGGACCAAGATGAGTGACATACGGCAGTAAATTTAAGCCATGACTGTACATATGGGCATCTTTCTCAATGGCTCTTCGACAATAGCCACAACAAGCATCCCTATCGTCGTTCAAGAGGGCGCGGGGATAAAGATGGCTACTATTATCCGATTTGTTTAAATAAACGAAAGGGAACCGGAATAAATGGAAGACAAAGGGCCATTTAACCGCCACAGAACTGATATATCTTTAGAGTACTTCAAATTGAAGTCCCAGTCAGAGAAACTTGATTTATAGTTAGATAAATAATTTATGGATAGTTCATTTTTAAGTCTTCTCCTCACTTCATCACTTTTGCTATTCGCCTCAAACCTTTTATTGCCTTCCATTTCCGATTAAACGCTAATGCGTGTTTATTATTTACTAGGCGGATGCTGAGGCTTTTGCCACTCATCTTTATGATTTTATGGTTGCTATGACAATTTCATTCAGCTGCAAGCAGTTGTGTCGATGAGAAGATTCGTGTTTCTTTACGTCAAAGCACATGTTCTGACACAGGAATCAGATTTTCTAGAAAATACGATAAATTGGGATACTGACGATCGAATATGTTTGACAGAATTTTAGAGCTACCACAGATAAATCTACGACGCCTGCGAGGTGTCAGAATAATGCCTGTAAACTTCGAGTATTCATGTTGGATTGCCAATTTGCTAGATGAAAAACCAGAAGATGAAGAGTGCAACCATCCCAAATCAAATAAAATAACATTTCAGCAAATGAAGATTTCTAGAGGTAAAGAATATGGAATTTTATTATGCATGAGCATCTAGTGTAGTATCATTCAATCTTCAATAAAGAAGTACTGACGTTTAACATTGACAAATATAAAGTACTGCACATGTGTAGAAGTAATCCCAGAGTAACGTACCAACTGTGTGGTATTACACCCAGGATAGGGGAAAATGAAATAGACCTGGGAGTAATTGTGCAGTTAGATATGAAGTTTTCTGCGCAGTGCAGACAGGGTGCCAGAGCAAGTCATAGGGCTGTTAATGATATACAGAAATTTTGCTATCAGGGATAAGGAGGTGATTATTCCTTTGTATTAGGCAATGGTCAGGCCACGCCTTGAGTGATACGTACCGGTCTGGAGGCCTCATTTTAAGAAGGTGTAGAGTTGCTTGAGCGAGTACAGAGAAAGGCAACAAGATTGGTAAATGGACCGGAGGGATCCTCTTATCAAGAAAGGCTTAAGTTCTGCAAATTACAGCGTCTGAAGACTAGGCACGGTGATCTGATTGAGGTGTATAAAGCCTTGAATGGGTTTGAGCAGGCTCAATTCTGATGGGATTCTTCCGCTTGCTCAGATTACGAACCTGAGGGGGCACAGATTCAAATTGAAGAAAGACAGTTGTAGAATAGATGTGCGGAAGTTTGCCTTTAACCATCGGATGGTTAATTGCTGGAACAAACTTCCATCCGTCGTTGCTGAAGTTGGTAGCTTAAATAAATTCAAGGAGGAACTGAACAAACTTTTAGAGGAATGTATGTGTGAAATGGTGGGTTTTTTTTTGCTGATGCTACATAAGCTTGCTTTCTTGCATCATATGCCTCTACTACTAGTACTTTCTCATTTGCCATAAGGAAAAATGTATACATCACATTCTTTGCCCTTTCTATTTGCCAGGACAACTAGCGACACACAGCAACGTGTCTCTAGTTTCCCTGTTCGTATGGCAGATGTTTTAGTATTCGCTTCGATTAAACTAACACACCGAAATCATCTATAGCATCCCAAAATACTAGCTTTCTTCGTACATCAGCTCTGACCAGTGATTGCACAAGCCGGTTATATGTGCCGATAACCCGTAACTGTTCCAGACCACTTGTTGTGACAAAAACCTTTTATTCGGAGCTGGTATGTCACATATTTTGTTTGTCCCGGTGGTTCCCGTCAGAGTCAGCGTGAGGCCTAAAAGATTTACCGCATTTTCAGTAATTCGGAAATAATTAAAAAATAGTTATTTTTTTATAATGTATTAGCCTTTTATTTCGTAATTTCCTGCTCTTAGCAGCAATATTTCGCCACATATTTTTATGATGTAGCAGTTAATAATAATAACTGCTAGCTATCACTCCCATCTCATTTATTTACGCCACCCGCTGATTACAACTGCTGCCATTGAGACGAACTGAAACAGCGTAAGTGATATTTCTTAACGGCAGGTTTTTGTAACAGCGAATGAATCATATACGCAGGGAATTTGCAGAGGTCATTCCTTACCTTGCTATAATTTTTTTAATATATCTCGGAAGTTTTGGAAAGCAGTTAATTTCCACAATGTCCTTCCTCTGATCTGCACATTTCCAACCAGGAACTCGCATTTCTTCATTTAGTTTTTATTCAGGAACCAGCTTCCTGTACAGTCCCTCAGGGCGACAGCTTCATCGGGTCTAGTCACTGCTCTGGATTCATTGATATTTTACTTCAATATTTCACTCTGACAGATTCTTCTTCAGTTTTAGGAGCACTGACTGGACTTCAATATACCGGTTTTGCTAATATTAATTGGATCCCATATCGCCCAACCAATCGTGACTTCCTTCACTGGATGTCAAAAATAGTTAATGTATCTAATACATCGCAAAAGTCACCTTCATGAAAGATACCAAAACGCAAAATTGTGGATAGCACATTTGGTATAATCGCTGTCTTTCTTCGACCCGCTAAAGAAAACCTGAGTTCAAATCCCGTCAATGACTCCAAAAATTTCTATCGCTCTTTTTCAAAATGTGACAACGTAGTGGGTCTCAGGCGAAGGTGGCATGATTCTTTCCTCGGGAAGCTCGGTTTTTCATTTTCATCCAGAACACAGCAAATCGACCACAGAATATGCAATCTACAGATATATTATGTATGGCACAATGTGGCCAGAAAATTATCTCATTATCTTCACTCAACCGAATCTGGACTTACTCAGAATTTCAATCGCAGGCCTTGCTAGTGCAATTTCAAACAGTTAACGTGATCTCTCATAATTTCTGTGTTAGCTAACGATTCAAATGCCTCGATGAATTCTCTCCCCCTGGCATAGGCATTTTTTTCGCTGTCCATTTTTCGGAACATTTCTCCCCGAACAACATTTTATTCCCACCTATCAGAGAAGTGATTAATCTACCAAATGACTGCTTTGGTAGATAACCTTCACTGTTAATGACGTCCAGTCAACTATTTGTGGTCTTAAAAATTTCGCTGTTTCTGGTTATAACACCTTTTTTGATCATTACTTCAAGAAAATTAGTTCTTATCTTACAGAAGTTCTTGCAAACCTCTTCAATTGCTGAAGAATCCCAGAATAACTCCAATAACTCCCTCATTTGATTCTGTCTTCCATTTCATTCTGTCTTGCATTTGACTTTACCAACATCAATTTTCTTCTTCTCTTCAGGCTTACAGAATTAGCTATCAAATGTATTTCAGTCTTAATGTTGGGCAATTCTATACGGTTGAACATAAACTTTAACCCCCTGTTCCAAGTAAATAGAAACCTTACCAAGGTGTTCTCCAATTGATAGTGATAATCTCCAGTTGTGTTCTATTACGTCTTCGGAACTATTGGTATATGCTCCTAGGAATTAATGTATTGTGCTCTTAATAGAATTAATGGAAGGGTTAATGTAACTGATACTTATTATCATTTTTTAAATCGTGTTTTTTGTGTCTTTAATGTGAAAGATCAAGATCTGATCAGTCGTTATGCATCCATAAGTGAAGGAATACTAACTATATGCACATATTAGCAATCAATCTATCAGTGCTGTTGCAGTAAAATTGCACCACCCTACATTAGGGGACCATACCTTTTTTTGGCTGGGGGTCTAAAAGATAAAATACTAATGGTTACGAGCCGGGTGGGTTCTCATGGGACGCGAATAATGGGCCGCAAAAAAAGTTTCTTACTGCCATTTATGTATTTTTCAAAATAGGATTTAACTTTATTGATTAACATTTATTTTTACAATTTAATTTTTTATACATAATATTTAAGATCATGAGAGATCATGAGTAGCTTACGTAATCACCAATTGGAAACATCAATGGTATTACTAGATCCACGAAACGTTTGGGTAGACCGCAGAAACTTGACAGAGACTAAATAGCTCTCTGAAGAGTAGTTACAGAGATTTTCCCCTTCTGTTCTTACCGAATATTATCAACCACCAGTTATACGTACTCAACCTGCAGACTTATACGTATTCAACTATATTTATACTAAACTTACCGTACTCAACTCGTAGTAATTGGTCTCTGGAATGTTAGAAAGTTGCGCAATGGAGCGATAAATCACGGTACACGGTTTTCCGATCTGATGGCCATGTTTTGACTGCGGATGCCCCGAAGAATGTTTTTAACCAGGGTGTCGTCCCAACTGTGAAGATTGGTGGAGCTGCTGTCACTACCTGAGGTTGTTTATCGCGGTTTCGGACTGGACCATTGATCGTGGGCTTTCGTGGAACAATAAATAACATATGGTACATTGATATGCTGGACAAATCCGATCTTCCTACACTGTGGCAGCAGTATGGAACAAGCCTTTTTCCATTTTAGCATTGTTATTGTTATTGGATTTAAGAAGCATAGGCAACTTACGCCATGTTGCTCCGTGTAGCAAAACTGCTTAACACCCATTATACATTAATAAAAGGTTCTTTGAAACTTGCAGGTGTTCATTACTTTTTGCCAATATAATATACATTCTCATACATAGATAAAATAGGAAACGGTGAATAATTGCCCGTGAAATTAATAGGAAATATCGTTCTGTCGAGTGAAAGCATTCAGCAGTAGAGATATCTGATTGCATTGTACGGTGCCAAGTGGGGAGTGAATGTCTTTATTTAACAGTCTAGTTCATCATTATCATTACGATAAGCCCGGTTAGTAGCTTCTGCATATCTCATGTAAAATTTTGCAGTAAAAACCCAAGGGAAAAGGATGAATAAACCATAAGGGAACCCATAGTTCGGGTAAACAAGAAGCTACTCTTGAAGAATTGCTATTGCTCCTTTATAGCGACAGCTTGACCGAACATTCCATTACAGTAATATCCACAGCAAAACCCCTACCTGTCAGCTTCAAAACTGCTAAAAACAGCATGATACTGAATGGCCACTTTATTAGTGGCCTTTCCATTACGTGAAACGTTCTTTCAGTAACAGAACCACGTGTTCGTACCATGCTATATAAATCGGGTGAGCAGATATGTATAAAAGAGGATGCTCTATTCTATTTTCAACCTAATCCTATTTTCAGAAAAGGTTCAATAACGTGTTGCTCTGTAGTTCAGTTCTAGAATGAGTAAGGCGAAAGATTTAAGTCACTTTTACGTGGTATGGTAGTCGGCACCAGATCCTAGGAGTATCTCGGGACAGCATATTTGCACCTGAAACTGCAATTTTGCTGAAGTTTTCACGTACAACTGTGTTTTCAGTTCATCGAGATTGGTCCAATAACCAAATGACATCCATCCAACCAACGAGGATCCTGTAGTTGGAAACAGGCCATTGATGAAAGAGGCCGAAGGACGCTAACAAGACTTGTGCAGAAAAGCTACAGTCAAACTGCAACCAAGTCAGTAGTAACCAAAGAGGCTTTTGAGAACGCACAACTTGTCATGCCGATGGGGTATCACAGCCCAGGACTGAACCAGGTTTCACTCCTGTCACCAATGTTACAGTGATGCGGTTACAGTGGACTCAGGAACTTCAACACTGAACAAAAGCGGATTGAAGAACAGTTGCCTGGTCTAACGAATCCCTGTTTTCCTTCTGTTTCACGCTAATTGGAGTGCTAGAGTATGGCGAAAACAGCATATCCATGAACCCATCCTGCCGATATCAACAATGGAGGCTAGTAGGGGAAGTGTAACGGTTAGGGGTGTTTTCGTGATATATATTGGGGCTCCTTTATTCCAGTGCAGCATCATTTTGGATGCCACAGGTTATCTATAAATCCCTATCTGCCAGGCGCATCAATTCATGTCTGCAGTGTATCCATCTACTGATGGGTTCTTATAACAGGATAATGCGAAATGTCACAAGGCCAGAATTGTCAGAACTGGTTCCAGGAACATCAGTGAACTCAGTCTATTTCGAGGCCAGATCTGAATTCATTTGAACACTTGTAGGATGAGGTGGGAGCAGAGATAGAGTACAGATCGGAGTAGAGATCCACACCATACTGTTTTCAACAAGTGTGGGAAGCAATTAAGTCAAGAGAGACATGAAGAAACATACGTGTAGATTTAAGAAACAGGAAGTAAACTGAAATGATAATAGAAACAGTAATAAAAAAACAGTTTACCAAATTTCTTCCTCTAATCTGTAGAATTTTTCTTTCAAACTCCATGGAAGTCCATTAACCACCGGTTCAGAAATGCTGGCTTTATATGATAACTGATGATTACATTAATTTATCCCTTAATTATAGGATAATGTTTCTGTTAAAATTGACTGCAACGAGCTTATTTTGGAAGTATCAACGTAATGTGAGCAAAATAAATATCGAACGCACGTGTTGGAAACAAGAAAGATTAAGAGAAAATATGAGAAATAAATATAAGTTAGGAAAGCTCTTTTGAGAGGAAGTTTGTAAAAACCGTCAAAACACCACCAGCTCTACCAAATGTCTGTTAAGTTAATTAATAATTAACTTAACGGACATTTCTCTTTTTCTCTTCCTTTTTCTCACTTACTGATTGTAATAATAGTGAATGATGGATTACAACGTGTTAAATGCCAAAGCAAGTACAGCTATGAGGCGTAATCATTTTGTGCATGTAACTGTGTGTGTCCGTCGGCAGGTTTGTCTGTTTTGCTGCTACCAAAAACCTGAGTTTCAGAGAGAGAGAGATATATATAAAACCAAGCGGTCCTTGTCTTAGGCCGTTTAACTCAGACACGTGTGAAAAAAAAAGTCCATAAAGTTCCTCTTCTCGAAATGGGATTAGAACCTGCGACTTTTCCACACGGTATGAGATGACGATGACCACAACACTAACGGCGAGGTCATATCAGATCACCTTCCATAATTTCTAAAAAAGGAACTTCGTTGGGATTTAGAAAATCAAATTTAATAAAGTGTACAAACTGGTTTAGAAAAATGTAGTGGCATAAAAGCAGTTGACACATTCATTCTTACGAGACTTCGTCTTGGTGTGCGGAATAAATAATCCGGGGTTTCCTTCTTTGTTAGAGCCGTAAACAACAAACTGGGACAGTTACTGATCACAGTTCCAATGAATGACCGACGAGATTGTACTCGGCGCAAAGCTACAGTTAACGATCAAAGTTACAGTAAAGGCTAATATAGAGTGTATACACTCTTCAAAGCACAGGTGTTCCAGGTCGATAATCGATTCCTCTTTGGCCAAGCTACACGGTACAGCCTCTCCCAGGTCTGACGTCACTTCGTTGAGCTGCCCATCAGCACGTGGAAGACGCATACATACGGGGCGAGAGAGAGAGAGAGAGAGAGAGAGAGAGAGAGAGAGAGAGAGAGAGAGCACCTGCACTGCACTCTTTTACGTCCGCTTTCTCACTCTGGCTGTTTGCAGTTTAGGAGAAAAGGGGATTTAGTAGGTGTTTTTACACCAAGCAGAACGAGTCGTTTGAGCAAAATATGCATCAATCAACTTTCGACAGATACTTCAAACCCCTCTATGAACTATGCGATTAAGGAAGCTACGATGTGTCGCAAAAACCTTGAAGAGAAAAAAAAAAAAACTGAAAGTGCGCGCATGTGCGTACCTCTGTGTATATGTGTTTGAGAGAAAGAGAGAATGTGTGTGTATTATACGAAATTATATCTTAGTTACAATAAAAATGTGAAATAATTTTTAAATTTACTCTTTTGGCCTGAAATAAATGTGTACATACGAGATGAAAGCATCGCTATATCGAATGCTTTAGAACAGTGGTTCAAAAACACATACCTTCTTATTATTTGTAATTTCGTCAAGGATCCCCCACTCCATGTTTTTTTTTTTAAGATGCGTCTACCCATCAGGCAGTTCTTATTAACTAATAATTAATTTGTTTTCCTATTTCGACAAGTAATGAAATTTCAAGAAAATAATTAAAAGATCATGCAAATTGTTTACTGCACTGAAAATTGCTAACATACTACCTTCGTGTTGTCTCAGGACTGAAAAATGTTGCATTTTTTATGAAATATTTTTACCATTCGTTCTAACCGTTTGCACAGTGGTTACGAGTCTTGTCTCTCCATAGCGTGTGCGAATGGGCTAGGTTTGAATCCCTTTCAAACAAAACGAACTTTTTTAAGCTTTTATTGATACCTAGTTGTTGTTGTTATTGGGTTTAGAAGCATCAGCGATAAAGACCGTATTGCTCCATATATACTGTCTGTAAATTGCGTGCGTTATGAGGTCGATTTTCTGTTTGTTTCACGAAAACCCAAATTTCCGGGAGAAAATCATGCTACCCTCGCCTGAGACCGACTAACTCGGCCACGTTTTGAAAAAGGCCCACAAAAATTTCTCTTGTCATCGACGGGACTGGAACCCGGGTCTTTTCCAGCCGGTGTGGGGAGGACAGCGGTTCTACCAACTGTACTACCCACAAGGGCTTGGCACCATCCCGCGAGAATATTTCGATGGAATTATCTAGATTTCAATCGGCCAGTGAAAGACCTATTTAGAATGCTTATGTTTATAATACGATTTAATATTTTTATGTTTTTTTTTTACCTTCGAACTTAATACATTCTTCAGAAGGCTGAGTCCACTTTAATAACACTGATTCAAAGTCTGATGTATGTATCCTCAAGTAAATACCCATCACCACTTGTATTACGCTCAGCATACAATACAAAGTGACTAAAATTATTTCATCATCCACCCGATTTATCAGACTTCGCCAGATAGGATAGATATCCTTTTTAACTGTCCATTTCTTCAATCTTAGCCTGCTAAATCTGTGAGGGTTCTGTCATCATCACGATAAAGAATCTATTCTGATTGAGCCTCTGAAGTTGAAGACAGGCTCCCTTACTTCCATTTAAATTAGCGCATCTTGTTATTCTTCTCTCACTATAACATCACTTAATAAAACATATTTTACTGTTTTATTCTATCATTTTACAATTTTAAAATTCCCTCTCTTTTAGAATTCTTTTTTCTTTCCGAAGTGTTTTACATATCCTTTTTATCCTTTTCAATTCCATTTTCACACATTAATAACGTGAGGAATACTGTATCTTCTTACGTATCGAAAGACGGCTACATCTTAAATGTTAAGAAAACACTAATCGAAAATTTTACCGCTTGTCTAGAAGATGCACGTAGCGAATTCCGCATGCCAGGAAAACATGCCATAAATCGTGCGTCGTAGGTCATGCAGAATTGCCAAAACAACTCACAAGGGCGTGTCCGCACAAACTCTGACAGAGTCAGCCAGGAATCGAAGTGATAATAACATGTTATATCAATTTTAGGTTTGTGTAGCAGATTATGAAACATGATTACGTGAAGTACCAGCGGAAAATCCGATATTAAATGAGCAATTCAATAGATATAGATAATTTTTGAATACATGTAATTCATTATTGATCTCATTATAAATCAAAATGCTAAGAACAGTTTCTTTTTTTTCGATTCTTCAGGAAGATGAGTTAAAGAATTCATCTTGATTCCTTTGATTATCCAACCAGCACTTAATGTAAATTTACAGATAAAAATGCAATACAGCCAAAGTTGAGTTATGCAAGAAAGAATCATCTCTAGACCATCACAGGAAAATCCATGAAGGGGTCATACTAAATATCAAAAATTTATTTTTCATAACCAGATGTTTTTCGTATAGCTTTGAATGCTGTTGTTGGGTTTCAGACGCATCAGAGACGTATGCTATATTTCGCCAGATATAATATGTCTATAAATTGATTGTGTTCTGTAGTCAATTTGTTGTATGCTGCAATAAATACCTGAGTTTCCGGGAGAAAAATCATGCCACCCTCGCATGAGATTGACTAACTTGTTCTGTGGTCAATTTGTTGTATGCTGCAATAAATACCTGAGTTTCCGGGAGAAAAATCATGCCACCCTCGCATGAGATTGACTAACTCAGCCACGTTGTAAAACAGACCCATAAAATTCCTCGTATCATTGAAGGGGATTTGAGCACGGGTCTTTTCTACACTGTGGGGGGAGAACGGTGGTTATACAAAGTGTGCTATCCATGAGGGTACCTTTAAATGACAATCACTTAGAACTCATATTATTTTGGGCAAGTTATAGCGAATTCCTAAGACCCTTGTCTACAAAGGATGATTCTTTCCTTCATATTAGATCTGCAAAATGGTTTGAAGGAGTTTTATCATTCCCTGATTGGTGGATTCAATTGATACATTGTGGTGGAGGCAGAAAAGTTAATTCTGGGTTCTGAAAAGTTAAACTCAGATCATCTGTGCAATTTTCTTCTTATTCAATCCTAAGTGGCCCTTCCACTTGCTTAAGCAAGCTTTAAAAATACTGACATCATCTATGTATTCGTGTTGTTCTTGTACTAGACAGGTAGATGCCTGATCATCCTTCTAAATGTGGCTCATTATTTCTACGTGGCTATTATATGAAAGGATTTTCTCCAAAAGAGGGTTTACAAAAAAAATAAATAAATAATACTTTACTAAGTTTAAGTTTTAATGTGATAACCGAACCTTATATTCGGTGAAATTTTAACGCCTTCATCACCATTTATTTCTACATTAAAAAAACAAATTGAATCTAATAAGCGGGGAGAGAAATTTTTAAGAGCTTCTTCACAACATGATGGCGTTAGTTGGACTTTGGTGAAGGTTAGTATTAGTTTTAGAATTGTAAAATTCACGAAAACCATGTTTTATTGGCCTTGAGTTTTGTATCCCCAAATACAAATCACGCATCATTCGAAAAGTCGCATCACTTGCAATACAAAATTGCAAGTGATGCGTTTGCGCAAATCACTGTGTAGGCCTTTATTCTACTAACTATTAGATAGCTTGTAAAATGATATAAACGAGAAATACAAATAAAAAATGTCCAGGAGTAATCGTGTTGGTCCTTTAAGTAGCGGATGGAAGAAGAAATTTTTCAGCAGAATGTCACCAGGAGCAACTCTCACCTACCTTGAAGTGTGTCCATTTATAACATCCTTTGCTTTCTGACCTTCAGCCATTCATTGATCTACATAAGGATATTACCCATAATTCCGAGCGTTTTCCAATTTGAATAATAACAAAGGTACAAATACCCGCACCATGCGAATAACAAAAACAAAAACCAAATTATGATATTAGGATCCCCTGAAAATGATTACATCTACCCATATTTATTTTGTTTGTAAATTGCGTAGTTCTCTGGTCGATTTGCCTGTTTGCTGGACGAACCATGTGAATAACAGTACAAAGAATACGCTATGGAAGTAGGGGGGACCTTCACAGAAGCCACTGATCTCAGATACCAGCTGGAAACGCAACTACGCTGTCTCCAAGAACGCAAAGGATGAAAGCTGGGGGGGGGGGACCAGAGGTAAGTCACGTGGACCGAAGAATCCCGGTTAAGCACCTATAGAAGAGTTCTTGTTGTTATCGTAGGGTTTTAAATGCATCACTGACTTAGACCACATTTCGTCCGAGAGAGCAATGGAAGAGTGCCCATAGGGAGGAAATCACATGAGGCATTTTAACCACACTGTTCATACCTATTGTAGGCCCCTAGGCCTCTGTGGGTAGGACAGGAGATATAATCGCTGTCTTTCCTATGCCAGGTGAAAAGATTCAGTTCGAATCTCATCAGGTCACCCGATAAATTTTTATGAGCTTTTGGTTGAGTTTGTTGATAACAGTCGAGGTAGCACAGTTTTTCCTTCAGTAAAATCGTTATTTTTCTCCAGCAAATAAGTAAATCGACCACAGAACACACGCAGTTTACAGACATATGCATAAGACACAATATGGTCTTGGTTTGCTTATGCGTTTAAAACCGTACAGTAGGCCATCGTTTCGTGGTGTACCCTTGGTCCCCTAATCCCGATGGAATCATCATGGTCGCCAGAAAATTGTACTTTCAAGATGACATTGCAAACATCCACTGTCCAAATATGGGAAAGAGTGGTGTGAGGAATCCGAGGAGAACTTCAAACATCTACTCTGGCTAACCAAATTCTCGCATCTCAATCCCATTGAGCAGCTGAGAGATGCAATTTAAAAAGGGCTCGTCAGCATAATCCTTTGGCCACAACACCCCAGCAACCGAAAATAGTTTTTTGACTCGTGTTACATTATATAGAAGCAGTGATTGGGCCAACACAGTCTTAGCTAATGCTCCTAATAAAGTATCTAGGTAGTATATGTCTCTCTCTCTCTCTCTCTCTCTCTGACTTTTCGTCACTCCGATGTTGTATTACAAGTCTTTTTGCAGAATCAACATAACGTTGGTAAACTCATCTCATCAACATAATCAACTTCGTTTACTAATCCGAATTTTGTACGTGCTGTTAATACCCTTTTAGCTTTGTTCTCTAAAACCACATTTCTCAAACAAAAGCCAATAAAGACATTTCAGATCACAGTCTTCTGCTACAGCTACGTTTTAAACGAGTTCCGAATGAGCAAAGTAGTTCTGGACATCAGAGAGTGAGAAGAAAAGGAAGACAGCTCTCTCTCTCTCTCTCTCTCTCTCTCTCTCTCTCTCTCTCTCTCTCTCTCTCTCTCTCTCTCTCCACGCACTTTTGTCAGGCTGTCATTTTGTCCAATATGGAATACAAGAGAGGACGTGAGAACGTTGTGGCGACCGTACGCATGCGGTGGCAATTCTCCACAAAGGCTATCATTCAGCCAGGTTCACTGTCCCTCTCCCATCTCCATTGTAGAGAAGAAGACAAAATGGGAGGGTTTTGTCTCTCGAGCAGAAGTTGTCATTCGTGGAACGTTTGCGGAAAATTTCTAGGGAACGCTTTAAAAGACACGTGCTCTATTGTTATCGAAGGCATCCTCCCCCTTTTGCAGTGTTCACAGTTAAAGAAGAAGAAGAAACGATGCTGAAAGTTGGTAAAAGCTGATATTAGGAGACAGAGAGAAAGGGAGAAAAGGAAATGTTAGGATCAATGTAGCTTGTTAACCTATAAAATTCGAGAAACAGAACAGAAGTACTTCTAACAAGAAAGGACTGTCACATCTCCCTCAAGGACTCATCAGAAGACAGAAAGACTGTTTCTAAAGTCTAAATTCTTGGAATTTAGTTATTCCATCTGTTTTTTTTTTTTTTTAATTTAGTTATTTTGTACTTCGTACATAGATTCTACCACGTACGAAGTTCAGTCATAAGTCAGGTGCAGTTTCGTTTTACGGGTAAAACGAAAGTAACCTGTATATAAGTAACCTGTTTTTACTGCATGTCCTCTGAGTACTGCATTCCTTAGAATGTAGGTGCTTTTTATTTCCTTAGCAGATATATATATCAGCCTGGAAACCCATGCCCGAGCTACAACACCTGATACACCTCAACGTGCTGATGAATTTATGAGTATTAATATTAAAATAGCGCAGCGGTGTAAAGTCCATCCGTGATAGCTAAGCAGTCACGATACCTCGCCATCTGCCACTTGTTTGGAGAAGACGGCCTTTGAACACACATATCTACAGACAACTTCCATTAAAGATGAGAGAAGAATTTGAATAATGATGCAAAGAAATCAAAGAAAAGTTTGTCAGTCTGATTTTATATTTTCTGTTTATACTCGGGGTAGTCGCATATGGCCAGAAGAGTTTACATGATGATAGGTAACATTTCCGTAAATAGCAGTCACGTGTTCTCGAACTGCGGTTACCTTCAAAGCATGTTCTAATAATCACGACTGCTTTAATTCATTTCAGGAGTTTTCAGCTGCTGTTTTTGCAAGAAGAACTGGTCTTAGAGCCGTTCTTTGAAGGGCAAACCTGGTGACTGGATTGTCTTCATGGAGTTTGTTGTTGGACCAGATTCCTTTTTTCGGCTCTGTGATTTTGGAGAACGTTGCCTTTAGCTATTGGATTCTAATTCCGGCTAGCGGCTGGAGTGCTGGACCTGATTCATAGTGTTGGGTCTGGTGCTCTGGTTAGTTATCTTTTGTGCTACGATCATGAATACTGCCTTCTGGATTCTGAGGTGCTGGACCTGATTCATTGCGTCGGTTCTGGTGCTCTAATGGTTTTATTTTCCATGGCGGACAGTTGTACATTTTATGGACAGTATCTTTATTGGGGTTTCAGGTTCCAGTGCTTTTGGAACAGCAAATGAGGAGATATTCAATTAAACTGTGATTTTTGAAGTTTGTAGTTGTGCCATCAAGACTATTGATTGTTTTTTTTTTCCTGTTGGCTCCCTGGTATGGGCAACTGGAGAGCGAGATTGCTGACACCCACTGGTATTGCACTACCTCTGGTGGGTGCAGGATTTCATGCGCGAATTGCGCTACAGTAAAACCAGACCCAGGTAATTCAACATACTTTTACATGCCCGCTTTGTAGAGACTCTACACATTTACAAGTTTTCAAGGTGGAGTTGGGCTTATGTCTAGGAGCCACCTCGATTAAAGAACACACTTACACATACACATATACACATACACGAGTGTTTAACGATATGTACAGAGCATCTAAATATATGTAAATATATCTTGTATAAAAATCATGTATATACTTTGATCTACATAATCTTGAAACTGTATATAGTGGGCAATTAATAAATGAATTATTTTGTCTATTCCTTCCAAATATTTATCTAACCCTACTTTAAATCTCCGTTAGCTTTCCGTTTCCACAAGGCTTGGTAGTAATTGGTTCCGTTAACGAATTATTCTTTGACTACAGAAAAACGTATTTTCTTACATCTAGCCTACAATTACCCTTCCTCAATTTGAATAGATTACCTCCTGCGTCAACCTATAAAGTCTTTATAGGTTGACGCAGAAGGAAATTCATTAGTAATTTTAGTAATTACTGATGAATCTTAAGGAAATTCATTAGTAATTTTAGATGAAATCATGGTTTTGTTCTATTATTTTAGTAACGCTTGTTCTTTGGAAGTGGACATGAGTCTCTTTGGGGCGAGGAGCAGTCCGTTCACGCCTCCGAGGGCGGATTGCTTTTGCTCTTTTGTCTTTTCTATTCTTATATTTTTAATATATTTTCCGCTTCACTCTGTGTGTTGCAGAATGTCAAAGCAACTAAGGCCATGGGACGAAAGCATATTGCATCTGTCAATTACGCGTATCCTTGGTCCATTTGCCTCTTTGCTCCACGAATCACAGTGACCCTCGCCAGAGAGAGTCAATCACATCGTAAAAAAAAAAAAAGTCCATAAGAATTGTCCGTGTCATTGACAGGATTCGAACCTGGACATTTTCCACCAGGTGTAGGGAAAGACTGTGACTATATCCACCGCGAAGAGTTCCGCTTTATGCCTTTCATATAAGATTTACTTTTAAGCAATCATTAATGGACTAATACAATTTTGTATTAGTCCAGACATGGAGTATATACCACATGCTTTATGAACATGTCCCTGAAGAACTAGTGATCTATGTGGTCAGAATAATACGCTAACTGCTTAATGTGAGAATAGAGCAGTGGAATAATCAGCCTTGACCAAACATCTTTCTAAAAATCTAAGTAAATTATTCATTTATAAATTTAAACACTTTTATACCATATATGAATAAAACACGATAGGCTAACTGTTTACTATGACCAAATAAACAAATTTTCCTCGATAAAAGCTGATAATAATAATAATTCAATGCTATTTATACCAACCCTGAATTTCTTTAAACCTTTTAGAATGAAAAATGTCATTTTTATGTGATTTGACTCGGATTTTTCCATTAGACTTTTTTTTTTCACCTTGATGTATGTCGTTCGCTTATGGTGTCTTTGCTGTTTAACTAAATCATCAGTGGTGATGTCTGCTTCTCTCTCTTCAATTCTTATCACGCACGTGACATTTTACTCGGATGCCAGCCCTATCTTGACAACATTTGTCAAAACTATACTTATTTGTTTCTGCTTATCACGTCAATTGAAATCACCATTTATGTCATAAGGATAACCTTATAAACGAAGTTTATGGGAGTTTCCTGTGTTATAATGCAGTTTCTAATGCAAAACATTTGTCTTAGAGTTTGATATAATTAGATTAGAACACAAGTAAACGTGTAAGAAAAATTTCGATAAAAATCTTCAATAACAAAACTGTTAGGATAATAAATGCGATTGTAAAACACAATAAGTGAGCGTAAAATGAAATTTTTCTTTTAGGCACGCTTCCTGTAATTCAAAAAAATCGTAGTTTAGTTTATGAGAGGAACAATAAGAAAAATAAAGGTGTCTAATGAATCTTGTTAACTCTTAATTTAAGAAAATGAATTTTAATATATTATTTGCAATTAACTTTAAAAAATACAAATATTTTTAAAGAAAATTATGCATTTTTATTATATCTAAGAAGAAGATCAATGACTCATAATCATTGGCAATAAAATCTTGTCCATTGTCTGCTTGAATCCAAAACGATGAGAATTTTTTTAAAAAATCATTTATTTGTCTGGTCAGCCTATTAACACTGGAAGGCAATAGAAGAAAGTGTCTCAAGGGTTGTATCTTAATTATTTATGTCCTTCATAAAGAAAGGTGGATATTGAATGTAATAGGCTCGTTTTACAAAAGTGTGTCGCGTTTAATTCCCACTACACTACTTCGCAATATATTAAACAATATTGCAGTCACTTAAGGTCTGATTCCTCTACTTATGTGCTCCCTATATTCGCTGAGGGTAATGCAGAAGGACTAATTTGGCGTTCAGATAGCAAGCGTATTAGCGCGAGAGACGATATAAATAATGGTGGATTTGTACATAATGGAAGAGAAAGCACTTCGTCTCTTGCTGACAGCTGGATGAATAATTTACATCTTCATGCTTGACACCGCAACGCATTTGTTACAAAGGACACCGGTTAAGGAGGAATATTCTAAGTCAACTATTTTTTTTATATCGCTAGGAGTTTATTAGCTTCAAAATTTCTCTTAATCGTGTTCTTACAATGATCAGAATGTTTAAGATTAACATAATTCCGATATTATATGACTGATATTTGCAATGCATCCTTTATAATATTCTCTTTTAATATTTTAACAATAATAAAATTACCTCTGCTCTGTTCTTCTATATTTTTATTTTAATGATAATAAATAGGAAAATTATGGCTCTTTTAGAAAGACCCGAATTTCATTACAATTGGACCAAAAGAAATTCAAAATGGCGCGTTGCATTATTTGATAATTGAAATACGCGTCTGAAATATGCAACACATACATTATCTAATTTCTTTATATTTCCAATAACGAATGCGAATCAGGCAGTAACAAATTATGGCAGATGACTAGCTCTGTTGTTTAAGGAAAATAAATACACTCAGCCCTATTAATTTAAAATTTTGGTTAAATAATAAACAATTATAATTAATTAATATTGCAATTCAACTCAATGTCATCTAGTTCCTCATTAAATTTTAATAAATCGATCCCTTCATCTTGAATCATCAATAAACTATAAATTTCTATTTTTCTTTCATAAATAGAGATAGTTATGACGTATATCCGTCTTAAAATAGATAGTAAAACATGACGTACGATATCCTGCGTTATTTTCTACCCAACTCCAGCATAAAACTTTGCACTCTCTGCCCTTCGTACACCAGCAAGTTACTTCCCTTGATTTATCCAGAACCGGTCCCACTAAACAAAACTTAGTTATATTCCCCTTGTGTCCATGTTGTTCCCCATCCCTCTGCTACTGCACACCCCACTAATCTCATGCGGAAGGATCCACTGGAAGCAAAGCAAACGTGCTCTTCCTCCATCCCTGATACTCAAGAGATCTGCGTTAAATGTTTAATGAAAAATCAATAGCTTCAGTCTAGTATGGAACACGATCGTTCACAGCTTCTCTGTGTTGCATTTTCTCTTAAGTTATAGACTGTTAGAAAGAAAATCCGATATAAAGTTTCTCGGCTAGTTTAACAACTTGCCCCTCCTTTAGGAGGAAGAAAAAATCTTCTAAATAATTTCAAACTGGTGTGTAATATTTATAGAAGAGATCCCCTTCGCAAAGAGCTACGCGAATCCTACCGCAACACGTGCAGGTTCAGCTAAAAACGTGACTTGTGACAGGCACCTTCTTCTAAGAGAACGAAAGGTTCGCTGGTCCTCTGTATTTGCGCGATATACAAGCATGATTTTAAAGCACTAATACGTGCAACGGTAGCTGGTAAAAAAAAAAATAAACTAACCCATTTAGATTAATGTTGGTGTGGCGTTTTAATCAAATTACTGCATTATTTGCGCTTCGGAAGAGATACGCTAAAAAGAAAATAATAATAAAAAAAAAGCTTCAAATTGTTCTTAGAAATTGGAGGTTGCTTCTTAACTCAAGTAGTTTTGTGTTGTGAAAAAAGCGATGGAAGAAAGGATGTATGTATAAAGATCAAAAGAAAAAAATATAATTTTTCATAATTATAATTGTAACAGACCATTCTAATGACCGCTCAGATTTCACAAAGGGGGATACATTAAGGATTATAAGGGCGTCTTTGTTCCTGTTGAGCCTACCCAAATTATACAATTGAGACCACGTTGTTGGGGATTAAATGTAGTTGGTTTTTGTTGTGATAGGATTTTAGAATCAACAACGACTAAAGCGTATTTCTCCGTGTATACTGTCTGTAAATTGCGTGTTCTGTTTTCTGGATGAAAACTCCGAGTTTCTGGGAGAAAAAACCATGCTGCCTTCACCTGAGACAGACTAACTAAGCCACGTTGTGAAAAATGCCCATAAAAATTCCTCACATCATCGACGGGACTCAAACTCAGGTCTTTTCCACCAGGTGATTCTACCAACTGTGCTACCCACGAAGGCAATTGTAGTTGGACTTTAATGGGTTCTTACACTCATATTCGCATCGGCAGCCATTGGGGATAAAAGCAAACCGGGGTTTCTGATCCGTCGTTGATAATGTGAAGAGGAGAGAGCTCAAAGCGGTACTCAAGATTCAAGATAAAACTCGTGACGGTGCTCAAGATAGAACTCAAGATGGTACTCAAGATACAACTCAAGACAGTACTCAAGATAGAACTCAAGATGATTATGAACTATCCGATAAGATGTATTTACACCAGATTATCTTAATGTCTCTCCTTGGCTTGTCTGCTTTAATCACAACGTTTCCGATCTCAGAAAGTCTCCCTAGAGAAGCCGATTGGTTTTTTGACGGGTTCATTTTCAATTGCCAGGTCTGTAACTCTATATTTTATTCCATATAAGCACGACGAATTTTAGAAAAGTGCCACTGGACTCTTCGTCCACCTTGGAATCTACTAATGATCCAAGGTGAATGTACGCAAATTAGGGTGAGCTAAATAGTGTCTTGATCAATACAGAAACACAATTCATTAATATTCAATCACACACTGATCGTAATAAACCAATTTAAAAGTGAACGTGGCAAATAACAGAGAAAGCGTAAAAACTGTACTGTTATGCATTTTTCTGTTACATTTTAGCTGGAATATTTCTAAGACTAATTCATCTTAGCTAGAATTATCCTGACAAAGTGACCCTTTAGATTTATCTGATGCGAGTACGATAAGCTATTTTTACCATCCAATTTTTAGATCCAAGAAATAAGCCAATTTGTACAATGGCCTTCCAAAGGATATCATTAAGTCTCTGATGTAATATTAGATGAGATTTTAATAGCTTCGCAATCGATCTATGATTTATTTAGGCAATATTTGAGTCGAACGACAGAGAGAAGAAATTCAAATAATCCAAAATGTTTTAACACCTATTCTCAATCCTTCGTAGAAGTGTCAAAATCAGTAGACGAGTCCTGCTGATACTTTCTCAAGAAAGGTCAGCAAAAGTACGATGAGCATGACCTGTGTATACCAAAAAGTGTTTACAATGGAGACTATCTATATGCTGCTTACGATCCGTGGAGGAGTGAAGGAGGGGAAGAAAGAAGAGGGGCTATATCATATCGACGTTTGGTAGCGACAGAGTGTAAATCACACTCCGAGCTGATGTGCCTCATCCGGATGGGAGTTCGTAGCCCGTAGTCAGACATCAATAAGCGGAGCTGTCAGCCTTTTCTCTCTGTCATCCCGCCACCTTGAGAGTTCCATAACTGCAGTGGCAAGCCGAGCCCTGTAAATTGTTTCATTACGATCGACATGATTGTGGTGTGAATATTGTATGAGACGCCTCTGCCTAGGTTGACGGCGACGGGCATTGCGAAGCCAAGCTCCGGACGGGAGCAGGAGAAACTTTTTCTTCATTACTGTCACGTCGTGGTTTTGCCGTTCGCTGCGAGCATGATGAAACTGCGGCAAGGCTATCTAGCACCGGTCAGATAGCGGCACCCTCTCACACTGCAGCCTCTCCCTAGGCATTCAAGTATTAAGGGTTTCCTTAATTGGACTTCTATGGACAAATGAAACATCATAAGGTTTTACGAGTTTTTTTAGTTGCATTTTTACGTGGTCCTCGAAGACAGGAAGCTCTTTATCCGTCTGATTGTTTGTATCCGCTTGTCCCTCCCTCCCTCCCTCCTCTCTTTCTTTCTGTATGTTCCATTCTTTGTCCATTCATCTAATCAGTCAGTTTGTTCGTATATTTAATGCTAAGTTCAGTATTAAAACAATCTCTTCTAATCTAAGATTTCTTAGTCTTCCTTAATAATTTTCTCTATAAATCTGATTTTGGGTCAACGCACTACAAGTCTAAATTTAGGGATAGTTTACATTCCTCCTATAATATTAGCGATATACATATATTCGAAAAAGACAATCACTATTGTAGAAACCATATCATATTTAATACTGCATTAATATTTGAAGCAGGGTGAGCTTAATTCTATCTGCTATAAAACCAAACACCTTTAGCTGTTTAATAGATATATGGCAACTCATCAGGAGAGGGAGTGATTACTCCAAACGAATACTATTTGATGACTTTGAATATCGTAAAGAGAAAGGTGTTTAAAAACTTCTGAAACTGCAATTGGAACTATCACGAATATTGGAAACAGTTCCTTTTTGAATTAGTAGCTACATGTGTAATTTACTTCTCGTAACGCTTGTTTGTTTGTTTAGGAATTTATTAGGCGCATCGGCAACTATGGCCATAGTGCGCCATCTAATAACGCTTTCAAACACGTGCAACAGGCCATATTTCTAAATGCTTTTCAATATAGCAGGAAAAGCTTTTATCACCTCCATATAGCTAATAAATATGTGTCCTTCCAGTTCGTGCTTTAAGATGGAGAACGTCCAAAACTCGCATGGATCAAGATCCGGACTCGAAGATCTCTAGAACGCATGAGATAATTTACATATATTAGAATATCCAACTTGGGAGGAGGGGTTGATGTTCAACCGAACCTTTTCACCAAAACTGCATTCCCTCGAGTGTCTATGAAGCAAATGTTCCAGGCCATAACATAACCGTCCGTGGAGCTCCGCGCCTAGAGTATTCTTACCTCAACCCTAGTGGGAGTGGATTTACTGATGCCTTAAACTTCTGATTCATGTTTTGCAGGGATGTCTGAGGAGATTGTCGTACTTCCTTCCACGTAACCTGTTTTCAAATCATATGGTTTGAGTGGGCTTACGTGGTCTTCTACTGTGTTATCGGAAAGTAGTGGTACCGTTCCACTTTCATTTCGTGATAATTACAGAATCCAAATTCTTGCAATGGCAATTTCATGGTAATTACAGAATCCAAATTCTTGCAATGGCAATTTCATGGTAATTACAGAATCCAAAGTCGACCATCTACCCATCGTGGAATTTGGATTCTGTAGGCTCAGAAATTGCACGAATCGACAAACCAGCAGTGTGTTATCTGACAACAGCAGCCTCTTGGAATCAATCAGCTGGACTTTATGTGCCTTGGCGAAAACTAACTTGTGTGGCTCATACGACTTTCTTATATATTGGTCAGAACCTGGTCTTTATCCAGAAAGTTCCAATGGACTATAAAAAAAAGGATGTCTAGGTTATTTTTGGAGGATATTATACATGCCTAATGCTCCATTGCGCCTCTTAAAATGTCGAATTGTGGTCATTCTGAAAACCGAGAACGGTAATTATCTCCAATGTGCCCAGCGATGGTAAAAAGTTGGCTTTTGTTTCTTCAGCAATCAAAGGGGCAGATTAGTATAAAATGGACGTGTCGCTTCACTTTTTAAAACTCCCTTACATACAGGTGGGTGTGAAAAGAAATGCTATTTATCCAAAGTGGGATTCCAAGAAATTTGTATTTTCCAAAATTTATATGATTTACACTCCAGTCCAAATTATTCCTGAAGTCGAGTTCTTCACAACTGAAACAAGCAAATATTTCAAGTGAACCGGACACTGTAATGTCGAACATATTTGACCATAAAAAGATAATCAAAATGTTCCAAAGAAATCTATTACACATTACAGAAGCCGTTCTTCGATATATACTTGTCCACGATATTGGCCTGGAGTATTGTATCTTCAAAGATACATCACATATCATTCGAAAAGTCTCAACAAGGAATCGAGTACATGATATATAAACCAGAAATTAATGAGTTCATTTTTAATACGAAATTAAGTTATACGTTTAAGCAAGTGACTGATATTACAAATGCGAACATTATACCCACAATGATAACAGTGGATCCAGTAGTGAAGTGGATAAAAAGTTTCATCTGAACTTCTATTAGTATGGGTAAACATGATCAAATGCAGAAAAATTGAACGAAGTAATGTAAATGAGAGATATAAATAGAAAAGCACGTCACCTGAAAGGGAATTTACGGATTAAAGAAATAAATTAAACTGAAACCTTATTTCTATGTGCTTTATAAATATTGCCTACTGCTCTAGTTGAAGGAGATTTAGTTTTATTGGGAGACTCTGTTGTCAGAGGAACTGATAACTCTTTTGCAATAAAGATAGGTGGACCAGAATAGGGGTGTGTTTGCCGGGAGCAACAATTGATGATGTTACTAACAGATTGTCAGATTTTAAGGGAGGGGAGGTGGGGTAAGAGACCATTATTAGTCATCTGGGGATTAACGAAATTAAACGAACAGGACCTGACGATCTGTTGGATAGGACCATGCCGCGAGAAAGGTCAGGATGTGTATATGTGCTTGCAAATCTGCCAAAACATGATAGGAGGGATTATACGCTGAAATTTTTGTGGATTAGCTTAAGACTTGAGGGAATCTGCAAGACTCTATGAGATGGGATTTTTAGCAGCGCAGCCCGCACTTGTAGGTAGAAGGAATTTGTTTTCTATTCATTTTTTTTTTAATAAAGGTAGTGCGAGGGTTTTTTCAGTATCATAGAGAATTCCCTTAACGGTTCAGGGAAACTGCTAGTTAGGGGAGATAAAGAGAGAAGGGTAAACATAGACATGCGTTAATCTGATGATATCGGTCAAAGTAATGCTTGCACACATTTCAAGAATTCTTGTTTACGCCCTCGTGGGCGGCAGCACAGTTGGTATAATCACCAACTTCCCCACACCGGATGGAAAAGACCTGAGTTCGATGAGTTAGTCGGGCACAGGTAGCATGGTTTTTTCTCCCGAAAACTTGGGTTTCTTCTTCCCTAAACAGCAAATCGACCAGTGAAATGGAAATCTAAGGAAACAAGCTGAAATAACTTCAAGGATTGTATCAATTAAACTACAGAAGAATACTCAGTCTTACCTGTGTCTACAGTAATATCAGGAGTGTCTTCAACAAAATGGGGGATTTCGAATTTCTGATTAGGACAATCAATGCTGACATAATATGACTAATAAAAACGGAGTGCCACCTGGAAATTGAGGACGAGTTCCACTATACTGTGTATAATGTATTTAGGAAGGATAGGGAAGATAGAAGGGGTAGCGGTGTCATGCTTCTTATCAAAAACAGTTCATAAGCATGAAGGCATGAAATTTGTGTGGTGTGAGTTATTTGGAAGCAAAGGTATAACGAGAATGAGAGTAATTTACAGACCAGAGGAGTGTGAAGATTATAACAAGAGTCTTTACATACAGATGGAATGAGAAAGCAAGTATGAATGCCTTAGTATGGGCGATTTCAGTTTTCCCCTAACATAGGGAAAAATTTTAAAATAAACTAGTTTACTAAAAACTGTTTATAAATTATTTTTAGGGCTGAAAGTCTCAGACTGCGGGAAATTTACTAGACGAAGATGTCAGTGCATAGCATCACTTTAGTTAGTAGTAAATCATGAAAGTAGGCGAAATGGCATCGTATCACCAAGGTGCCTACTCGCCCACCGATGATAGGCCAACAAGCTTAGAACAGCGCAGTCTAGGTGATAGTATCCACCGAGAATAAGTAATTTTAGTCTTCTCTACTGGAGAAGCGTTTCTCATTCGAGGTAGTACAATACCAGGAAACTCATTGTGAAAACATTCACAATATGAGATGTAAAAAAAAAACGATGCCATTTCACCCACTTCGGTGATTTACTACGAACTAAAATGGTGCTTTGCACAAACTTATTCGTCTATATTTGTATCAACATGTCACAGAAAACAATAGAGATAAGAGTGTTTTAAAACTCATCATTACTCATGAAGGAGATGACATCATAGGGCTTGCACCGCAGGAACCACTGGCAATTAGTGACCAGCAGTCGTTATTTGGAAGATAAAGAAAGATGTTGCAGCGGTTGACGTAAGAGCATGGGTTTTGATTTCTGGAAAGGGGACTGCGATAGTTTAAGACTCTAAATGGCATCTCTTAATTGTTTGGATTGGAAGGAGGGCAAATATATTAGAATTATGGAGTACGTTTAAAGCAATAATCACAGACACCATGATGCATCCATACCATTAATAAAATATAACACGAGGAGGATGCGTAGGTTGATGAATACGGAGCTGGACATTCTAACAGAGCAGAAAAAGAGAGCATATTGATGAAAAGCGATGAAAAGTAATGAAGCCTACAGCAGCTACAAGTTGATCTGTAATAGAACCATGGATAAGGTTCAAGAGACCAAGGCTGAGTATGAGAAAGCACTGGTTAAGAGAACAAAGAATGAGGACAAGGAGTTTTTACCTGTATGTGAATGAAAATAAGAAGAAAACGAATCAAATCGGGCCCTGCGGTGAATGTGGGAAAGTCTTAGATAACCCAGCTGATAATGCTGAAGATTTGAATGGGTTTTAGCATTGTCCTGAAAATAGGATGTGCGAGAGAAGCTGAGCCTTGGATTGCAGGATGGCTGAAAGGCAGAGATTTCGGATTAATGGATATTCTTCAGATTGGTGTAACGTCAAATGCGACGTTCCCCAAGGATCGGTCCCTGGACCACTGTTGTTTCTGATTTTCATAAATGACATCGACGAAGGGATAAAGAGCGTGATGTCAAAATTTACTGGCAGCATAAAGATTGGCAGAGTCGTTAATGATCAGTGCCAAGCGTTGCTCCTGCAAGATTACTTCAACAATCATCAAGAATGGTCAGAAAAGCAGCTATGTAATAATGCTGCAAAATGCAAGGTGTTACATCTGGGGAACACCAGATGTAACAGCGGACGCTGTGTCCCCTTCCAGCAGGATAATAGATGTCTTTGAAGGAATATTTATTAAGCAGTCTGAAGACCACCTTCCTCCAACTGGAATGAGATACAAAGGATATTACGGCTATGACACCCCACTCTGCAATGTGGTCAATTATGGCACGTTATACAGTTAACATGGAGATTTTTATCCTCAGATATGTTCAAGCACCTTCTAACACCTCTGCCACGAAGTACGTAAGCCTTTCTGAGAACACAGCCCCCTCTCGATATTACGTAGATCATTTTTTTCAGTGTCCCTGCAGTGATGAAAGATGAGTTATTGAATTTAATTAAAATCCATTAAATATACCCAGATATGTTTAAAAACAAAAAGATAAACAAATATCCTGAAGTATGCACAACAATTAGTAGTTTTTGTTTTAATTTTTCCCCCCCGATTTTAATTAAATTTGGATGTCTTGAAAAATGTTTCTGAAAGAGTGAAATGTAAAATTTCAGGCGAATTCCTTTACTGGCAGTCGAGTTGCTATATGTGGAGGGAGAGTAGATATGACAAACATGACTAACTAACAGGTGCTTACACATCAGTATAAAATTTACTTAAAGCTTTTCAAAGGTGCATTTCCATTCCCTGTTTTAATTTTTTTTCTCTTAGTCTACTAACTATTTTCATTCAACTGGGCGATGTGTTTGAATTTTCTGATGGCTTATAGTGGTGTTCTCGTGCAGTGGAACCGGTTAGTCCCCTTCCCTTCTGTGGGTGCCCATGAATGAAATATTTCACTTCTTTTTATAGATATCCAGTATATCATCATCAAGTTTTAATGGATAGCAATCATCAGTGTTGAGACAAGAAAATCCCCGGCCAGACCGCATGTGGAAAAGGAAGTGGTCGAAGCAATCAGAAATCGTGTGTGCAGATCCTTCGAATTTGGAAAAAAATTCTCTTCCTGAGCTCATTCAGGAAGCGAACCATACGGGTTCGCTTCCTGAATGAGCTCAGGAAGATAGGATCTAGATAGGAGTGTTTTTTTTTATTTTTAGATGTCCTTCATACCCTTGCACACTGCTAGTATGTATTCTGTACAGTGGTTACTCACAACGATTATTAACATTTGCTCATATAATAAAACAACACTATTCATGTCGGTTGGTGCGTATCTTTTGTACAATTTAAAGCCCATTTTACACAGTCATATTTTTATAACGTAATTTAAACGTAAAAATGTTTTCCTGTTTTACAAAGGTTTTTAATTTGTGATTAATGCTTTAATATCTTGAAAATAAATACTTGATATGAACTTATTTCTTATTTTCGCTTGTTAAATATGCTGCTATATTTGTCCCGTGCAATTTTTAAATGTCCTGTATAGGCCTATATACACTGTTCTATCAAAATATTCAGAGTAGCCCATATTTCAATATGCAGCCGCTTCCTGTTGAGAATAAATGAATTTCCTGGCACATTACTATTTTGGAATGGGCTTACTAATAACTAAAGCTCATATTCTCAATGTTGTTAACAGCCAATGTTCAGTGAGTCGTCTGTGCTTGTGCAGTCAAAGCAACCCAAAGGACTCACCAATAAAACTCACTCCGATCACAGATTCGTCTTCCTTTCCCGTTCTCCATAAACTAACTGAGCGCGCATACCAAAACTAGTCGCACTACCTTTGCAAAGACACGAAAACACAGACAATGGATTCTCCATCAACTGTTTCTGAAGTTTTGAAATTTTTTTCTCTGCTACATTTAATAAAAAAAATAAAAATTGTTATTTGTACTTTGTACTTGTTGAAACACAAAAAAAAAACGCTACGTTTAAGTTCTCACTGGATTGAATCCTTCATTACAAAACGAGCAATTTTTACTCTTTACTAGTAGAATTGATAAGTTACACAAATAATGAAATGGTGTCTGATCTCTTGTTTATTTTCTTAAAAATTATCCATAATTAATTGCGATTTTCTTATCTCAAAAATTTAAATAAACAAAAAAACACTTTTTTACTTCTCTAAACAAAATGTTAAAATGAAGAGAAAGGAACTGTATCAAGCATATTTAAAATTCTACTCTTCAGCATTCTCTTTTTGTTCCTTAGCAGAACCATTAACCACATTAAGCGTAGTTGTTATGGGAGCGTCAAAGCTTCCGCTCATCAACTGTGAGTTAAGATCGCTAGCAATTTACACCATTACCACTAGATTATAAGTTAATTTGCATGACAGAAATTCTGCAAATGGGTTGTATTGCACATTTCTTTGCCACATTTCCCACTTGCAGCGTTAAATCACGTCCCTCGCCGCTAGATAACTTTGATCCCGGTGTAATAAATGTCATTATTTTAACTCCTGCTCTGCAATATAATTCAAACTTCTATTGTCGGTTTCATGACAGAATTGGGAAGAGGCGGGGACCATCATATGATGACGTTCTCCCCATAGGCAGAAACTAAGATAGAGAGTTGAAACTGTAGGATGACAAGTAGAAGAAGGTAAAAAAAAAAAAAAAATAGCGAGGCAGCCAGAGAGATAGCTGCGATCCTTGCTCATGAATACTTAATGTAACAGCAAGCATAGGCCAGCCGACCATCAGCTATAATGGTGGCCGTGCTCCACGGACTTTTCTACTTTAACTTCATTACTTCCGAGATGGTGCCATCTCGGGTCTCTCCCATCTTCCCTGAGGGGATGGTTGTAGAAGTCGAGTGCAAATAATGAAAAAAGCAAGTCATATCTGAATGCAGCTTTTGCCTACTGCGCTAACACAACAGGCGCTAGATGGGAATCCGTACCCTGTTGCGATTTTACTACACCACAATTCCAATAGAAGAATAGAAATGAGAAAGTAAAAAAATATAGAAGAGTATCCTATCCGTATCTGCATGATATAAACTGAAGTTTTCGTACCTTGTAAGGTAGAATTTGAAACGACATGCACATAAAGTGACCCGCGATAACAACGTGCATTTTATCAGAGCTAGCATAAAAATTTCAAGAGAAAAATGTAAGTTTTCTGAGCAAGTTTTTTTTGTTTGCATAAATAGCGTATGCGGTAATACACAACAGGCCGTATCGTGATACATCATCTCTGAGGATATTTGAAATCTATCTTTAATTCCGAAAGGCTTTTAAATTTATTTAAATATTATATTTTAATAATGGTGGATTGATTTTTGGAACAGTTATATACTGGGTTTCCAAAATTTAAAGAAACAAATCAGTTTTGAGATTCCAGTTCCTTTATATATAGATATAAAGGAACTGGAAAGTTGCTGGAGAGGCCTTCATCCTGCAATGGATTTAAAATGGCTGATGATGATGATATATATATATATATATATATCATAATTGCATTGATTTAATGCAATCTCTGGCCATCTCTGCATAACATATTCAATTTAGCCTCAGTTTGGCTCGAAAGATGTCTTGTGTCTGGCGAAAACGCGAGCCACAGGGGTGTTCTTTCAATATATATATATATATATATATATATATATATATATATTTAATTATTGCGTTAGGAACTCCAACGCGTGTTTACAAAATTATTAAAATATTAGCCAGTTAAAAAAGGATCATTTCTGATCAGGAACACATTACTTAGATCTCAGAGTCTAATAAAACCCAAGAAGCTCCTCATCTACTTCTTTGATTATACACTGTCACATAACAAAACCCAAAGAACACTGTGGCGTACTATGAAGTTATGAACACAATCTTCGTCATTAACAGCGTCTCTATATATTGATACCGTTGAGCGCACGATCCACTGTGAAGCACCATAAGCTGCTAGCAACATAGCAATCCAATGAGCAGCTAGTAAAGTCCAAGGATACAGGCGAGCGCCATTAATTCCCAAGGAAAAACAGCACCAGAATATTAATCAAAGCTATGTGAAGCAGCATAATGAACTTGCAAAGATGAGCAGATCAGCATTTCAAACTGCATATGTGAGGCCATACCATATACACTCCCGCACAATAAGGACCTCTGTCCGTCTGTGCATCGTATCTTCCATTCATAGTGTATAATCCTCTTCCAGAGAGGTAAAAGTTTAAGGCACTTGTGTTCAGGAAATAATATTTGTATTAGCCGTATAGTACAAGCTTTTGCTGCCCCAGCCAAAAAAAAGTAAAAGGTAGATAAGAAAATGAACAGATTATGCGCTTTCCTCCTCACATAGGTAACTGTCTAGTGTACCTTTGAATTTTTTCAAACTGCCAACCTCAACCACCTACTGAAGCAACTTGTTCCAGTAAATCAGGAACTCGTTGGATAAAAGAAAACTTTCTACAGTCTGGTCTAAACCTCTTCTCCCAACCATATAATTTGAATTTATGATCCCTGCTTCTAAATATGATGGATTTCATTCAGCAAGAGATAAAAATTGCAGACACTCATTTTGATGATATATAAGATAGATACTGTAGTGTTTCCTACTTCTAAGTGAAATGATGGGGAGATAAGTAAGATACAATCCGCAATGTCCGTTTTCTCAAGAATTATTTCATATGCGGCACTATTTTGGGTGATTAGTATCCTTCATTGCTTTTAACCTGGAAAGAAATGCAAGAAGGTTACACTTCATTGTCATCGGCGGTGGATGCATTTGGTCTTGTTTCATCTATCTATCCACTCCTGCCCTCGTGGGTAGCACAGTTGGTAGAATCGCAGTCCTCCCCCCCACCCCTTTTTTAGGCCCTGGCCACTGAAATCTCAGGAAACTAGGTGACAGGACCTACCAGAGTAAACTAAAACTACTGGATACCTGGTCTGCTTCCACGGGGTAAATGTAGGCAACGTCGGGCGTCGGCAGGGGTCTGATGGCTAAATGGCCAGAGGAACAACGGTACATGACATCACACAGACTCTCTTGTCTGGTATCTTTTGACTTTCATTCCCTTCCCCCACTTGCCTAGTGGAGGACCTTCACCTATGCCTCAATATTTCTATCTCTATCCGTGTTTTTTTTTTTTTTTTTTAGATCCTATCACTGAATGCTCAGGCAATTAGGTGGCAGTACCTCCAGAGAATAATGGGCAGTCTGGCTTACCTCCTAGAGGGGTGTACGGGCAAAGTGAGATCCCATCAGGGGTCCTGCGACCAAAAGCCAGACCACAACAACAGAGCCCAACATACACTGGTATGCAAAATTTAAGGACCAGTCAGGTTTTCACCTGTAGCTTTTCATAGGAGTGGCCTGAATATGTGAAAAGCATTCCAAAGAAACCTCATGAGCTACAGAAATGATGAAGGAAACAACATCGACACAACAACGGAAACAAAACAGTACAGAGGGACTTTATTCCAAAATGGCAACATAGCACTAGCTGCCATGATAAAGATGCATCACTGCCAAAGATGGAACAAAGGGAAGAAGTGGTCTTCAGTAGGAGATATGGCCACCCCTAATGTCGATGCAAGCTTTGCACCGCCTGTCCATACTTAGAACAATGTTGTCGATACGTTCTTGCGGTAACATCGTCCATTTCTCTGTCAGCGCCATCTTCAGCTGGTGAACATTTTCTTGCCACTAGGCGTCTCCCCAGAGCGTCCGATATGTGTTCGATAGGATTTAGGTCGCGAAACGAGCAGGCCAATCCATACGAATAATGTCCTCACTTTCCAAAAGCATATCGACAGCTGCAGTGCGATTGGGTGTTGCGTTATCATCCATAAACACGAACTCGGGGTCAATGGCACCACGGAACAGACGCAAATGGGGAAGGATTACCTCAGTACAGTAGCGTGCACCGGTTACAGTACCACCTTCCAATATCTGGAGTTGTGTACGTCCATCCAAGATAACGCCTCCCCAGACGAGAACACCTCGACCGCCATATCGATCCCGTCCAGTGATGTTTGCCGGGTAATACCGTGTTCTAACCTCTCGCCAGATTAGTTGACGTCCAGAATCGCTGCTGAGACTGAATCTACTCTCATCAGTAAAGAGTACCTTAAGTAAAGATTTTGTGGTTGTATCCTTTAGAAATAGTACTGGTCCTTAAGTTTTGCACACCAGTGTAATACTTCTGATATGCAACACGCAATACTTTTGTCTGGCTTTTACAGAGTAATGTATACTTCACAAGAGTACTTATGGGGCAGTTGTGGGAAACCACCGGTGGCGCCCTCTCCCCAAACACTATGTACATCAGGTGTAAAAGACCTGAGTTCGAGTCCCGTCGATGACGAGAGGAATTTTTATGGCTCTCCTTTCACAAAGTGGCTGAGTTAGTCGGTTTCAGGCGAGGGCAGCATGGTTTTTTCCTCCCGGAAACTCAGATTTTTCATCCAGAAAACAGAAATCGACCACAGAATACACGCAATTTACAGACAGTATATATGGAGCAATATGATCGTAGTCGCTGATGTTCCTAAAACCCTATTACAACAACAACACTACCAGTCTTCTTCCTTCAATCCACAACATTATTTTATCTCTCTCTGCCCGACTTTTCGACTTCTGCCGAACCTAAACAAGCATCAGACGTTTTAACAAACCAAACCCGCATCTCCTACTCAAATTAGTCAACCACTAACCCAAGAAAGCGAGGATCTGGTCTCCGTTGAAGTTGTAATTAATATAATTCCATTCCTTTTTCTACCGAACTGTAGAAGAAACACACCACTCTACCCCATGTATCACCTAACTGTAATAATTACCAAAAGATTGATGGAATCAACAGTCCACAGATTCGCCATGACAACAGGTCCTCCCTAAAAATTCACTTTCCCCAAAGGAGAGAGTCTCGAAATAGAATACACACCCCAGAACACCACACGAAGCAATATTCCATCTACGACAAGACTGAAAGTTGGCTACTCCATCTCTCAAAATTCCACCTTTTAGATAGTTCGTCAAAACTTAAATAGGCAAAAGAAGTCGAAGCGAAGAACACATAAATGGTATTTATTGTATCCATAATTATTTTTCTCTTTCATATATACCTTACCAATATTTGTATTCGTGTTTTAATGTAGATCTCACCAAACGAATGAACAAGTAGCGAACTCACTATACCATCATCCTCAAGGGGAAAAAAATTAATATTATTTAGTAATTAATAAATAAGTAGTTTTAAATTTTCAATGATAAAATTGAAAACAATACTTATTGACAGTTATATAATCAGATATATTTAAATTACGATAATGAATATAAGAAGTACATTAACTAAGATCCTATATGAGTTTAAAAATAAACAAAATTCTAAAAAAATGTGAATATTTAACTCCATAAGCATAAATTATAATGTGAATGAAATCATAAAATAAAATTAGCGTGTCTTTCAGATAATGTATTTATAAAAACATCATGGATATCGCTCGATATCTCCTTTCCAAGAGACAGACAGCGATTTCATAAATTAGTCTGTCTGAAATTGCTTTGGAGGATTTAACAACAGTCCATGGCATCGCAAACATCAAATTCCCGGTACCATCAATCGCTTCTTGTAAAGAGAAAACTGGCTGTCCAAGTACAGATGGTATTAAACTACATGAAGTTTTCTTCAATGAATTATTTTAAAACTGTTTTTGTTGCTATCTGGGATTTGATAACTACATATGGAGTTCAATAATAATCGGTTAAAACAGAAATTATTCTAGTTGAAGACTGACAACTGGATATATTACTGCTAGAAATTCGATCGTTAAACTGCTATAAATAAAATAAAGCCACTTTCGACCCCTAAATTATTACTGTTCAGTTTTACTATTGCAAAATATGAAATTAAAATATTCCGAGGCTTCAGATCTCAACAGCTCAGATATAAAGGATTCTTTAAACCAAAGGAGAAGAACAAGTTCTTCTAGTTCCTCACTCTAGAACACGATCTTTTTTTCTTCCTCACCTCTATAAGAAGTTATTATTGTTATGATATTCGACCCATCGACTTACTTTATTTAGGGGATCATCACCACAACAGAAGAAGTACAATGAATTGAGAGTGAACCCGTTTCAACATAATTTGTATTGTTCTTTCTGCCTCGGTTTTGCTAACATAATAAAATTAAACAAATCTTTATTTTAATTATATAAAATAATATTAAATGTGGTTATATAATGGGATCAATAATCAATTTATTTATGTGTAAATAATGACCCGTTTTCAGAGTTTTAAATAGTGCAAGTCGTGGCTGTACAAAAGTCCTCCACTCTTGACTTGGACTTATAATTACTTGTATTTTTTATGAAAATACAAAGTTTTAGAAAGACATTATGTTTAGAATATTAATAATTATTTTTATTTGATTACTTTGTATGATTTTATATAGTTAATAATTTCAATAAAAGCCTCTGCTCGTTAATTCAAAAACTTGCAGTCCCATTGTTTATAAAATTGTTTTAAAATTATAAAAATAAAAGTTCTGTTTCATTTATCTATTTGGTTAATTCAAAATAGGTGATGGAACTGCTTTCATCTACATTTAACTGTTTCTCTCCCTCCAAAAAGGATAAGGGCATCTTATCCATATCCCTGCATTCTATTCTGAAAATTAAACGAATTATACATTTGTAGGCAACTACAATGGTGATGGTGAATCCTCGAAACAATTGTAATAATACAACTTGGAAAGAATTCGTAAAATTTGTAATTATCTGCTTAGGCGAGAAACGTTATCAGTTTCTTGACTAAATATACAGTATATTTTGTTTCTTAAAACAGGTAATAGAACTACTGCCTGTTTGCGGAGGTTAGTGAAGAATTCTGCGATGTCTGAGGTTATTCTTTGTGGGACAAATATTGTGGTCATCTCCAAAACTTAAAAATTTTTGAGAGATGAAAACGCTTGAAAGAATATCCAGTTCTAACAAAATCTCGAACACATCAAGATTATTTCAGGCTATTTCGAACCAATCAAAGCTCCCACCCCTCACCAATTGTACTCCTAAGGTAAAAGCAGACCAGGAGAACCCAAGCTATCAACCATACTAATTGAATCATCATCAACCATACTAATTGAGTCATTGCCAAACATTTTTGTTTTATAAATACTGTTGTATGCAATGATTAACAAAAATAAATCTATAACTTTATCGGCTAAATCGTTAGTACATCTACAATACTTTCCTGACCTTTCACCTCCTAATTTTCCCATGTTTGGGTAACTCTTTGAACTTACACTCCTCCCCCTTTTGCGGCTCAAGACGATGCAGAAGTTCAAAACTCAGTATACAGCTGTCTACTGTTTACAAAAAATCTTCTTTCCTGTTCTAGCATGGGAATACACTACTGAAAAATAGTGTATTCTCATGACTGACTGGAATTAACCCTTAAGGATGTCATCTCCTTTAATTGACTTGCTTTCATTTATAGCTTAAAATTACAAGTCGAAGCTACAAACCATAACTGATTATGTGCAACAATTTATAGATAAAAACCAATAAATTAAATTGAAATTATTTTACATTTATCATTATCATAATCTTGTTGGAAATGAAAAGGTTACCATGCTTTCATTAAATTTTCTTCTGGAATAATAATTGTTATGATCCTGCTAAGAACAATATATTAAACACGAAGCCAATCTACCCTTCAATAAAGAGAATAAAAACTAATGGTGGTGAAATAAGTGAACTCAGCCAGCGAAGACAAAACGCAACTTTTCTTTCACAGTCAGCTAACGTTGTTAAAATAATAACCTTCCAGTTGCCCTGTGGATTGTTTACCTACGAAGAGAACTCATCTTTTATTCCAGTGTCTGTTATGGGGTAACACACACGAGTTAGGCAAGAATGCCGATACTTGAAGACAACACCTCTCCCTGGGGAAGAGTCCTAACTACGTGCTCTGTGGAAATCTATCAGCGATGGACAGAACATTAATATTGTACAACATACGCCAACATCATACAGATCTATCTAGAGATAAGAGACAATTTTGTTGAGAACCATCGTGCAGCCTTAAACAGATCTATCTCAGTTCATCAGAATGCACAATGAATTATTACATCTAGGAATGAACACTTTCGCTCGATAACTTTATAAACAAATACAATATACCAAGGAAACAAATATTTCAATATTTCCAATTATAACTCTGAATAATAAATAAGTGGAAATACACTCGGTAGTCAATTTATGAGGAACAACACTCGATTAGTGTGTAGAACCTCCATCTTTTTACAGGACTAACTGCGAATGCAAAATACTTATGCACCATTCAAAATTAATCTCAGTTGACCTGATGCTCTCTCTCTTTCTGTCTAAAAAAGCTATCTCACTGCAAGCTTGATGCACTACGTTATGAGTATTCACTGCCTCGACCTTTCAACCACCCCGAAACACGTTTAATACTCAGTTGTTACTCATCCATCCTTGCGCATCGACCGGGCTATGACCAGTAACCAGATTATGTACAGATCTAACCGGTGATGAATGATCCAGCCTCCATCAACAAGAATGAACTAGTCGGGATTTGCATGGATGTTGAAAAATTAGCATACAACAATAGTGTCGTCCTTTATTAAAGAATGCAGTTGAAATTCGAAGAAGAGGTTGCGCAGTAATGCTATCCGGATAGCTGACAGCGATTCAGGAACAGTCGGCAGAATGGAATGGAAAGAGAATTTTTTTTTTCTTTTCGACATTACGACCTTAGTTCGGACATAATACTCTACTGAGTTTAGATTTAGTATCTAACAATATACTAAATAGGCCGCTGAATTAGGAAGGAATCGCTGCTGTGATTCGTAGTTTACATCCGAAAGATGTGATCTTGAGCTATTAACTTGCTTCAAAAGGACGATCATGAGGGGGAGAAGGGAGGATGGGTTGAGAGGGATGCACTAAATCTAGTCATTATAATTAGATCGACAATCCATACATTGGTCCACAGATATCAGAGACCCCAGTGTTTCCTCATGGCTTCATGCGATTTTTTCACAAGTCCTGTTGTATATAAATACAACTGGAACCAGAATTTGTCGTATCAGATTACTCTTTCTAATCCTCTAGTGTCCAGCTTTGTTGATCTTTAAACTACTGCAGTTATTTATTTTATATTATATGTATAGATAGTGGTTGCGTATTGTGGTATATCCTCTGTAATTGTAGACCTAGAACAAAGAAAGCAAAATGAGTAATATGAATCTCGCTATACTCTATTATCTCTGGTTACTTTACCAATATTTTACGGACCACTCACTTGCCCCGCTGTGAACCAATCCTTCTACACCCAACTGATCCTGTTATGGTGACTATACATTACTCCTGCTGCTGAAACGAAACTGGCACTCGCAGTCCAGATCCATGTTACAATACCACATTTGAAACATTTGGTAAGTTTCTCATTTCTCGAGGTAGCCCTCGTGGGTAGCACAGTTGGTAGAATCGCCATTATTCCCACACGAGGTGGAAAAGACCTGAATTTTTATCAGTCTTTTCACAGCGTGGCTGAGTTATTCGGCCTCAGGAGAGGGTAACATGGTTTTTTCTCTCTGAAACTCCGGTTTTTCGCCCAGCAAAATCGACCACAGAACGCATGCAATTTACAGACATTATAAACGAATATGGTCATAGTCGCTGCTGCCCCAAAAACCCAACAACAATTTCTCGAATTGTATAAACTATTGATAAATATCTCTATATATAGAAAATCTATACACAGAAGGCAGTTTTTATTAACAATTATATTAAAAATAACAAAATGTAATGAAAACCTAATTCTTATATAAAGATCTTCTTGTATTCTCTCTATATTAACTGCATACCTACAGTTAATATACAGGAAATACTGTATAATACATTATTATAATCGGAAGAGGCTTCGCTTATCTGGTTGCAGATCGGGATTTCATTTTATTTCATTAAAATCTGGACCTAACTGATTGCTTTGCATTCATGTAACCATAATGGGCCTAAATCGTGGCTTGTATTCCAATCGTGCTGTTTGTTTTGGAGAGTTTTAAAGACACGGTGACGTCCATATCATCTTTCGACCGGTACGATTTGTGTTAATAACTGTTTCGTTAGTTACATCCCACAGCAGGTGAAGTACTGGAAGAATGAAGATGAAACACGAAACTCTGTTAGATTTCGTTACCTACTTGCCTGTTCCAGATAGCCTGAAACAAGAGAAATCTTTATTGTACAGTAAAGATACAGATACAATAATGTGCCCGCTACAGCCAGGAGGCCAGGGGCTCGCAACACCAATCTCGAAAGAGTTTAGATATGACCCCCAAAGTGTTTTAATGTCCAACTGTGTTATGTTAAAGAGTGTACCTAATTGCAGAACGTAAGAATAGTTTTATTTACCTATCTACAAATGAAACATGATGGAAAATTAAGATCATGTCGATATCATGTAGTAAAACTTATCTTCATTTGGATACAAGAAGACATCTATTTGTAAATATTAGTCGTTTAATTTGACCGGAATACATTTGTTAAATATGGCATTGTTTATCTCTCAAAGATCAAATTTTCCATGCTTCTCAAATGAAGTGCTATTTTTGCAGGATAATTTCGAATCAAATTCTTTAAATAATTCATTACGAAACAATTTTTAAACATTAGAAGAAATTATAACAATTATTTGAGTTATATTGATTATATTAAGTTCTGATTTTCTAGACATTAATGCTTTTAACGTTTCGCGTGATTAGCCTTAAACTTTTTAAGCCTTTTTTTTACTAGTTGGAAGTAAAAATACATGCGATAAAGGAATTGACAGAGACCATGCCATAAAAAAAGTATTCCTGTGAGAGAATAAAGTTCAAATTTTTCAGTAAATAAAGTTGAGTTATTTATACATTCGTAATGTAGTATGAAATATACTGAGTGGCCACTTTATTAGGTACAGAACCCATTTCATGAAATGGACCGTTCCTTCAGTAGCCCCAGCGTTGCTTTTTCTTACCATGCAATATAAAATATGTGGGCAGATATTAAAGGATGCAAGTGTGCAGTTTTCATGCGAGAATGAGCAAGATGAAAGATTTAAGTGACTTTGAATGTGGCATCTAGTTTGCGTCAGATGTACCGGTATGAGTATCTCGGAAACTGTAACCTTGCTGAGGTTTTCACGTACGAATATGTCTCGGGTGTATCGAGATTGGTCCAATAATATCCAGCCAACAGCAATCCTGTTACCACTGGCAGTTTCCGACCACAAGCCAGAAACAACTCGTTGATGCGATAGGTTAACGGAGGCTGAAAATACTAGTTCAGGGCAACATAACAGAAAAGCCAGCCAGTCGATTTTTCCCCTGGAAACTCGGGTTTTTCGTCCAGACAAAGAGGCAAACCGACCAGGACTACACATGAGTAGATCAGGAAATTCTCGGATGGCTTTCTAATACAGTTTTTCTTTAATCAATCGAAAAACAGTAGTAAGAAAAGAGGCATCTCAGAACGCACAACTCGTCATATCTTCTCATAGGTGGAATATCGTGGCTGACCTTTGAACGAAGTTCCACTTCAGTAGGCAAAAAACAGTAAGGTACGGTTATAGTGGACTAGGGAATATCAAACTGGACAGTGGTGAATTGAAAAAACGTTGTCTAGTCTGACTAATCCCAATATCTGCTTTTTGACACCGATGGAATGATCAGAATAACGGTGAGAACGGCATAAATCCATGGACCCATAGGGCGGGTCCATGGATTTATGGCCAATGACGGAGACTGGTGGTAGCGGTGATATGGTGTGGGTAAGCCAGAACTGTAGAGAATTTGTTCCAGGAACATTAGAGTACGATTAGCCTAGCGCGCGACTCACACAGGCATCGTATCTCAGTCCAACTGAGAACCTTGAGGCGGAACGAGCTGTTCAGAGTAAAGACCTGCAACCGTCCAATTTGCAACAACTATGGGAAGTAATTGTGTCAACATCCTTGTGGCACTCTCAATACCCCTTGAATCAATTCGAAGACGAATCCATGCCTCCCTGAGGGCCAAAGTGAGACCCACTCGCTATTAGACAGGTGTATCTAATAAAGTGGCCACTAGTTGTAAACGTGAGGTATTTTTTTACTTTTATCTTATTTATATTTGTCTCTGTTAAACTCCAGCTTTTGTCAGAAAAGTAAATTATTTTTATACTATGGGAAATACTATAAAACAGACCAATCGTAGCTCCTCAAATTATCCAGCAAGGTTAAACATTCTGTCCAACTTAATGACAGAGCAAATCGAATGAACAGCGACATTGCGGAAACTCACGAAGACAGCAAGAGCAGCAAGCGGTGAATGGATATCAAGGGAAGCAAAGGAGAATGAAAACTGCAGAAGAATGTGTGCGAAGGTTGTTTCTCGTTGCTGACCTTATAGTAAAGGAGGTGTTAAAGTCATCAGGTCGATAATTAACTTACTTCCACCGGTAATTAGCAGAAAGAGCGTACTTGATGCACAAAGGAAGACCAAAGAGTGTTTATAACGTGTAAATGAGTACGTTAGCGAGTTACAGGAAGTGATCTATCTTTATTGTGTCGTACTGAATTACGTCAGTTCCCTGACATCGTTTAGACTGCTCATTACATCTTAAAAGTTCCTAGGAAAGGGTTTTCCCGTGGTTTATGTATACTGTTTACTTGTATATAGCTGATGTGCTCTCGAAAATTTGGATCATTTATGCTATTAATATTTTTATCCTATCAGATACTAGTATTCGTTAGTGGCACAATGGTTTCAACTGCTTTCCTTCCACGTTGTGTGGAAAAAACTCTGCATTTTTTTCCCTCCAAGGTGGAAGAAATTTTTATTGGCTTTTTACGTTTTCCCTATCACCCACTGAATTTTGGTTTTTCATCCAAAAAAACAAGCAAATAGAACAAAAAATTCAATGACGCCTCAGTGTTTTGGCAAGATAAGTCCATCTTGACCAGTAAATTTAAGATTTTTAAATTTAACCCTTGTAGAATCTACTTGGATGCTTCCTACCTGTTGTTGGACAATAAAGATAAACCAATAACATTAAAGAGAACTAGCAGAAACTAATATAAGATCACTCAAAATTATTCTTTCTTCTGAAGAATAGATAATTGGAAAGCTTTATTCTCCTTCATGCAGAAGAATCTGAAAGAAATGTACTCCTATGAGTGCTAAGCAGAGATCTCATTTAAGAAAGATTTTAGATTTAAAAATTTTTTTTGAGGTATCGGTTCAGAGGCGAATACTTTTTATCTTTTGCAATTTTTCCTATTAGGTCTAATGAGATGAAATTTCCCCTAGGATCTTAGATGGAAAATGTTTCAGGTATTTCATTATCCTCACTCATCCATTGTGCTACACAATACAGAGACATCGGCTCTTTGGAAATTCAAACTAGACTAGGAAATCATTCCAGGAAATGTTCAAATGATGTATTTTTCTAATTTAATAATAATAATTTTAATATGAGCTCTGATTATTCAGATATTAATTCAATATGAATAATTTTTTGTTTAACAGTATCTTTCGTTGTCATTAAAAACGGAAATAAACTATACGTATATTCCTTTTTTTTCTGCTCTTATATTATACATATCATTATACATATTAAGCTTTGCTATTCGAACTTGAGTGACATATCAGTTCTTTAACCTATATAGAAACGAATTTCATAGTCATACAAGCTAGAATTATTAACAGTGTTGAGTACTGAAATTGAATTGGTAGTTTGCTACATTAAAAAAAAATCTAAAAAATAATGTTTGTTTTTTTTTTCTCATAAGAACACTTGAGCAATTAGCAAGGGACTTCAAACCCAAGGAAATTAAGCTACCGCGGATTACGAACAACTACAGCAGGACTCCTTAGGTTTGGAGTGCCAAAACTCAATCAGTCAATCAATTAGACATTATGGGAATCCTGTTGTCTCGAAACTTTACTAGATATGTTGGACAGACAACTTGTGTGATCGAGACCTCCTAATAGCGGGTCTCGATCACATGATATTAGCAGATCTCGATCACACAGGTTGTTCGTCCAACATATCAATCAATTAGACCTGAGTTAGAGTAGCGTCGATGATGTGAGGAATTTTTATGGGCCTTTTTTCACAACGTGGCCGACTTAGTCGGCCACGTTGTGAAACGTGGGTAGGATGTTTTACCTCTCGGAAACTCGGCTTTTTTGTCCAGCGAACAAAAAATCGACCATAGAACACACGCAGTTTACAAACATTATGTAAGGAGCAATACGGCCTTAGTCGCTGATGCTCCTAACACCCTACTGCAACAGTATTACAGTAATCCAGTAAAGACATTTCTAAATCAAGTAGCCAAAAAATTTTAAAAAATATCCAAAAATAGGCCTCGATCTCTCCCTGGATGAAAAAGGATACTACAGATAGTTTAATCTGAATCGATAGCAATGCATAAAGGAAAAGACAGACATACAAACTTCCTTCTTCTTCAGACAAGATTATAAAACATATAGATGACTGACACTTATTTCGTTTGAAGATCGTAGACTGTGCCACAACCGATATTAAAGTAAAATGACGATTTCCATTTCCCAGAGGCACTTTCAAAGACCTAATATTTGTCATAGGCTGGTATCGAAGATGCCAAACTGTTAGACGTCTTTTTTCTTATTACAGCATCCACTGCGTTACCATCCAGAAGTAAGACACAAGACCCATGAAGCATAATCACATCTGTATTGCTCGTCCAACATGCGCAGTTATTTCGCCCCATCCATCCATCCATTTTTCCTCCCTCCCCATCCACCCATCCATCCATCTCTCCTCTGCATCCTCGCACACGCCCCGTTTGCAGTTGTTTCCTACAAGCGCTTCCGACGTTAATATATTAACATGATCATAATTCCTGGTCGTCACTTCCCACAGCGTGCCACTCCTCGCGCGTGCAACCTTAGTGTTATTTCATTACGCGTAGCTTTCACCGGTCTTATTGCTTTAGTTCGACGTCACATTGCCTGGGGTCTCTGTAGGGCTTTAATGACTGACGTTGCTCTCGCTTTTCAGACTTACTCTATAATGGCTTTGTGCCGAGCGTACAATGAAACCAATAATGGAGCAGATGGCACCAATCATGCTAGGTTACTAGGTATGAAACTGTTTCACTATCTTCGGCTGGGAACGGGACTTTAATCAGATCATCTTACAAACTTGCATCTTGTTAAATATTTTATCTTCTTTTTTGTTATTGTCTTTTATAGTAAGTAAGATTGCTGGCAGTCAAATGGAATGCGATTGATATCGTAGTATATTTAATATCTTCTTAAAATCAGACTTTTTTTTTTAGAAAGACATTATAAGAGACATATGAGTTCAATAAGCCCGTATTTTGTTTACTGAAAAATTTAAATACTGATGTGGAAGTTTGTACTTTCCTTAATGGTGCGACTAAAGACAGGCCAAAACCAGGATAAAGATCTCACTGAATTTATCTGTAGCAAAAAAACTAAATTTAAATTAAAAAATACAGAAAAGAAGTGATCGAAGCATACACTGTAGAGCAGAGGATTTACGCCATCATGATCACAGTATCTTAGTTGGAAAGAGTGATTATCTGTTGTTACTTACCTTTCCAGAGACGGGATTTCGATGCGAGTCCTCTAGCCTTAATTGAATTCTTGTCTTTCTCTTTCCTCGATGTAAAATCCCTGGCTATTATTAATAAAAAGATTATTAATTTATGTTCCTCTATTTGAACGAAATGTCAACAAATCACATTGAAAAATCAAGAATATGTTTGGAGTTGTATTAAAAAATACTTTAAACGTCTTGTATTGTTGGTTATTGCCATGAATGATACTTGGGTCTTTCACAAGAATGTGTGATAATTTATTTGTGTGATAATAATAATTTGGAGGAAAGCAGATTATGCTTTCCTCCAAATTATGCTTTGTTATTTGTTGGTAATCTTTTTTATTTCATTCTGAAACTCATATCCTCTATTTGATCTTTTCTACAAACTGTGTAATCCTTTGTTTGATCCATCCTAAAAACCATATCATCCTCTGTTTGATCCTTCCAGTTGCAACTAATGCCAGACGCATTCGACCTACATTAGATGCAATTCCAAAATATGAATATGGATTAGAATATCTGTGATGCATTCTGCAACTTGTGTCATCTTCTGCTTGATCCAACCTGCAAACTATGTCTTGATTCTGTTTCATCCATTATTGTTTTTATTATTATTATTATCTGTACATTTAAAAGTAAGGTTTGATCTTACACAGCCTTAAGGCAAGGAGGGCATGATACAAATTAAAATGTATCCATCTCAGTGAGATTCGCATATGAATTAAAGTTTTATTAACATAGGAAATTTGATAACATTTTTAATTTTTACAACCGGCCTCCGTAGCCGAGTGGTCGAGCACAGGAGCATACACTGTTTGAGTAGACCGGGGTTCAAGTCCCTGACTGCTAAATATAGTTGATCTGCCAACCCGCATTGGACCAACATGGCAGATTATGGTCCATTTCCCTCAACATAAATCGTTGAGGAGGCTACCATTTCTAGAATGACTGCAGTTTACCCTTTTTTGTTTACATATTTTTTTACAGAAGTAAATATTCGGGTAAAAGGTTACAGAGGAGAGATGAAATCATGTATAATTATTTGCAGATAGGTCAACACTTATGACTATCACATGGATATCGTCAATACTTATTTCTAATTTATAACCGTATTTACAGATTCAGGCTGAGATTGCATTCAGTTTTACAGAGTGACTATAAGTCTAGAAAAAAAAAAAAACGTTGCTTGCGAAGATGCAAAGCGCTGCAAGTTTACTGAAAGTTTGGCAGGAGGATGCTATTTTTATGATGGGCTGGTCATCATAACTACTTCGCTCCTCCGACGTCGGAATTGGTTTCTGTGCTGTATCTTAATGAATTGGTGTCTGTTCTTGAGTGCAATTTTCTTGTGGTTGTTATCATTGGCAAATTTGTAGAGATCTATGGTGAGCGCGTTATAGAGACTAACTGTGTTGGATGAGAACATGTTTTTCAGACATACTAAGTTGTTGACGGTAGTTCGAAGTGAAAGTCTTGTGTATCCTTGTTCTCGGTCCACCATGATGTTTGGGCATCTATCCCGTTTTGCTAGCAGGTGGAGATTTGCAACTGTAACAACTGTAATCTGTATCTGTATTTTCCATGGGGTTAGGGCGAGATTGGAATGTAAAATCTATCTTGAGGTTGTGAAGGGTCGCCCAGTTAACCGGTTGACCGATGTCAGGATCCAATATTCCAGCTTAGTATCTGCTTCTGCTTCTGCTGAGCTGTGCTTGTGGAGCTAAGGACTAAATAAGGGGGCGCCTAGGATGGAATCGGAAAGAGGCACCTTTGAATATGTAAGGTCCCTTATTCCCACTAGCTCTTGCCTAATCGCTCATAAGTCTGTGTACTGGCTTTTATGTAATCACAGTGCCTTCCAAAGGTTAAGCCTTCGTCACATAAGGCCCAGCGTGTGTGTGGGGGGGGGGAACATTCTTCACTAGGGTATCGCCTTATCGAATGTCAATGCTGTGTTTTATTTATTTATTTTTTATCGCTATCAGTTGAGCTGATTTGATTGGGTTAAGCTCCCATCCAATTGATTTTAAGTAATTTTGAAGCATCTGTATTTGGTAATTTGCACTTTTCTCCGCGTAGGGAATCTGCTCAAAAAACTATTATATTAGGTTCACCTGGAAAATTCCTTTCAATTACCCATGTGTATTGTGTCTGTAAATTGCATGTGTTCTTTGGTCGATTTGCCTGCTTTGCTGGACGAAAAATCTTGCTATCTACGCCTGAGACCGACTAACTCAGCCACGGAGTGAAACAAGCCCATAAAAGTTCCTTGCGTCATCGACGGGATTCGAACCCGGGCCTTTTCCACCCGGTGTGGGGGAGGACTTTGATGATACCGCTATATTTCAGTACTGTATACAAGTCTGGGGGCCTCATTTTAAGGAGGATGTAGAGTTGCTGAAACGAGAGAAGGGCAACAAGATTAATGAATGGAACAAAGGGTTGCTCTTACTAATAAAGGCTTAAGATTTGCAAATTACAGTGTCTGGTGACTAGGCATCTGCGAGGTGATCTGATTGAGGTAAATAAGGCCTTGAATGGTTTGAGCAAGCTCAATACTCATGGGATTCTGTCTCTTGCCCAGATTAATCGCCTGAGGCGACATAAATTCAAATTGAGGAAAGACAGTTGTAGAATAGATGTGAGGAAATTTTCCTTTAGCTAGCGTGTGGTTGATTGCTGGAACAAACTTCCATCTGTTGTTATGGAAGTTTTCAGCTTAAATATGAAAAGTTTTATGTCTTTGCCATAAGAAATAGTGTTCGGAGACAGAATCAAGAAAGATTCCAGCGCAGCCACAAATAAGGTCGCTGAGAGGACCCCTCTATTAATTGTTATATGTTGCCTAGAGGTTTTTCTGGGTAACTGGGAGGTACCGACGTCTAATGATGCCTTAATGACCACCATACTTTCTCCTCTATACTAAAGTATCTTTCTGTGTATACGTAACAGAGCAGATAACGCCAAACTATAATAGGCCGCTTTTCTATCAAGCAAGAAAATGTCCAGTTGCACTCCAAACATCTTGAAAGCCATGTCATACTCTGTGCAATATTTCCTGAAAATATTTCATGCTCGTTTTATCCATCCTGAAAACCATGTCATCCTCTGTTTGATCCCTCCACTGCATCTAACGTGGGTGGAATGCGACTGACATTATATGCAATTCCGAACTATAAAAATGAATTCGAAAGTCTGTACTCAAGAACCTTTCGGGAAACTATTCTGGCCCTTCTTCAACCCTCCTATTCCTCTTCATCCACTTGAAGAAAGGACAGCGCGCGCGCACACACAATCCAGCCATCCCCAACAAAAACGTTTTTGTGATTATGCTGTAGTTGTGTTCACTGTTCTTTTCCTTTTTCACTTCAGTTTCGATGGACATCAACAGATATCCTTCACACAAATGCCTACGTACAAGAAAAACGGATAAGGAAAGTTATAACATTTGGGACACATGATCCTAATAAGAGCTATGCGAACAGCGCAGAAATCACACTTAGTTCTCAGTAGTCAAAATAATAACTTCTTTAAATTCCTGTCGTACTCATATACACATGAAAAAAGCTAAAATCACCTAAATGCATTCTTATCGTTAGTGAAAATATTGTTTAACACGTGTAAATCCTGTTTTTCTGATGCGGCCATATTGTTCTTTGAATAAGACTCACTTTATTAAAATACCATAATGCAAAACCATTTTACGAGACAATGTTCTGTTCTGTTCTTGTTTATAATATTGATGTGAGAGTTTTTATGAGTAAAAGTGATTTATTGATAGAAAACTGATACCAGAATTCTCCCTTTCACTAAGAAATGTTGATAATGTCTCGTTTAAGACAGGACTGGAGATAATGGTTTGTTTGTTTTTTGTTGCTTAAAGTTCATATCATTGAAAATCTAAAATATGGAACCTTTGCCTAGTCATGAAGTTGGTGGTTCTCTGCCTTTCTAGAATATAGAAAGGCAAAAAACCATCTCGTCATGTAATAGACAAATTGAACAGAAAGATTTCGTAGCAAAGCTGTCCATCCACATAACATTTCTCAAACCTTGGATAGAAGTTTAAAAGAACAGGATCAGTAAACAATAATCCAATAGCAGAACGATCCAGAGTAACTATAATTGCAGAATTAGACTTAATTTTCCAAACTTTTATGATTACAGGTTTATAATGGTTCCTTTGTACACACCCTGTCTTCCTTTCATCATGTTTATATGACAGTTTACTGATTCTATATGCTTTCTGAAGATTTGGGTTAACTTTAATTTTTCCAAATCGATTTTAACTCATCCTGAACTTCCAAAGTTCATTGATCATCTTCTATGCTGAATCGAAAGTTATTTCTTCTGCAGACAACGCAGAGTAATCAGTGGTGAAGAAAAATCTTCATATTTTACTAAAAGCAGTAAAGTTTCTGAGTACTCAACCGGAGGTTGCCATTTTCCAGTGAAAGTGGAGGATGCAGGAGTTACGAGAGCCAGTGTCTGTCCATTTGAAAGTTTAGTAAAAGGTACGTAGCAATGTAAAAAGTAAATGCTTAAAATCCAGGTTTTATGAGTCATCAGAAATCAGTGATCATCTTCTTAATTTATGAGTATAAAAACTCACCAACATTTCTTTGAATATAAAATCCTTGTACACCTTTTTTTTTTTCTCTAAGAGTTAGCAATTTTACAATACGAAGATATTTCGGTTTTTTCAATTAATTGTCAGCGTACCCTTGACTTCCATTGTCACTCACGGTAGCACTGTAGTCATCATCAGCATCCTCCCAAAACAGGTGGAAAAGTGTTGAGTTCGAATCCTGTCAGTGACGCGAGGAATTTTTATGGGCTTTTCACAACGCGAAGAAGAACTCTTTATTGCATACAAAAGGTACACGCCGTACACAATACCCTTCACAACTACAAGCCAGGGGTTAAGTTAGTGGTTGAGTTAGTTGGTCTCGGGCGATGATTGCATAGCTTTCCTCCTGAAAGATCTGATATTCCCTCTTGAAAACAACAAACTGACCGAGGAATACATACAATTTCAGACACAGTATAGTAACCCCTCATAGCCTTAGCCATTTATGTGCGGTCTCGGATCTAAAGATAACCTCCCTAATATTAGAAGCTAAATGTGGGTGCTATTGACCCTACTCTATCCTCGACTGAGTCCCTCGTTTCCCTTAACCTGTCGTTGACGCTATGGGTTGAAGACCGATGTTCTAGATATATCATCCGTTACAGAACGGTGACAGGTTGGATTTTCACAAATGACGTCACAGGATTTCCACTGAAGGGTGTGCGTACAAGTAAAAGCAAATTATGCTGTAAAGCGGAAAATTGAACCGAGCGGCTCGCATTTAAATTTATTTCGTTAAAACAATACATTGAAGATCATCATTTTAAAAAATACGTCTACACTACTTAGTCTAAAGCGGTCGATAGATGGTTAGAGTAATCTGATATCTGATATCAGATTACTCTGATACGAAAAATATGTGTCAGAATGTATCAAATTATTAACAAGATACGAGCAGATTTTCTATTTAGCTAGGAGGGATCCAATATACATATTGATTCCCTTTAGTTTCATTTATATAGAATATTATTTTAATATTCTGCATACAAACAAATTCTTAAAGGAACATCAGAAAAAAAAATTCTAATACGCAATTCTAGGCCAAGATTCCTAGACCAGTAGAATGGGTAGAATTTTCCAGAAACAGCCAAAGAAACTACATGAAGAAAATAAAGCCATAAAGTTTAAAAATTACGTATATTCTAAAATAAATAAATAAATTTAGGTTATACTCTGTACAGTAGAGGCCAAAAGCGTTTACAACTTCATTGTAACTGTTTTATTGCAGCCGATTTATCAGCATAACAGCTTACAATGGACCATACATTTTCTGGGATAGCATATGGGTTCCAGCTCGCAATGTACGAATTTGAGTCAGCGTAAGGTACCCCAAGGTGGGGATCAAAAATTGGAGTGTCCGAAATAAAAACTCTAAACTTCCACCCAAAACCAGTCAACTCAAATGGCTTGTTGGTGCTGCCTTCTGGAAAGAAACGGAAATCAAGTTCTCGAAACTCTTCTGGCGTCTGGCAAGATGCATAACCACTCAGATGTCAGAGAGGACCAATAGTAGACGATTTGAAATAAGGCAATATTTTCAGATATAACAGAAGGTTTGTATTCTGAAAAAAAAAAACAGAAAAAGTGACAAAAACTTAAAAGTACAAATAATCTCCCTCCTCCCAGAAAAAAAGCTTCTGATGCAGGGTTCGTGTCTGTAGATAACTGTCGAAGGAAATTTTATTGAGCCTCTCCACACAATGGCCGAGACAGTTGGTATAAAGCAAATGTTGCGCCGTTTTCTCTCCTAGAAACCGTGGTTTATCATCACGCGAAGCAGAAAACTGACCATGGAACACAACAATTTTCATGGATGGAAGACAATAATTTGAACACAGGATTTAAAAACTCAACCGTTCGTTTTCTTTTCGGAAAACTTTTTTGATATTAGAACCACAAACTCCACTGTCTTCTGTGAAGTACCACGCTTATCCGCTGGGCCAAACAACAAGTCTTCGTCAGTTCGTTTTTATCACATTCTAACAACAACTTAACTTTTTTTGAAAGGAGTGAGAATTGTCACTGTTCTCAAAAAACTCCACAAAGAGTGATCACGGAAATTAAGGTCTGATGGAGGGTATTGATATCATATTTGACGTGTGGGGACTTGCATCATCTTGTTGAGAACATTATCCCCCCAAATTTTCCTGATCCTGAGGAAATAGATACGTTCGTTGTGAAGAAACTACAATCGATGTCTTCGTGGATGTTTTCAACCCAGAAACTTGATCTTTGTTTGCAAAAGATATTATCTTAAATCAGTTTCGGTATAAGATCCATCGCTCGGTGGGCCTCATATTGAAACTGCTTTAACATAATGTAAAACGCTATTATGCTGCTAAACTTTAAATGTATAAATAGATTTCAAACTTTTACAGGTCTGTTCGTGAAGGAGCAGTATAAACACATTTTTTACCCGACACTATAGTGTGTCCAAGACTATCGTTGAAAGCGTGGCTTGTCGATTAGGTTAGCAAACACTATAGAATGACTCATCGAAATATATACGTATAAAAATGCCTAACCTTTAGTTATCCATCTAAAGCGTACGGTGATGGGTAGTTAAGTATTGACCCCTGCAATCTGCAGTTTTTTCACAGACTGGCACAATGGCTTAAAGGGTCAATTTGGGATTATCAACATCACGCACTTCGCAATTCCAGACCGACGTTGGTAGCGAACAATTTTTGCAGCAGAAAATATACCGTGACTAGGTTAATAATGAAGCTTCTGTTTGTTAAATCACGTTTTCCGTTATTCACATCGATATCATCCACTGGTGATAACTGTCTGTCTACTTCTGCATGCAAAAGTTCTATTCGATCTGAATTTATTTACTGCATAAATAAAAAAAACTAAACGAAGCCTTCGTGACAAACTCTCGTCCACTGCTGAGAAAATTATGATCCTAAATTACTATTCTCTTTTTTTTTTCCATTGTGGTATCAAGCACGCATTCAAACTAAGCATACATCATGGAACTCGAGATCTGGATTTTTTGGATTTAATGGGGTCGCTAATAGCGGCCAGTTTCTTGTTTGTTGAGCTATTTTCACAGGCTATTCGGGAGTTATAAGCCTGGCTTCACAGGCTTCTTACAAGCTATAAGCCTGGACGCCATTGAGGAGGAAAAAGAAAGGCGAAAAAGGTGAGATTAAAGAAAGCAAACATTAAAAATACCACCTTCCATTCCTCTGTTTATGAATCTATAATGTGTGACATTGTAATGCAAATTATTCATATTCTAGTTAAACAAACACGCTTCGAAACTGACTTCACATACAGCAGAGATATCTTCTACTTCAGTCGAAGATACTGTATGTCTGCTGTATATATAGAGATGCTGTATTGTGCAGTTCAGTGCGAGAATGGACTGATTTAAGTGACTTTGAACGTGGTATAGCGCTCAGCGCGAGACGAACCGTAATGAATATCTCGGAAACTGTACCCCTTTTCACATTTTTCAATCTTGGGCGTATCTAGATAGGCCAATAATAAATAACATCTTGTAGCGACCTTGCGATCAGAAACAGCTCGTTGATACCAAAGGCCAACAGAAGTTGGCCAGACTTGCGCAAGATAATAGACAGGTTACAGTCAGTCAAATAATAACTCAGTACAACAGTGGTACACAAAAGAGATATTTCAGAACGCACAATTCTTCTTACCTTGTTTAAAACTCTGCAATAAATGTAAGTTTATAACCATAAAAATACGCTTCAATGAAACCGTACCGAAATTAATATTTTAGGGAAAGTTTAGTGTTAATATTTCGATCAAAATTATTTCTACTTCAACTTCAACCGTTCGCCCAGTGCTGTGCTTATCGTCTCATATGGAACAGATTACTTATGCTGTCTCACGTCCCTGATTTGAAGTGTGTCAGATGAATCACGTAGGTGTTAACTCTTGCGGTAAATCACCTCTGGATGTGAGATCGATCCATAAATAGAATGAGAATGAATTAATAATCATAACGCAATGCAATCGACAAACAGGTATAATTCAATTTCATTAAGGCCCTATCTAGTCATAACCATCATTATGTATTAACACGACGCCTTGACATAATACTGCCAACTAGGGACTATGCCGAATGAGGTTAGGAACGGACCTCATTACATTACCAGAAAGATGTCTGAAGTTCACAGAACTCCATATACAAAAAAATAAATAAAATAAAATAAACAGGTAATTAATGACTAACCGAACAAGGACTAACAGTGAAAGTAAAAGCTTAAAAGCTAGATTTGGTTAAGAATTTATTTTTCAACTATAATTATCGGTGTTATTCTACAGTGTCTAGTAACGTTTAATATGTGAGATTTGCAAAATAGAGTCATGTGCAAAAGTTAAGGGCGCTACATTTTTAGAAATATCTTATCACTATCAATCGAGATTTCCATAAAATTTTGGGTAGATAAAAATTAATAATTGACAGAACACAAGAAAAAGTAAAGACAGTGAACACTGGAAAATGGAGTCAAAGTTCCTGGAGTCAAAGGACCATTTTCGTTTCAGAACGACTTAAAATAGGAAAGTTAAGATTTTGCATCTGTATCGTGGAGTGTACAAGGCTGAACGTGGAGGCTGAATAAGCCTGAATTATTTCTTCATTATAAAAACTGTCTTGTTCTCACATTTCAGGGCTGATATAACGTACCATGGTATCTCCAGATATAATGCTGTCAGAAGTCACTATTTGGGCTGAATTTTGACTTACCACAGAACTTGACTCCACAGTGTCCCAATTGCGATGCTCTGTACTCTACAATAAACACTCTCTTATCGGATTGGATTACAGAAGTGTCACGCAAACATTCTCAGCCTCGGACCACCTTTTTATTTCTAGATTTACGGTGGATCCTTCCCCCCCAACAAATAAAATATCATTTTGTTTAATTGATCTTACTGAGAGAGAGAGAGAGAGAGAGAGAGAGAGAGAGAGAGAGAAGTCGAAAGGAGTCACCAAGAAAGAGAGAAGAATGATGATATCCAGTTCAGAAACCTGGGTTTGCCATGCCCATACTCACCAAATGTGACCTTCCCTGGAGTTGTATGCAAGTTTTAAAAATAAAATGGAACATCTATCGACCTATCTGTCTGTACTCAGTCCGCTCAATAAACAAGAGCTTATATCTCAGCTTCCAAGAAATGCTAGATAAAAAAAAAAACGTACTCCTCTACCAGTAAGCTTGTAACTATAATTTATTTGATATGCAAGCTTGTAACAGATTTCGTATGTAAATTATTCGCGGTGCTTATAATGAGCAGAGTCCACATTCTTGAGGTTCCTCACAGCCTTGTGCGCGGACATCATCCCCGAGGTTCTCAAACCAAAATTTGTGTGCCACTGGAACTGGAGGAATGCAAATCCAATTAATAATAATAATAATCTAATTTTTCTAACATAGAGCACCGGTCCCCTTGGTTTAAGCCAGTGAGACATTGCATTCCGTGATATTGTACGATCTCCAGCTAATAAATGCTGTAGATCGAGCTCCATATATGGTTGGACTGCCTACATCTTTCCAATCACTTTCCATGGCTAACCATCAATTTGACAGTATCTTCTTGCTATGTTATTTATTTATTTGGAGTAGCGCATACATTACAATGCTTATACACTGACTTACTTGTACGCAGAAATACAAAATAAGAACTAATACGAATGTACAATAATCAATAATATGCAACTATTTACAGCTTTGAACAGCATATAATGAAAAAATAATAATAACCCAAAGATCGAGAGTCTAAATACCTTGGTGAGTCTTAATTGAACATGATCGGTTAATAGTAGAATTTTAAAAAAATAAGTTACTTTAGCACAAGAAGATTCATCTTCCTGAATAAATTTTTGGGAACAAAAATATCAACCTGTGAATATTAATTACTTCCATACCGCGAAATAACGAATTCATAGATGACTAATTCGAGCTACGAAGAGGGAAGGAGAACGTGTATTGATGACTGGATTTTCACGAAGAATATGCCAAGGTATAAAGAGTTAGAAGAGTAGGAGTGAATCAGTAAAACTGAGAAGTAAATTTTAAATGAAACAGCAAGCCTGAAGAGGAATTAAACGAAACTTGTTGCATACAGCGTTCTAATCTGTGCCATGGAACTTGAACTTTATTTGAACTTGAATTTTATTTGAATTAGAACTTTACTTGAAATTTATTAATTTCTTTTGTTTATTGAAACTAAGCAAACGAATAAATTTGATTTGAATACGTTCGAGTAGGCTGAAAAGATATTTCTGACGTACACAAAATAATGGCACAGTGATTAACAACACGCAAAATTAGTTGAGTGAAAAGGATCACAATGGAATATTGTGTAGTCCTGTAAAGAAAAACCTGTCACCTAAGTTCTGTCATCACCATGTTGTATAGTCCTGTTAAAGAAAACCCATCAGACAACACAACACAACCGAGCCAGCCAACACGCTGGGGAATCCATAACCCTCACATCTTAATTGACGCCCAACGTCCCGTAGCAACGGGCATAATCTTAACACCTTCGTTCTTGGAGACTTATGCTGAAGGATACCTTGAGGTCCAATCCGAGCTCTGCCTGCGTTCAACAAGGCTCCATTTTTTCAGACAGATTTCCACCTCATAAAATGCTTAGACAGAATCTTGATGCCGACCTGAATAAGATCTAACTCATCAGACAGTCACCTCCATGAGGGGCTTTTTCGTCTTTATTGTTAGTTGATTTCATCTCGCACAAATTCAACTGTTCCTTCAGGTCTGATTCTGTAATCTGATCGAAGATGAGCTCTTTATCTTCATGTTAAGCGAGTTCAATCTCCATGAGGGGTTTCTTCGTCTTTATTATTAATTTTTTGTTTATGTATACTTTTAAATACTTAAAAGTAGTATGTTACTTTTATTTTGTTTTCGCGTTTTGTTATTTTGTTTATTATGAATCCTCAAGTGTTGGAGGCCATGAACCCAAGGGCATCCTTGCAATTTTTGTCATGCGTTTTCTCCCATAGCAGGAATAAAAGAGAAAAATACCACTTAAACTTATTTCTAGAAGGAAAGTTTTGTTTTGTCTTTTAAATTTACTCATACAAACAGTGGATAATGGGCAACTTCCTTAACTTTTGCATATGAGTGTATATTAAAAAAAAAATAGTTGCTGGATTTTCTTGGTTGTAAGCAAACCAGATCAAACATAACAAACAGTAACTGGGTCACATCCACACCCATACGATCATGACAGTGATGAACCTCACTGGCAAAAGTGAAATAAGTAATGTTTATAGCGTACGTCATCAACGATACTTGATCATGCTGTCGCAGATTGTGTCGCTGTCAAGGACACAGACAAGGAAAGTATTATAAGAAAGGACACATAAAACATGGTGTCTAGGAAATGTGATCCCAGACGTGTGGCGTCTGGAGTCATGCTCGTTAATTCTGATTATGCTAGACGAGTTGTGATTATGAGCCGTGCAGCACGGTAGGGGGTGAAGTACCTAGTTCCGTAACTTCCGCAGTGTCAGCGAGGGTTCCAATTTATTTTTATTTAGCGCATGATGCAATTAAAAACTCGAGGAGATAAATTTAAAATATTATACGATTTGTTAAATACATGATTGTAAATGATAAACTAAAATATGTACATGACTACATTCGTGTAGTGTCATGTCGAGAAAATCGACTTCAGAACACTCTCAATTTACAGACAGTATATAAGGTCTTAGTCGCCAATAAACCTGAAACCCTAATACAACAACAACATCTGAGTTTTAAGTTCAGTCTTTGTTTTCGAAACTTTCGTTTTGGGAGACTTACCTCAGCTATTTCTATAAAGTGTAAGACGAATAATAAACACACCAAAAGATCTGACAGAGTTTTAGAGAATAATGATAAATGGATGTCATGTGGGAAAAAATCTGTGCGTACTATTGCTCAGGAACTGTGTTGAAGAAATAGATTTCAAAAGAGTGAAATTTCAAACTAAATTCAAATTATTGTGCTGGTTGAAAAACTGGAATATTTTAGGGGTGTGGTCCATCTCTTCGATTAAGTTTGGCTAACTACAAGTTCACTTGAAAAATGCTTTAGAAATTTCTCCAGTCATCGACGTGAATGGAGCAAACCTCACCAGATGAGTGGGAGCTGGCAATATACATTGATTGGACACATTATTAGATATCCTTATCTACTGGCGAGTAGGTTCCCCTCCATTTGTTCCAGAACAGCCTGTATTCGTCATGGCATTATTCAAAGAGATATCCAAAGCGTTTTTACGAGAACGCTGTCCCATTGTGATTCACACAGTTGTTACAAATTTGATGGTTGCGTATCTCTACTCCAAAGAGCTCGTTCCAAAAGTGCTGAATCAGATTGACGTTTGTTGTCTGAATACCACAGTAGACTAAATTCACCATCATGTTTTTGGAACCAGTTCTGTACAATTCTGGCCGTTTAACATGGCGCAATATCCTATCCAAAGAAATCATTCACTGCAGTCATGAAAGGATACGTCTGGTCGGAAACAATTTCAAGGAACCTAATGTACATAATAAAAACACTCCCTACACCATTGCACAGCCACCACTAGCTTGCATTGTTGACATGTGGCAAGTTGAGTCCACAGACTTTGGCCATATTTTGTTTATACCACCAGTGCGAAAGAGTACGAATAGAGATTTGTCTACCAAGCAACATTTTCCCAATCCTTCACTGTCTCCAGTATTGGTGTTCCTCAGGCCACTGTACCATACATTTTGTGTTTTGCTGACAGTAGTGAAAGCCCCAGTTCGGTCACCTGCTGCGATACTCCCACCCGTAAACAGTTGTGCCTTCTGAAATGCTTCCTTGATTTACTACTGTTGTACTGAATTATTATTTGACTGTCGGTAGCATTTCTATTAACTTGCTCAAGTTTGGTCAGTTTCTGATGGCCTTTATCATTAACAAGCTGTTTTTCGATAACAAGATTGCCATCGTCTAAACGTTGTTTGTTACTAGACCATTCTGGACACACCCGAGATGGAAAAACATCAGAAAAATCTCTAACAGTATTGCAATTTCCGAATTTCTAGCACGCGTCTATATTGCTGACTAGTAGGGCTTGCATAAAACCGAGAAATTTCAAAACCGAGTTTAACCGAAGTTTACTCTTAAAACCAGTTTTAAAACCGATTTTCTCAGACTTAGGGAAAATAATTAAAAGCTTATAACACAAGTATTTATTTTATCTTGGGTAGATTGTACAAATCGTAATCAAATCTTTTAAACAAATCTATCACCTCTTATAGTACAAAAAATAAAAAAATTAAAATGCTCCAAAAAGGTAACCAGTTTGAGATTATACAAAAAAATAATAAGCCCTATAATAATAATAAATAAATAAAAATAAACAGCTTGGGGAAATTATTTTACTATTTATTGCTCAGCTTTTTTCTGAAAATGGCCCTTTAAAAAACACAGTATATTAAGCATTTTTCCTGATAGACTTGACCTTATTTTTGTGTTAAAGAGACCAGTGATCGAAAACACTCTCTCAGATTGGACACTTGTTGGTTTAATGGTCAGCAGTGCTCTATAAACTTTCTCCAGCTTTTCACTTCTGCTGCTAGTTGCCTCCGAAATTTTAAATTCTTTGCTGATTTCCAATTCACTCTGATATTTTGAAGGCTCTTCAGTTAATCTCTTTCATATCATACTCTCTAATAATCACTATATCAGTAATAATCACTATCATACTCTCGCATGAGTGTATCTCCGACATCGGAACTAGACGAGACTTTGTTTTCTTCTAAAAGAACAGTTCGTTTATTTTCAGTTTCTTCATTCAACGCTAAGACTCCTTCGGAATGTTTTGCAAATAATCTCTGATAAATCTCTTCAGCATGCTTTTCCCAAACTTGCTTACTTGGAAAATCAAAAGTTCTTGAACCTGAATCTTCTTTCCTAAACTTTTTGGGGTTGTGTAGATAGCTCAGCAAAGCCACAGTTTGGTAATTTCGTCTTGCATTGTAATGCTGCAAAAGGCTTTGCTGAAACTTTAAAGCAAATGGGGTTTCTGCTGTATCAAGCTTAGCAAGCAGAAATTCTATTGAAGACTCTGCTTTAAGTAAGTCTGTATCTTCTGAGGTTATAGCCTTCAGAATCATTTCAACTGGTCGCAAAGTTTCACATAGCAATTCAAGTGTTCTCCAGTCATCGTCAGACACAGCTTCAGTTGACAGTACTGCACATAGAGCATTTGGAATGCAATTTTTCAATTTCAAAAATCTCTCAATCATATAGAATGTGCTATCCCATCTAGTCTTGCAATCTAATATAAGTTTATATTCTTTCCCATTAAATTTTGCTTTAACAAAATTTTGTAATATGTCATTTTTGGTAGGCGATTTTCGAAAAAGCTTGCAAATTTTTCTGACTTTGTTAATAGTTTGTGCAATATTGGCCATCGGATTGAAGAAATAAATGAGCTCATCGGTAAAGTCGGTTTGATAAAGCATGCCTTGCTCTCTTTCTTCAACTTCTTCATCATCACTACTTCCTTCATTATTTTCATTTTTTTTCTTCATTGTCTTTGAGAGACTCAGAGACTGTCGCACCATAATTGATTGCTTTTCCATAAAGTACATCTATAACTGACAGATGTATACAATGGGCTATACATTGTTGATGATTAGGCGTAATTTTCCTGCCAAACTTAATCATCATTGCTGCTCCATCGGAGGTACAGGCAACAATATCCTCATCCAAGTTTTAACCAAATTCCTTCAAGTGTCCATTCACAATTTGCTCAGTTCTTCTGCTATCAAGTGAACCATTAATCTCAATAAGACCTAACGACCAATGATTGTCTTTTGAATACACATTTATATTCATATACCTTTTATTTTGTATAGACATATATTCGTCTAGAGTCAATGAATACCGTGCACCCGAAACCAATGAATTTTTGAAATGCTGAATGAGTTCTTCTTTCTTAGTTTTATAATAATTCAGAACCATATTTTTAATTCCATTCACTGAGGCTGGTGGTAATTTATCGTATTTATTTCTCTGAAGGTGAAGGCTTGATTGTATAAACTCACTCTTGGCAATTGAATTAAAAGAAAATCCATCTAAAGCGGCTAATTTTGAAATCTCTTCTTCCATAGATTTTTTAACGATAAAGTTTTCTAATGTTCTTACCATTTTTACGGAAGGTACACTGTTATCTTGTTTAATGTCAATCTGATGCATTTTCTTTAAATGCAACATCAAAGATGATGCAGATCCTCCAGACGACTTCATTATATTCTGACATTTCGAACATTGTGCTTCATCTTTGCTTTTTCGAGCAAAATAATTCCATACATTTGATTTCATCTTAGACATATTAAGAGTAATAAATATTAATTAGTAGGAATTTATATCACCGGCAATTTTAAATAAAAATATTGAAGATAACAAAGGCACAATACTATGCGTCACTCCCGCAAGCACTGAATGAAGAGTCTAAACAAGGCAAGTTTCAAAAGATACAGGTGGGAAGATAAAAGGTACCCCTCCTAGATTTGGGCCACTTGCCCATGAGATTCGTACCTAAACATAAAATAAAATAAAAAAAAACATGTTTAAAACATAAAGCAGTTGAATGATCCAGATAAACGAACAAACAAAAGAAAATGTGCATAACAAAAAACTATATTCGAGGGCTAACTAAAAAAATATTCAAATCCGGTTTTAGAAGCTCGGTTTCGGTTTTAACAACTCAATATGAAAACCGGATTTAACCGGTTTGCAAGCTCTAGTTGAAAGTGCTTTCCAGATGACCCCAACTGAGGTGTAAGAGCGTCGAGAGTTTGAGGGAGGGGATTGAATTCGGCCAGCTGTCTCGTGCTAGAATCTTGGGATGACTTTCCTTCCAGTTCTTTTTCTATACTTCACAAGATACAGGATGGAGAGAGAGTTGATCTAAGTCCGCACCCTAGGTGGAGTGGTGTGGTATGGCACAGATAGAAATTGATTGTATGAAATTGATATTAAGAGCAATCATAGCAAGTTACATATTAGTGGTACTTCAAAAATGCTGACTGTGCAGATTCCTTGAAATATCTGTTTGCCGAAATCAAGAACTAATTAGATTTGGTTGGAAGAGGCGTAAAGGGCTAAAGCTGTGAATCATTAGGTGCAGCGCCATAAATGGCGCACATTATGGATGAAAAATTCTACTTTCAGGAGAGATAACAGTTGGTGTACTCGCAAGATTAACTTGGCCAAAGTTTAGACTTATGAAAGGAAAGCCTACGTTCCTTTCTTCGAGAGATAATTTGATTCTAGACCTTTTCACACGGAAGAGTTAAAGCAAGAGCCAAAGCCGCTGATTAGCCACAAGGGCTTATTATAAAGGCCCCAGGGGCTCACATCTGGTGAGTATGGGCTTGGCACACCCAGGGTCTTCAGCTGGATGTCATCATTCTTCTTTTTCTTGGTGATTTCCTTCTACTCTCTCTCTCTCTCTCTCTCTCTCTCTCTCTCTCTCTCTCAGAGTAACTCAGAATTTTGTTTGCTGGTGCAGCATAAACCTGAGGCTTCCTTGCACCATATGGCTAATAATAATAATAATAATAATAATTAGACTTTGTATTTACACTCTCGCCAAAAAGTTTGGAATCACGCTTCATTTTCCTCAATTTCCAAAGTTTTTATTAAAATAGGACCAACTTGTTTACAATGTTTATTAAAATATTTTCTATTATCTACGAAAATCAAAAAACTGAAATAATATTTTAAAAATATCTAAGAAATTTCTAGAATATCGAGAATATTCCAGTATTTCAGAAGATCCCAAATGCGGTAGAACATTGCAGAGATTCCTGAATATGGTAGAACGTTGTAGATGATTCTACAATATTCTAGAACGGAGTATTGTTTCAATATTATAGAAGATTGTAGATGATTCTATAGTGTTTTGTAATAATATAAATTGACGAGTAAGAGTTCTAACTTATAAACTGGAACACCCGTCATTCAGAAAGTGTTTGGTTTATGTTTTTTGTGTTTCGTGATAAACATGGCAAGAAATAAGGAATTAAGTGTTGAATAAAGAACTGCTATTCTAACTCTGTATAAAGAAAGTTATTCCATGAGAAGTAATGGAAAAAACTAGAATTTAATTGAATCTGTTTAATTTAAAGGAGTACAAACTACCATTCGACGATTCAAGGAGACTGGTAGTTTAAATGACAAATCAAAACCAGGACGACCGCGCTTAACAACGGAAGCACAGAATAAGACCATAACGCTGATTTATAAATGCAATCGACGACTTGCTGCACCTTAATTCTGAGCTGAGTTGAATAGGAACAGAGAAACTCCCGTGTAATCCACCATAAAACTCCGTCTTAAATAATCAGGATTTCATGGCCGTGTAGCGGTCCGAAAACACTTATTAAAACCAGAAAATCGAAAGCAGCGGTTGGCCTGGGCTAAGAGCCATCAACATCCGACAATTGAAGAGTGGAAAAACGTACTGCGGATGGATAAACTTCAGTTGAACTCAAAGCATAGAGTTCAACTGAAGGGAAATGGTGGCACATTGTTTTGTGCCTACAGTCAAGCACAGTGGTCGTTCCATCATTATCTGGGGTTGTTTCTGTTTTTCTAGAGTGGGTGATATCATCAGAATTGAAGGAATTTTAAGAAAAAAGTCTATAAATAAAGTTAACATAATTCAACATCCTCTGGACTTCGACCTTGGTGAATACCATGACAATCTATTATAACATGACAATGACCCGAAGCACAGCTCTAAGCTGTGCAGGAACTTTCTAGCAGCTAAACAACATGAGGAAGTATTTCAAATTATGGTATGGCTACTCCAATCGTCTGACTTAAACCCAACAGAGCTTTTATGGGATCATCCAGAAGTTTGCCCATTTTCACAAGGTTCCCAATTTATGGGAACCTTGCAGATTTCTTGGAACAATGATAGTTAAGACACTATTATAAAATTAATTGCCAGAATGCCACATTCGTGTAAGGTAGCGATAAAATCTCGTGGAGGATATTTTGATGAAAAATCAGTATAGTTGTAATATTAATCGTTTCAACATTTTTTACTGCAATTTTTTCAATGCTCAATAAAAAACCTTAAAATACTTTGTAGTTTGTTGTTTTTTATATTAAACCTTACACTCTCATAGCTTATTTCAAAAAATTAACGAAAACTGTTGTCATGCGCTGTGATTCCAAGGCAATTTTCGTTTGTGCATGTAAGTGAGAGAGAGGAAGACAGGAGCAATAGAAAGTTACTACAAGCACCTCTCTCTCTCTCTCTCTCTCTCTCAGTCTCACTTGATACACTTTGAAATTTTACAGAAAAAAGAAATTTCCAGTCAGTTTCACTACAAGGATAGGAAAAATTTTAAAGTTTTAGGAAGTAGTGTAAGAATCTCCCATCAGCATCTGGGTTGAATTAGTAAGTAACGTGATCAGCCCACTAATCAGCAAACTTTCCCTTTGGAGACACCCCTATAGAAAGGGTCCCTGAAGTTAATTTAGTAAAGTGCTAGTTCTGTTGACCATGCAATTAAACTCATCAGTGTGGATCACCCGTAATTAATCTCACAAAATTTACATTGAATCTACCCAAATATTTCGCTCGAAGGAGACTCATATCTACTAAGGTGAATTCTATAGACGTCTTTGTCATGAATTCAGTCTACAGCCAATTAAAAAACCACTGAGTGGAAAATTTCTTGATAAAATTTATTCTAGATAGAAATGCTAAAAAAGAAATGGTTTCCGAGTGCTCCAACGAGTGAGTTTATCGATGGCGCAAGGAGATTTCGAAGGAGATTGTTTCAAAAAGGAGAGCACAACAGTAGACCTGAGCGACAAAGATTAAAATTGAGGTAGGCCCATCCGTGAGCTAAATAATTAACCTATTTAAGTAGTTAACAAATAAATATCGCTTTTTGACCAACTAAACTCAATCTAGCGATGACTTAAAGCTACTTTCATAGAAGCATTTAAAATCATCTGGAGTCTACCCAAAGTCAGTAGCTTGAGCAGGGGGTACCCTCTGGCCTTTGACTATTGTAAAGTCTTACTTCTATTGAACTCTTTATTATTGAGGCATTTGTCCATCACGTTGAAGTACACAGCACTGTGACTGACCAACCTGGACTAATCTGTTTCAGCAGAACTTGAGCTAATTTATTAAACAAATATAGAGCACACAGAAAATTATTGTATAAGCAATTCTCTAATATACAACAAACTTTGACGAACAACGAAATAACGGATTTCGGAAATAACGGAGAGCGTCCGTGTGGGATCAGGTGAAGTAACTCTCTCAGTCTGATTTTATTTACCATCAGTTAAGATATTTTCATTGACAATCAGAAGGATTATCCTCACCATCACCTACCTTCCAATGGAGAAAGAATTGGAAGGGTGTCACTAAACCTCCAGAGAGGATACTGGAGAGTTCTACGGATTATGCGACACTACAAAATTTCAAGCTTTCCTACTCTACACAACTCGTAAGTGCAGTAAAATACAGTATTGCATTTTTTTGTTTGTTTTATTTCATAATATAGCACTTTTCCGTAACATTCTAGAAACTAGTATCTATACCAATTTGTTTCATATTCAACAGACACTCAACGTTAGATAGTAGGCCTTACCTCAATATAGTTTATTAAAGCAAACCTTTACTGAAATCCTGTTGTTATTAATAATATAAAAATTAAAAGAAGTAACTTAAAAATGAATTAAATTTAATTTCATTTAAATATTCCCAGTTAACATAAAAAGTATTTTTCAAAAAGTCTTCTTATACTCATATTGCATCACTCGGTAACTGAATACACTTTATGTGCTGACACACTATCTTTTTTTTTTAATTTATTGCTTTTCTCCACCCTACAATGATATTTGATAAAAGTGCTCAAACGCAAACAATGTTTTGTCTCTGTGACATAACTTAAAATTTAAGTGAGGGCAGTACTAATTTGGTTGGTAAATATTTAAACATTATAATGATCGATGAGTTTGTACGTCATTTTCGAACTGCTTGGCCGTTCGTTACTACCATCTAGTGGCAAATAATGGAACTATGCCGGAAACAACAAAAGGTCGTAAACAGGAAGTGCCTGTCTGTAACGGAAACTGTAGGAAGGTCTCCAAATAATAATCCCAAACTACCCAGCTGACATATTACCGACTCAATTCAGTTGTAATTATTTATTTATTATTCCTTTCTTAGGCGTTTCATACACCACAGAGGGAATGAAATTCTACAAAAATTCTGTTTATTAATTTTTTTTATTTGTTGCAAAATGAGATGAATACCAATGCTAAATAAACACTACAAACTTCTGGTTGTAATAATTCAGTTAAGCAATTGTAAGTCCTGATATTTTAATCTTTTTATTCGTTAATTAAGATGGTTTTATAATAAGTGTGATGAATTTGATTTATAAATTATTTTTAACGTAATTTTAATTAAATATAAAGTGTAATAATTATTTAAGAAATTTTTAAAAATTCAAAATATATATTTTAATTAAATATAAAGTGTAATAATTATTTAAGAAATTTTAAAAAATTAAAAAAATATATATTGTGCAATTTTTGTAATTATTATTTATTAATACGAGGTTAATTCATTCGTAGATCTTTTTAATAATAAAAAAAAGAAAGAAAGAAAGAAATATCCGGTAGTTACAATTACAAGAAACAAGAAGTAAATATTGTCTGAACAGGAAATATCTAAATTTTACTTTCGTTTCTCTGCTGAGATGTATAACTTCATAATAAAAATATTATCGTGATAAGCTCAGTAAAAATCATTTTGAATATAACGAAATTTTCACAATAGTTTATAATGAAAATCTCATTTATATATAATATTCGGATATTCAAAATAAATTCTACATATAGTGATATGATCAGAGTTATTAAAAAACTTTGATCATTTCAACCAACAGGTAGTATGCACATCCAAAAGCACTTGAGCACCTTTTGAGGAATGTGTGGAAACGTTTTTCATATTTTCTTATATTTTCATATAAATGACTTTTCCTCTAATAATAAATGAACTTTCACATAATGCCTAAAAATAAATGCATAGGTTATTTTAATTTAATTTTAATATATACCAAAGCAAAAAAGGTTGGTTACCACTGAACTAAATGGTAGCAGACAAACATTTCTGAACCAACCTTGTCGTATATTATATTATTTCTGTACCAGTTCGTGTTCAAAATGAGAATCTTATAGCATGAATATTTCGGGGATATTTTCACACCTCACTAAAGTGGAGTGTGCGATGGGAATAGGAAATATCAATGTACTCGCTGAGAGCAATAAATGCATAAACATAACTTGTGTTATGGCAGTACAGAGTACAGATTTTATCAACGTGTTAGGCATAAATATGTCAGAGTTCAAACTTGCACTAATCATCATCTTGTATCAATAGTGACGGTCTAGTTACCATGTAACTGCAGCTGTTGGTGTGGGAATATGTAGGACACTGGACATCCATCTATTCGGAGGTTAATATAAAGAACCAATTTTCATTTCATGGAAAATTAATTCCAATTCATGAAACTGATTTTCCATGAAATTGAAATTCCATTTTAATTTCATGGAAAATCAGATGATAGGAATCAAAACGAAATTATTTCAGAAAGTTCCATTTTTTCTCAAATGTTCCCTTGAATCCAGAAATTAGTTACAGATCTCAATCGCAATGCAAGGAACAAAGAATAGAGACTCCAAACTTGAGAATTGAATCAATAAGCCTTTCTAATTCCATCACCACATTTCTAAACTATGACTTCTATATGCCTGGCTGTACAAAAATTGTTACTTATTATAATATCTGTTACTTTAGATTATTCATTAGTATATATTTCATAACTGTTACAAACAATCTGATCCTCACTAATGTTAGTAATGTTTATAAGTAATAATGCAATTCCGTTCAGATAGAAAAAAATTCTAACTTCATGCTTCTTTAACAATTTATTAATTTAATGTGAATACATCATTAAATTTACATTAAACTTATATTACATTTACATATTAATTTTTTTACATTAAATTTAATGCCTGTAAATTAACTTTTTCCCTTATTGTTTCTACGAATGAAACTTACTCTCAATGCGTCTTCTGTAAGAGGCTTAACTTGGCAGGAACTGCTATTTTTAAAAAAAATCCCTGGTCTCATGGTTATGTGGGGACCTATTCTGTGACTTCTTACAACTGCAATAAAGATCATTATTACGACATCCTTAGAGATTACGTTGGATATTACGACAGAACTTTGGCTCTGAGTTTTCACCTGGTAGATTAAACTCTCGCTCACAACATACGTTTTTCAAGAATTTTCTTCAAGGGGGCCTATTACACGTTGCTTCATTGATGGCATGAGTCCACGTACTTCTAAGAAAGATATTAAACAAAATTTTCTTGCCTCACCAGAATGGAAGAGATTAATGGGTTCTGCTCTCTTTTATACTTCACTGCTGTTCCTTACTAAAACAATCCAGGATTCAGAGTGCAGTGCATTTAAATCTGCATGGGGATTAAGCACCAAAGCAGCTAAGGCTATAAGGTGTCATTATATTTGTAATTATTATTCTTTCGTTTATTCTTCAGTCGGTTTGCTATTTTCTGCGAGGAAAAACTCGAGTTTCCTTTAGGAAAAACCATATAATCATCGCCTGATACCAACTAACTTAGCCACGTTATGAAAATAGCCAGTAATAGTTCCTGGCATCATCGACGGGATTCGAATTTGGACCCCTTCCACCCGATATGCTAGAAGAGTGATTTTAACCATTGTTCTACTGTCTATGGCTAAATTTGCATGGAGTTCGTATGACAACTGAGGGAGATAATAAACACCAATACTCATCATTGTCATATGAACTTTCGTCAAGTAAGGTATATAAAAATCTTATTCAATTTTCTAATTTAAAAATAAAACGCAAATTACCATTTAAGACAATATAAAATTTAATTAATTAATTAAGAAACCAATGAGAAAATATTACGTCGCAGAGGAAATAAGTAAGACTATTAGAATTTATACAGATTAATGTAAAAAATCTTAAACTGCTGCACACACTTTCTTTTAAGTTACAAAAATATAATGGATTCAAAATAACTATTTTTTAATAAACGTTTTAAAACTGAACAAACATGAGAACCTTTTAGAAACAGCAATGGCATATTTAGCACGGATAGGGCGAGTTCCAACTTTTCCCAGACAGACAGACCATCACTGTCGCCAAAAGTTCGCACATTTCTTGCAGCATATATAGCTTCATCTTTACGCTTCCAGTGACACTGACATTTATAATTTTCAACACAAAGCAAGAGTTTAGTATATTAAAGAATTCAGTCTGTCGAAATCAGCATTTTTAAACCCTTTTCTGAGATAAAAAGAGCGAAGCAGAAAGATTGTTTCAGTTATCGATAAATAAGTTGCATTTTTAATTATTTGTTGAGTTGTATTTTTAAGTATTTGCTATGAAAACTCCAAACAAATTCCTGCAGGAGAAGACGAGGTTTAATTCGCCTTACAAGAAATTTGTCACTTTTCAAACTGCTTCCATTTATTTCTCATTCGTATTTAAAGGATAAACAACAATACTATTCATCAGAAACTACCAAATTTAAATTTTGAATAAAAAAGAAATAAAACCGAAATAAAAATGCATAAATAACATATTATGAAAAGGTATTAATGCTTCATGCTTCTCGAAAGCACTTCTGGTAGTTACCATTGAAGGAAATTTGACTCCGATAATTAAGGGAAGTGAACCGGTATGGATAGGGGAGTTCCTTCAACAATTGATAAAAACTTCAGCGAGAGTTTAAATTGGCAATGGGTCAATGACATTACTATAAAAGTATCTGATTATTCTAAAAAACAGTACAACGTAGGAAGCAAGGATATAAAAATCAAAAATTATTAATTTGAAAGTATACATACTGTTCCTGTAGAAACTAACGCAAAACTTGCGCAAATTTAAAGAGTAAACACTGAAACAAAACTTGCATTTAGATGTTCTAAAAGTCTAACGCTCGCTGTGAAGAAAATTTATCAGATCAAACAAACATATCCTTAAAAGTCATAATAGTTTTAGTATTTGGAGGTCTTTGCGAATATCTTAGTCATAATAATAAATAAACGCAATAATAAAAAACGCACAGGACGCCTACTTTGTACATAGTAACATCACAAAGTACATATACACATAGATCATCTTAATACAACTTGAATGATTATTTGTTTTACATCCCATCACGATAAAAGGGGTGGAACGTGAAACAGGTATTTGGCCTAATTCTACAAGAAAGTCAAGAGGGCTTAAATCAAGTGACCTTGATGGTTACCTTTTGATAGTACACCTCGAAGCAGAAAAAAACGAGGACAAAGTGTAGTAGCATACCAGACAGATTTAGAATACAGCAAAACATTCCACATTAGAAATTATAACTTCTCAAAACTAAAATCCATGATAGAGCTTAATTCATAATGATGAATCTGCTCCAAGCAGGCAGTTCTGTATATACTGTACTTTGGAAATGCTCTTCTTTCGAACTACACAGCAATACTGGAATTATTAGATATCTGAATATTAAATTATTATTATAAAACTGAATAAGAAAATCACTATGGGAACTGATTTATTCTTCCGCCATATAGGTATGCTAAATACTCCAACTTTATACACTTGTCTCACACTACTCAGTTCATTATAGCTTCATTTCTTTGTTCTTTGCAGCAAGCACCATAGTTACAACCAGTGGTGGGCGTAATCGAATAATATAATTATACCATTCTAATTATATAATCAAATGATTTCCGGAATAAACTGTTTGTCATAATCGAATGATTTCCACAATAAAATGTTTGTCATAATCGAATGATTTTCCATAATGAATCATTCGAATGATATGAATATAATCGAAATAGTCGAATAATTTTCTATAATCGAAATAATCGAATGATTTGCTATAATCTAAATAATCGATTATGAACTCTCGATTATGCCCATCACTAGTTACAACGGCTGTTCTACATCGTGTGAAGAAGACCTTGGTTCAGTTCTCATCGGGACAAAAGTAACTTTTAATTTCAAATGAATGAATGCGGAATTTTCACTGTTTTAAGAATTACAGAACGAAGGGCCATAAATTCAAATTACAATGGAAGAGGTTTAGACTAGACTGTAGAAAGTTTTCTTTTAGCCAGTGAGTTGTTGACACTGTAGAAAGTTACCTCCGGAGGTAGTTGAAGCTGACAATTTGAAGGAATTGAAAAGTTAACTGGATAGTTACTTACATGAGGAGGGAAGTGTATAATTTGTATGTTCTTATATACCTTTTTTTCGCTCGGTTCAACAAAAATCTGTGGCTTCTTTGTGCTATATGCCTGTACTAATACTAACATTATAAGCTTTTGTTATAATGTAACTGAGTTAGTTAGGGGAGGATGGTATAGTTTTTCATGGCTAAAGACAGAGAAGCCACCCATAGAAAACATCCGATTTACAGTTACTATCCACTGATACAATAATCTTGATATTAAAGTTTATCAAATAAAGTGGAAAGAGCATATACGTGTATAAAGAATGGATGAAGAAAGAATACCAAGAAGAACGCTTGGTTATGATCGATGTGGTAAGAAGACCCCGAAAGAGACAATATTAGTCCACAACAAGCCGCTTGCTAGGCCTAATCCTTTTTAGGAAGAAAAAAAATAAGTTATATTGTTGCCAATGGCTTCAACGGCCTCGACACCTATCCTGAAGAAACCAAAACCTTTTATTATTTTGTTTTTTTATAATTCATTAAAATCTAAAACTTTTTTTTATTTAAGTAAACCATGATAACATTAATAAAGTTGTTCTGTATGTTAGTGAAGTTTAGACTATTATTCACTGTGGGCAAAACAACAACAACAAAAAAAAAATCCTAACTTTTTCCACATCTGACCAAATCTGTGTTCAAAGAACATATCATATAAACGCGTAATATGAAACTCTAAGTACTTCACACAGTATAAAGGCCACTTGTATATTAGTACACAGACAGGTCAACACTGCTACTGCTGAAGAATACGCAATTAGAAAATGAGCATCAGTTCCGTGTGTGAAACAACTAGACTGATTTGACATTCATAAATCGAGATGTCAGAAAAGAAAAGATCTTTAGTTTCTCTTCAACAAACCGGCTCTCCACACATTGACAAGGCTTTCTCTATGACTTCAGATTGTCATATTGGGAAGGCAACAGTTTGTCCTAATTATAGATTTAACTTATGTATGCAGAAAACGCCACCATCGTACGGTGCTAAGTACAGATATGCGTGCAATACTTGTATCGAGTCTGTGAATGATGAGCTGGTTAATGATAGCAACAACAGCGCTGAATTTTAGTAATTGAGTAAAGATTCGTGATCGCAAGGTTCTAGCGATATTTAATATGCATGAAAATTATCATATACGCTTCTGTGAAGTTAAAAAAAAAAGGGGAATAACGATGGAAAGAAAATCTATATACAATACTGCAGGTGGGCAATCCTCTGCCAAATGACAGAGCAGTGAATAATTTATTTACTGTTTCGGTTATGAATACTTCTTATGGAGTATTTATACAAGTTACATCTGCTTCTGACATTAATAAAGTCTTGAATAACCAGTCACAGGGAACTTAAGTGTGTAATACGGAATGAATATGGATAATAATCCCTTCCATGAATACAATGTAGATCACGGATCTCAGAAGAGGGTCTAAATTCCTTCCCCCTTCCCACACAGATTCTGTATTCCTGTAGCCGTTTACAGGTTTATCAGCATCATAATCGGAATTTTGCTAATTTTTCTCGCCAGTACTTAGCAATTATTCCCAACGTTGCTTTTAAACATTTACTACAATAACAGTAAACTTAGAATCATTAGATGCAATTTTTCTAAAATATATTTATTTACAATTAGAGTACATATTGCAATTACGTTAAATCTAAACTTTAAACGAAACTGAAAGAATAACTTCCAGGATGTTCTAGAATATTCTGTTTCAAGAGAAGTTCCAACATTTAATATTAATTACTATTACCAGAATGGGATGTTAAATATCAGGACATGAGGTATATCAACAAGGAAGTCTTTGAGTGGTTCAGGTACCAGCTCTCAGAAGCGAAAAAAATAACGCAGGACTTAAACAAAGAAAGGATAAGACAAAAAAGAAGCCTGCGTTTTATTACGATTTCATAGCTTGAATTTCGAATAACGAACAGCTTTTGTCAAATTATCATTTGATAAAATGCCTTTAGAGAGTAGTCTGTCTTTCACAGAGCTGGACATGTGAAGGGACAAATATCAGAACGTAAGGCATTGAATATCTCCCCATAATCCTGAAAATGGTGGTGGATACCTTGAACTGAGCATACTAAATGACTTTATATTACCAATCAAATACCAAATGAATGATTACAACATTATATACTAGTTGAGTATCATAAATTAAAAAAATAAGGAGTCAATTTCTCATGATCCTGTACATTCAAACTTATAAAATATCTAAAACTTAGAAATAAAAATTGTTTTATTATCATATTGGCTCAAAGAGGGCGCTCCTATCAATCGCTTCTGCTAAGCCGGTATTCTATACTGTTCTAATAACCTTTTATTGTTTATTTTTATTTTTATTTCAACTACGAATAAAATGTCCAATACAGTATTTAATTGCATTTTTATTGAATATATGAAAGTGGCAATTAATTAAATCATACAAATTTTTAACGAAAGCATTGCAGGTTAATTCTCCCAACACGAACATGACAGTGGTACTGGATTCAAACAAATGAAATTCAGAAATCGAAAATTATACAATTAATTTATAATTACATAAGCGTTACTCTCTTCTAGACATTATCATATACTGTTTTCATATTCTATATTACATATTCAATAATCTATATTATATAAATATATAAAAATATATTCAAAATCAAGTCAATTATATGTTCATATTTATCATATTCTATTTCAATATTTTATATATTCACGAATATGCAATAAATCTACGTTAACTCGTTGGCTCACAATAGTAATAATTCAAGAAAACAAGCTTATGCAACAATAGGCAAATCGAAAAAAGTTTAATACATTTCATTTGCTTCTAATAATTTATCCAATCCTTCTTTAAATGTATTGTCGTTTAATAAATTAAATAAACTTTTAATTAATTAATCGTTTGGTGTCTCTTTGGTGGTACAAAAGGTGTATTCTTTCTAAAAATACCCTTTTGTCATTAACTAATATTGTAGATCTTCTCTGCACTATTTCCATCACCTTTCTTCACCCTTTTCAGATCCTTTCTAATATTATATTTCCCAATCTGTATGCAATATTAAATACGTGGCTGACTTAACTATTGTTTTATTCAATGGTATAATCACCTATTTGTCCCTATTAACAGCATAGTTCCCCATAAGCTGCCCTAGCAGCTTCACTGCACCCTCAGAAAACTTCATGTCTCACCATGCATTTCTCAACGTTAAACGTCAAGTGACAGTTTTCAGCGCATTTGCCTAGTTTATCTAAAACTACTTAAAGTTGCATACTCTAGGCAAATTTAAGTGCATTTAGCATTTAACGTTGAGAAACATAAGAATGCTGATAAATATTTTAACATTGATAAATAAATATTACAACCTTAAGAAAATATCAAAATGCCTTATAGCTTTTAATAAATATTAAAATCAGTAAGGTGACCAACACCGAACGCTGTAGGACCACACTCATAACATTACTCCTTGAAGAGCAGTGGCCATTTATAATCTCTCTCTCTCTCTCTCTCTCTCTCTCTCTCTCTCTCTCTTTCTCTCTCTCTCTCGATCGATCTATCTATCTATAAGCTACAAAGTTTCGGATTACGTGCCTCAAACTACTGCCTGCCCATTCCAGGTACCTGGCGTGCCCTGTGAATAAAAAACTGATCGAATACGCATTGGATGCTGCAAGGCTCGCCTGCAACCACGCCCAGACTCAGGAGGACTACTGGTATCTGCTTCACTCTGAACAGAACAACACACACACACACACACACACACACACACACACACACACACACACACACACACACACCACTTGTAATTTCTTATTCATTGCCGCGAAGGTCATCATCTACAACTTTTACCTGAAACATACAAGAAGCAGGGATGACGTCCCTCCCGTCAACACATTAGCGCAACATCTCAATTAGAGCCTACGGAGAAAGTTGCAGAACAGACTTCTGCTCGAATTTCACCGTAAAAGACCTGAAATTTTGAATTATCTTTAACAGTGAATGGAACAGCGGCGGTCACCTCTTCACCATCACCGAAGAGTCCATCACCTTCGACATGTGACCTTTAGAATGAGATTGATCAACTGCCAAGAAACTGTCTTCTTAATTCCCGAAGTTGAATTGTTTTTTCCCTCCAAATTTTCTTTATTTTATCTGTTTTGTATAAAAAATGTAAATAAAATTTTGAAATTTGAAATTGTATCTACTGTTCATGTTTAATATATATATATATATATCACTTATGCATCCCTTTATCCACATTAGTAACCTTCCTACTGATGCCACGTTTTTTTTCAATTCATGAAATAATTGTTTTACTGAAATGGAAGTTTTAAGTAATAATTTTTAATAATTTGGTGTCAAAATTATTCTCTGCATCCAGTTCCATTGGGGCCACATCATAGTAACTAATTAAATGGATCAGGAATGATCTACCTTTAATAAATCTATAATATAATTGCCTTGTGAAGTAGGATACCAGTTCCTATGTCCTGTTATCGGAACTAGTTTTAAATATGATTTAATATACAGTTATCAAATGGGTTTTATATACAATTTTAATATGTATTTTGTGTACACAAGTGTGTATTCACCGGCAGATTTACATGTTATTCCGGCCAAAAAACTCAGAATAATATAGGGAACCGCATTCTCTTCGCCTGAGATCAGATAGATATCATGAATAAAAGTAAGAAAATAAGTTGAAAATTCTGCAATATTCTGCAATCCAAATGGCTGCATTACAAGGAGAATGTTTAGGTTATGAAATTGTAGCTTTTTATTATTGTTTTCCCTTTAAAAGGGAAAAAAATAATAAAAAGCATTACAAAAAATAAATAATGCTAACTACTACGAGGGATAGTCAAAAAAATTTGAGAATGGAGTATAAAATACATAGGTAAAAAACGCTATGATTTTTGATTTTTTTAAATGTATTCACCCAGAAGTTCAATACATTTGTTGTATTTAATCCGCAAAGGGTTTAATTCTTCAAAACATTCTTCAGGTTGGTCATCAAATCAGATTTCTACAACTGCTTTTAGTTCTTTATTAATTCCCATCTTCATAAGTTTCACGAAGATGGGAATTGAGGTTTCTGAACAAAATACAGTCATTTGAGGTCAGATCAGTATTTATACGGACGAGGAAGTGGTTTAATTGTTCAAATCCACGTTCATGAATTATATCCTCTACGACCAGGGCTTTGCGCGCATGAAGAAGCGAAACCCGATGACCCAAATTCCCTTTTTTTTTTGAATTGCAGCTTTTAACTTTGGCATAATATTCCCTTGTAATTGCAATTTTAAGTACAAAGTAACTAACTAATAGAATCCTTTTGTGTTTCAGAAAACTAAGGCCAACGCTTTTCCATTGATCGTTGGGGTCGAAACTTTTTCTGGGCTGGAAATCCCTTGTGCTTCATTGCTTGCTTCCTAATTCGGATTCAAGATCATAAAAATATAGTTGTTTCATCACTTAGTTACCAAACGGAATAAAAGGCATTCTGGATTAGCAATAATTAATTTTTAATTCTCTTTTGATTTTTTATTATGGGTGGAAAAGTATCTGGGACGCCATCTTGCACAAACTTTGGACATTCCCAAATGCTCATGTATTGTTGTTAATATTTTTTTCCATTTGGAAATGTTAAGTACTTTTTCAAGTTCGAATACTTTCATTCTTATGTTTTCTAATTTTTTTTCTCAAAGATGGCAATTGTTTCAGAACTGATGGCTTCAGATAACCGACTTGGATCGTCTTCAACTGACTTCCATACTATTTTGAACTCTGCCACCATCTTGCAACAATAGCATAACTAGGTGTTATGCTATTGTTGCAAGATTCATTGTGCATTTCTGCCCTCTTTGATCAAAAATTTGATTACTGAACGATCTTCAACTTCCTTGATATTCATCCTTCTTTTACCTACCAACATAAAAATTTTAATTTTAGAAACACTGACATACAATTTTTCATATTATTTTATAAGACATTAAATTATCAGATAATACATTTTATATATCCTGTTCGCAGAACTTTTTGACCACACCTCTTACTAAAGTTGAATTAAGAAAGGGTGTTCCATTTAACTTTTATTTATCTTGATATTGGTTCTTTTATGTTTTAATTCCTTTTCCTATACACAGCAAAGCCATAAAGTTCTAGAGCTTCCGTGATGGAGTGCCAGTCTTACAGCAGAAGTTCCCCATCTATATGATTCTGGACATCCAGCGTATCTATTGTTAGTAGATGCAGTTTATAGTGCTTTCACCACTTGCCATTTCTTTGGAGAATTCTAGGTTAGGATTTCGTTGTAGAGCGGAAGAATTCTTAAAGATCTTTTCAATCGGGGCTCTACGTAGCCAATATCAGGAGGAGTGAGAGTTTTCCCCGCGCGTTACAAGTGTGTATGTTTGTATGTTTTTCGATCAGTGAATATACACGTGAACAGACATAATACACGCAGAGCGCAATATGGCTTGAATATTAATGCACACTATATAAATAATGACGGCAACAACCAGAACAACAACATTCAGTGGCTTGCCCGTAGTAACACGCTTTCATTGAGTGTTTCTTTCATTTCGTTTTTGCGCGCGTCGGATAAATAAACAAAATTGGGTACTCGCTAAAGTAATTTTTTGTCAAAAAATAGGGGAAATCCGCATCGGAAATGCTTCGAATGAGCATACCGGAGTAATCACAGCCACCAAGGTAGCTTTCCGCTGGGTAACGGCCGAAGAATTCAAGGATTGCTTTTAAAAATCGTGTCCTAGGGTACTGGAAATGGTCAGAAGCTGAAAGGGAATATTTTGAGGAAGGATGTGATAGCATATATGGTGTTTTTTGTTCCGATAAAGAGATTTTTGATGATAGTCTCGGAACTTTACAAGCTTACGCTTAAATTAAACCATAATTTTCACACTGAATTACCAGAAGACCTATGCTTCCATGAGAGATTAATGGAGCTGGGATCCGTAAGATTTTCTATGAAACAGGAGTGATTTTAAGAAGAGTGTGCATCGATTTGTATTTACAGGAAAACGGTATACAAGAATTTATCACAGATAAAACAGAAATAAATTGAGAATACAATGACTAATTTACAGGTATACTTAAAAGAGTCACTGTAAATAATTATTTTAGCAGATTTGCCTGCAAGTTTAAATATAAGCTTAAGAGAAAGCCAGTTATATTAAAAAGTTCAGACAGAGGTTACTTTTTCATGGTTTGCAACATATGTAATTCAACAGTCCACTAACAACGATGACGACCAGTCCCGGTTCTTGTCGAGAACTGAGACTGGTTTTCATCGGGTGGTTTGATTTTTGTTGAAATCATCAAGACTGGTTTCATTCTTTCTAAAATATTTCTCATTGCTTGCAATTACTGAAGGCCACGGTACCGATGTTTATCTCGAGTTTGACAAGTTAAGTCATTCTAAAAAGAAAAAAAAGTATAAATTAAAATGAAGACTATTTTTTTAATTATTAAATTCCTCTTAATTTTTGATTTATTGATATTAAAATGGCAATTAATTAATTTCAAGAATTAGTAAGGAAATTAAGTAAAGGTTGGATTTATTTTAATGTAAAGGTGGTCGTAGTGCGCCTGTACTGGTCTTAAAGTCCTCACCCCATCCCCTCCTCAATTTTTGCTTGATCTCAATCCTTTGAATTTATAATCATAACTTAGGCCATCTGTCGTCCTTTATTTCTTTCAGGTGATGCTTTATCTTTCCAAATATGTATAACAAATCCATCTGTTATACTTACCATTTTTAATTTCTTTCAATGGTCTTTTTAAGTTTTATCTAGTAGGGAGTGTCCAGAAAGGGGTCTCAATACTCTCATCTGTGCCTCCTTTATCTTTTTATCAGAAGTCCCTCTTTCCACATAGTGATATATCACTTTTCCATCTGATGTTTATTTATAAATTTGTCTTTTTTATATTCCTCGTCTTTCACTCTATTGAGACTAATAATAATTCCCAGGTATTTGAATTCTTTTACTGGTTCAACTGGTTTATTGTTCATGGCCAGTTTTATCGTACAATTTCCTTTCTCATGAAGGTTATTCCTTTGTTTTTAAATATTGACAGGCTACACTTTGAGGCTATATTTGTATCATTTTTGATTGATATTATCCTCTCCATTTTTTTATTTTTAATTTCATAAGAGCGTTTTCAACTTCAGCTATATTAATTGTTTCTTGGCTTGTATCATTGCTATAGTTTATTCTCAGCAATATTCTGTAGTACTGTTTATCCATATTTGTTTCTTGGGGTCTAAGCTTGCTATTATCCTTAGGATCTTGAATTAATTTCTTTGTGACTTTACATCTATTCAACAGTAGGCCATTTTTGTTAATTTAATTTCTAATAGATCGATTTTTTTTCCCGATCATTTCTTCTTATCCTTGTTAATGCTCAATACTTTTATACAAAGTCTTTATATTGTTTAGCCATTTTGAACATGTTTTTTTTTTTGTTTCTCTCAATTATATCACTTATATTGGACAAGAAGTCAAAGTTCTGAACTCTCTTGCATAATATTCTCACTTTAGTCAGTGACCAGACACCTTTGAATAAGGAATTCTGATATAATAGATTAAAGTAATTCAAATAAGCCCTGTAAACTTCACCCGATGTACAAGTCAGCTTTCCAGAGATAAATGATTTCGAAATCTCTTTCAGCAGCAACAACATCAAAGATTAGATTATCAAATATGACCTAACTTGCTTTTAATTTTTGAAAATACTTATAACAACCATATAATCCCGAAATATTCTTAAAATAACGTCTCCTAGAGACTGAAATAAAATCATTACGCTTTAAAAAAAAAAAAGTTTTACTCCTTCTTGCTTATTCTACACGTGACAACAGGAAGTCAGGGGTAACGGCCTTCTAACGACCTCCCCTAGAGGCCTTGATCTTCTCCTTCTGGAATACGCGACGTTATCAAATTACAAAGACTGGTATCCTCGAACTAAGAGAATTTAAATCACAGTAAGTTAGAAAAAGTGATTCACATGAATAAAAGATAAACAAAGAAAGACAGATATTTTCGGATTATTAAACTGAAACGAGCGAGGCTTCTGAAGAGTGCAGTGATGACCCCACACACTGTTCATAAAACTATACAGTTCATAAATAGAAAGGACGGTGTAATAGTAATAGTATTCGCCATATAATGAAAGGAAGCCACAAGCTTTTGCTGCACCGGAAAAAGAAAAAAAAAAACTCAACCAAGTAGATAGGAAAACCCAAAAATTTATTCAAACTGTCAGCCTGAACTACCTGCGAGAGCAACTTGTTCCAACTATCAACGAGTTGCTGGCTAAAAGAAAACTCCCTCAATCTAATCTAAACCTCAAGACCTGTAATTTGAATTTATGATCCTTAATTCTGGAATTCTTTAGAACAGTGAGAATTCCACCTTCATTCATGTCACTAATCCCTCTCAGAGCCTTATAAACCTCAATCAGGTCACTTCTGAGGTGCCTTGTTGCCAAGCTCTGTAGCCCACATAATCGGAGACTTTCCTCATACGGTCGTCCATCTGCCGATCTCAGCATTCGAGTTGCCCATCTTTGGATAAGTCGAATATAGTGCTCAATATTCAATGTAATTATAATCATTTCCTGCATTTTAATTTATTCAGTTTGAAGGAGTATAAAAGCTATTTAAAGCAGGAGATTTTGATTTTCTGTTACATTTTATACACTCTACAAATATATAAAAAATTGTAAATGAGGGATTTAAATATTTATTAGATTTATATATTTGAAAGGAGTGCTTTTATACATAAATTAAAATTTTTTGAAGTTTTTATAATATTTCTATTGAAACAGTAATTACAATCATTAAATGTTTAAGACACGTGGGATGCAAAAGCTTCGATTGTAAAATAAGGATTTGGGACAAATAAACAACCAAAAAAAGCTTAAAGTAAAGTAGAAATAAAATAAATAGAAATTTTTGACAACACTGAGTACTAAAATAGGTCACGGAAGATTTCTTTCAAGAAATTATGACATTCGACCAGGGGGTGGAGGAATAGTACTTTACTGGTAGCGGAAAAAATAGAACATATCGAGGACAGCAACTTTCAGCCTATAGGCACAAAAGAGAAAAACCAAAATAACTGAAAACAGGGCCATGTAAATACAGTGAGTAATATAATTCTTACCCAACAGTATACATTACAAAAATGAAAGCCAAGTTACCAAAATAAATCAATGAAATTCGATATCATCTCAAGCAAAAAATTAAGTGAGTAGAAATCAAATGTAATATGATTCCAATGTACTGTAAACGCACTGACTGCAAATTATTCCATTACTTAAAAGAAAATAAAAAAAGAAAGAAAGACAGAAAAAGCCTTTACACAGAAGCAATTATATTTCAGTGTGAGATTGCGCAAAGTTATGAAATCATAAAATCATAAGCGACCAGCTGTTCTCGACGTTTATTATCAATAAGACAGCTACGAATTGTGTATGAGGGAGGTCTTACTCTGCGCAGAACGTGTTTAAAAGTTCCAGAGAACTCTCATGATCAAGAAAAAGTGCCTACCCGTAGGGAAAGCTGTCTTGCTTTTGAATCAGCCATACAAATGAGAGTGGAAGAATAGTTGTAGTTTAGTATAATAATGATAACCTGTTCTTCGTGAGTTATTCTATCTGAAATGACCTCTGATATATAATTCCCTTTTTTTTTACAGTTAAGTAAGAAGACATACAGTAAATCAAATATTGTTATAACGTCTATTGCAATTATATTAGTTAGGATAATAGGACAAATGGAACAGCAGATATCTATCACCTACCATCCCGTGAAGGATTCATTCCTCAAACCAAAACAGCAGTAACTAACTTAACATATCGATGACGAAAATCTCTGTTGTGACATCAATTGACAGGTGCCGACCTATTTCGTCAATGGGAACGAGACCTATACTGTGTGAGTTTATTTAGACAGAAAAAAACTGAGCCATCTGTTTTATTTCATAGCTATGCGTACTCTAATCGATACTGTAAAGTAATTTTAACCGAAATAATTATTGCCATATCTAAACGCCATATCATAAACTCCAATCAAAATGATGAACATTTACAAATCAGTGAATTCTTTATTCAGGAAAATATCTGCGACTATGATAATCTTTATCTAAAAGCAAAATACGCTTTTCTTTCAGTTGGAAGGCTGCCATTCAATTATGTGTCATTTCATTTCAGTGGTTTCTTATGCTATTGACAGCAAGATTGAAAAAACAGAAAAATTAACATATTACGCATATTTTTATTAGTATTATAATGGCTAAATGATGCAAGAAGCTGACTTTTTCTGCACCTTCCAAAAAGAAGGGAAAAAAACTTCAGTAATTCATACCTTTTTCATCACCAAGAAGTAGCTATCCGCTTTGAACTTTATCAAACTCCCCTCCACAACTATTGTCGCAGATAATTCATTCCAATGATCTACAACACGCCACAAGAAAGTAAACTTTAGTTCTAATATAACTGGCAGTAGTTAATAGTGACTACTTATGTTCTGTTGATCATATTCACCCAATAGTCATATGAAAAGATTATAGAAATATATGATGCGATAATGATTTCAAATTTGAAAACTCAACCTTTTTTTAAATAAACATGTATAGCATATTGATATTCACATTTATTAATCTAAATAATTTCAATATAAATAGAGGCAGAAATATATTAGATTACTTCTAACACGCACCAATTTGATACAACATTCGAGCTGAGATATACCAAGTGAACTTGACACTCTAAATCTTAGAATATCGATATAATATCTTAGTTCACTGCAGAGGCATGAAATATAGAAATTTTCTTTTTCTTATTAAAAATTCTATTTAAAAATTTCTTTTTTATACTCCGATACAGTCTCAGGATGGCCATACGAGTTTAAAACCTCACTGTAAATGCTTAAAAAGACGGATCATCTCCACAGTTGACAATGGGATGTACATAGTAGGATCCGCAAATTAAATTAATAATTATTTAAAAATTTTTAAATATTAATTTTGTTCTTAACTGTCCAAAAATTCTTTTTCACACTATGCTTGTCTGTCGCAACGTACGAGAGATTATTAAAAGAGCTCAACATATCAACACCCGTCTTGGCAAGAATTTCAATAGTACAAGATTACGCAGTTAGGCTTGACCCGATTGACAAGGCAGATTATTTTAACAATAGATGGGCAATTTATCTAAAGCGTGAAATGTTGTAAAGCTTACATTAGCAAACTGAAGTTCCTATGAAATAGTAATTTGTAACGAATATAATAAATAATATTGATGTATTTATTCTCTTTCCCAATTACTACCATCACAATTTATCTGAAGTGGAACGCATCCAGCAATCAAGCCCACTCATTCCTTGTTACGTTTCTGGTTTTTAGATATTAAGCTAAATACCACTTCTCAGAGAAAGCCATTTGCTCATAACAAGGTAGGATTTTCTGTCCTGATAACGTTTAACTAATAGGCACAGATTGCGGTATCATTCAAAGGTCGAAAAGTCCACCTACTCAAAGTTAACAGGAAGCCCCTGTCAAGATTTAAAGATGTGAGCAATGTAAAGGTGTGTAGAAGTTCATAAACAACTGAACTTAGAGAGCTTTTAGGTTGAAAGAATGTGCAGCAGACACAAAGCAAAACAAACCATGTTTTATATAAGGCAATTAGTTTTTATCAGTGAATAAATAATAATAAATATTTTTAAAAAATTTAATTTCTTTTGACAGATATAATTTTTGTTTTTAGTTCTAGACATGCTCTCTGAACTGTGCCCCATCTTAAATGAAATGAGAACTTATCTTAAACGGCTTCCTTAGTATAGCAACAAAAATACGACAGCTGGGGTATTGCAAAGAACACGTGTCATGGGGGAGAAAGGATATTTCCCATGCTGCCATGTGGAGAAACGAGAAAGGGGCTTCCTTGCTCCTTTTTGGTTAGCCGTTAATCTCTATGCTTGAATTCACTCACAGAGAAAAAAAAATTAATAAAATACACAGATCGGGATTACTGACAATCAGGAACTTCAACATCACAGACGCTCGTCGGCCTGAACAAAACACTTCCGGTCACGAACTTCTTCGTCATTTTTCGTAGTCAGCTCGCTTCATAGCTGCAATCAAGTTCCGGTTTGCTGACAGAATCTGCTGCAACTAATTTTCTTGAAATTAAAATTCTGAAGGATTTATTAGATCCGAAAATAAAAATAAAATAATAATATAGACCTGATGGTAATGTGACTTTGTGGGAGTGGATGATAATGGCATATAGTAGGAAAGAAATGTGTAAGATCATGGATGGATTGCCTAAATAAGCAGTTGGGCAAGTACCTACTCGCAACCTCATGATTTCGAATGTTGTATAAAGTTACAAAAAATGTAAAAATAAAAAAACCTTTAATGAAATAAACTAAAGTATTATTTCATTAAAAGCTTGTAAAGTGTTGGTATCAAAAAAATTATCCAAATTCCTTCACTGTCGATTAATTTAGAAACCATGGGAACAAACCTTCAAATTAAAGGAAACACCTTTCGGTAAAGACTAATCGTGCATTATTCTGGAGGGTATTAACCTTTTAAAACAAGAGTACCAAGAGCTAACTAACATTCATCGAAGTGGTGGGAGAATAAAGGCGAAGCGAAAGCTTTCTATTTTGGAGTAATAAGTAGGCATCCATTTCCGAAGTTAAAATATGGTTGGTATGTAAGATCCTTGGGCTCTGATTATAATTCCGCATACTTCTCTAAAATGTTAGTGAAAATATCTTGATAATAGCTAAGGACATTGTGTTAACATTTTTTAAGTGACGCACATAACCGTAATTCGAAAAATATAATCATTGATATTCCTGAAAAATAAATTATTAAAACTAACAAATATTATCAGGGTTCCTAAACTTAGATTTGCTAGCATTATCTAGTTTTCGTATGAAGTTGAAAGAGCAAAATTCGCTATCAAACATAAAATACGCACGCATCCAATGAACCACGTGACCTGACCGATATCTAATGCTCATTTTATATACACTGGTCTAGAAAGGTTGACCTTAGGCAGCCACCTATCCATACAGGGAAATCAGACCACGTGCAATAAACGAAGATCATTCCTTGACCCACAGAGAAACTAGTCAGGTCAAGTATAACGCGAAGTGTTTAACCCAGAAGAACAGGACAGTAATATACAAAGCCTTGAAGAAAGGGATAGGGTTAACCAAGCTGACTTTTTTACCCATACATATACTGTATACGAGTAAGTTATATGGAGCTCGGTACCTTGAAAATGTAATAATCCTTTAACTACTACTTTATGAAGTGGTAACACGAGTTTTTATAAAGGCAGTTAAGATTCTTGAAACTGTTTCCATAATGAAAGAGGTGGTTCCGAATTGAGTCATGTAAGACGATACAAAAGCAAAGATGTTCATCATCGGGTGTTTATTTTCGATTCTGACATTGCATAAAGATAACAGAGAAACCTAGATACTTTTCATATATGTAAATAACTGATAGTTAAATGAAGAGATAAACAGAATGACAGTTTTGAAGTTCACGTTCTTTATCGAGAAGATATCATATTAAGTATTTTTATATACTTACATCTGTATTGAGTAGGCTCACAGCAGGCTTGAAATTGTTAATTTTATTTTAACAAGAATAATGAAATTTTATTCATATATACATTTTAGTGATATTGTGCTCAGATAAATTGAATCGAATAATAATGAAAATCTAAGCACTTCGACCCACATAGAATAAAACTGTCTGTATTTTCTTAAAGCAATACAGATAATTCTCAGACGTTTCGTGATATTTCCTGTACCACTTCTTCGATGACTGAATTGCTATTCTTATTACATTGTCAATGTCACACACTTAGATTTTACTATTCTTCATTTCGATTTACCTGCGAACTGTGCCACTAAAAGAATAACTTACATCCAGATAAGGACACAGCACCATCCAGATATCATTAGCCATGAAAAATCCGTCTTCAAACTCACTAGGGCAAAGAAACAACGGTGTGTGAAGTTGTGGTGTAATAAGAAATACAATTCAGTCATCAAAGAAGTAGTACAAAGAGTACTACGAAACGTTTGAGAATTATCTGTACTGCTTTAAGGAAACGCAGTCAGATTTTACTGAACGAAGGATGAAGTATATATATTTTCAATATTCTTCATAAGAATTATGTACCCATTTCTAGTATTTAATTCAGGGGGATTCAAATATTTTCCAAACTTTTTCACTCGGGAGAGGGATTGGTTTCCTCCTCTCCCCCCCCTTCCGAATGAAAATGTTCAGCACTGCCTACTCCAACACCTTATAATTTTATTCAGTATAGATAAAGAAAAATATTACCCACTTGTTCATCCCTTAGAAGGGAAGAAAAAGTTAATTTAGACGAAGGATTTCTTCAATCCTTCGTTAAATTCATTCTAATTTCCACATCACTAGGTGGAAGTCTATTGAAACAATAAGTTACCCTCTAGCTAAAGGCAAATTCCCGCACATCTATTCTGCAACCATTCTTTCCCAATTTATGTCCCCCCGTATATGTGTTGTCCGAAAAAGAGGGATGCCATCAACTTCAGTCAGGTGTTCTCTCAGATTCCAGAATTCACTGCAATTTACAAAACCAAAGTCGTTATAGTTAAGAATGTCCTTTTGTATCCCCTCAACTAATCCTGTTGCTCTTATCTGTGCTCGTTCCAACAGATCTATATTGTTCCTAAAATGAGGGTTCCAAACCTGTACGCAGTATGCGAGATACGGCCTAACCATTGCCTTGAAGGACGGAATAATCACCTTCTTGTCCCTGCCAGCAAAATTCCTCTATGTCATTAACGAAACTCCATTAGCTGTTCTAGCGTCTGTCTTAACAGCTCAGAAAACTTCGTGTTGGATACAATTATCTCTAGGTCCTTTTTTATCTTAAACAAAGTAGTTTACCTATTCAGGATGATGCGAATTTGGTGTTACTCAAATGCTTTGTTATTCTAGAATTACTGTCACCAAAATGTCCTTGCATTTATATGTTAAACCCCACTGCCTAATTTATGAAGGTCCTGTTGAAGTAGCATACCTTGATTACTGTCATTAGCTACCCTGCTCACTTTTATTCGTATATCATCAGCGAAATCATAAACTAAACTTGTTAGACTTACATCACTACTGTTAATAAATATTAAAAACAGTAAAGGATCTAACACCAAACCGTGTGGACACCACTCATAACATCGATTCACGAAGAGAAGTTACCATCTCTCTCTCTCTCTCTCTCTCTCTCTCTCTCTCTCTCTCTCTCCCTCTCTCAGCTACCACTCAACCATTCCTTTATTCATAAAAGTGTCATTCCCCTAATATCACTTGTTCAAGTTTGTAGAGTAATCGTTCATGTGGAACAGTATCAAAAGCTTTATTCAAGTTCAATGCCAGGAATTATTTTCAAATCCACCTATGCCTAAAACTCACAACGAAAAGAAGATTATGAATGGCATCGTGTATCCGGAAGTTTTAAAAGATGCAGCAAAAGAATTCATTATCATACCTTTTGGTACGTTTTCCATCTTTTGAAATGATGATTTATTTTTTTAACGTATTAATATGTTAAAAGTACCTAGAGTGTTTTATGGTATTGGAATTATTTCAATAGGACACTCTCTGTGAAAAAATTAATTTTGCACTACACGTGTTTCAAGATTTTATTTACAATTGATTTTAAAGATGACATTTAAGGAAAATTAGCAAAGATTACTACTCACATATATTAGAAAAGTTATTCTAAGGTCTGCAATTACTCACTTTTCCCTTTGAATCCTCTTTGTGAATCGATGATACATTTGCACATCTTCAAGCAGGAGGGACATCCCCTGAATCCAAGAATTCCCTAATAAATATGGATGAAGGTTTGGTTACCTGTTTTGCTGCTTCTTGTGTATATAAATGAATAGATTCCATCAGTCTAGGGTGCTTTATTTTCTTAGCCTCAACAATTTATCTTCCAGCTTACTATCATTTACTCTAAGGTTATTTAACTCCCAGTTAAAATTTGGGTATAATTCTGGTATCGTCATATCTCTTCACCTGCCGATGTATACACAAAATATTTATTCAATTTGTCAGCAGCCGTTACAGGTTAATCAATAGTTATGCCATTCATATCCAGTGGATCAATTTGGTTCATCCCTTTCCTTCTAGTGTTAAACATAACCAAATAATTCTTTACCTTCTTAACGAAAGACGTTTTCATAATCTGCTTTTACGCACATAATCCTTTCAGTAACTTGATTGCAGGATGGCTAGCTTATACTTACTGTAGGGTTTTGTGTCCCCTGATAATTTATAATCATCTCATGCAATTATCTTCTCTGCCACTGGTGTCACTGGTTCATCTGACATCCCGTTAGCTCTAAACCTTTGAACATTATCTCTTAATTTGCATAAATAGCTTAGCAGCACCTGCGATTACTTCCATGAACACTTCTTATATGGTATTTGCATTTGTTTACAACATCAGCTTTTTTTTTTTTTTTTTTTTTCGGGATACAACGCGAGCACTTAAATACTTTGCGACTAGTCAATAATTATTGGCAATTCTTTTAGTGTATAAAAGAGTGCAGAACACTCATTATACATCAAACCTTATACGAGCGTATTTTGTATTATAGATAGAAAGATAAATTAACTACGGGATAATTTATAATGAGAAAATAAACTATAAATAAATATACATTGATGGACAAAAGTTAAGGTATCATCGAATTTGCACACGTGCCTTTTGTAAATTGAACTGAAACTGTGTACACAAATCACGTAATGGTGCAAATTAGCTCATGGGCACGCCATTGTGATATGCAAATATGGGTTTAAATAGAAACGTTTAAAAATTTATGGCATAACTTTAATGAAATGTTTTTTTTGATGAAGACCTCCATACTATCTCTTGAGTATTCTCAGCGGTCTGAGAGTCCGTTATGAGAGAGGGTGGTTCAAACACCATTAAGGTCTACAAAATCCTCTGTTGGATACTTATTTTCATTATCAACGTACTTATGTTGCATCACATCAACAGTGGCCACTGTATCCGCTGATGTGTTTAGACAGTGCATGTGCAGGGAAACAACAAATGAGGTCCTTGCTACGAATGATGCACATATTGGATACCTGTGATGTTGAGCCATCACAAGCATTATCATTGAAGGATGCAAAAAGAGAAAGCATACTTGGATTTTATATAATATATGCAAATACTACATCCAAGTACATTTGGTTACTCAATACCCAAGTATACTTTCTCTTTTTTGCATTCTTCAATAAAAAGTTATAAGCCTTCAAAGTTGTTTCATTTCTATGGAGACAACCTGTATAATGTGCGTCATATAAAACTTCATTAAATTGAGTCTGTTATTTTACAAACTTCTTGTACTTTTGTACCTTAAATAATATTCACCAGTGTACATTACAAGTTCTTCGTGCGAACCACACTCTGTCCCCTGGAGTAGCTGATAAAGCCTTTTTTATTTGTTCATCGTTATCAAATATGCCATAAATGAAACAAAATCAACTAGTGAAGTTTGTCCCTTTACTTTTGATCTTTAAATAGCTGTTATGTTAATTTATGCTAAACATGTCGAAGTATTTTTTTTTTCGCGAGTAGCTAAACCACATTCCAGAAACTTATAGCACTATATCTTGGCCTTATGATTGAGTTACTCTGTTCTTCATATATCTCTTGACCTTATTCCAAATAGCTGGGTTAAAGTTAAATTTTTTTTTTTTTTTTTTTTTTATTACGATGCTTGCACTACGTATGATTAATACTGATTTCAACTCTATTTTCTGACAAAAACCTTCGCCCACGGACTGAAATCTGAAGGTCAGCCATTGGCACTGGCTGCAGTTCAAATTTTTTCAGACTGACATAATCGGAGAAATAAGGAAAGAGGTAGCTGGAAGAAAGATTACAGACAGTTCAAGCGTGACTCCCGCTACCTCACACTGAGTGATATAACATAAAAGCCTTAGCTTAACCCTTGATGAACAGAACAATCTGAAAAGAATGCTAATCCGAGTGAACACTAAATAAAGTAGACAACCTTTAATATTTACATTTGAAAAACCGATGTATTAGTTTTGTATTTCTTATGGATAATGAGTATTTTAAAAGCAAAGTCGTGTTTAAAAAAGATATTGAATTACATTCGTAATTATTACTATCCATTTGATCAAAATATTGTGTTCGTAGGTATTAATCTGAAATTCTGATATTTTTGAAAACATTTACATTTATTTACGCGCTTGTAAATTTTTATTTTCGTGCATCAATTTTGACATATCAAAATTTAAACCAAAACACAAAGATCGCGATAAAAGAATCATAATCAATCATAAAGACTCACATTTTCACAAAAGCTCTGCACTTATATCTATACATACATGTCGGGAAATCAGTGAAATATGATAAATGGTGATCGTACAATGGAAAGGAATGTTTGGAAGATCATTTTAAGTTGTCAACATTGGAGTGACCAACGACCCAACGAGATACCTCATACACCCAAATTGAAAGCAGGAGAGTCCCAAATGCCTGAGGCAAGATAATTCACTGTGAACCCCAGCGTGATATCCTGCCTGTGGAATCAATTCGCAGAACACGACACGCCATCACTAGAAGTCAGAACCAGACCATCCACATTTATACAAGCAGAGGCGTAATTAGGATATGGCGAGTGCAGTCCAGGCCATAGGGTCTCATTATGAGCACCAAATGGAGTTAAAGAAAAGTCTGAGATTATTCGAATTTAGAATTCACTTCAAAATTGTCACTATGATCGCTATTATCTAAATAAATCATTATAGCAGCTAGTGGGATTTTTTTTCTATGATAATTTAATGATCATTATTTTAATTCATAATTTAATTATAAAGGCGAGAAAGCGCGATAGCCTTTGTAAACTGATTTTTAATTAATTACATCAGTAATTAATTGAAATCAGTTTTGAAAATCGTGGAAGACTCGTTTAATTTTCCCATAGGCGACAAAAATCCTAGTACGCCTCTGCATACAATCTATATCTGCCGCTACAGCCGGTTTTTGGCATTATGTGCGATAGGTGATCAGTCTGGAGACCACGTTTTAACTCTAGTCTTGGCAGATTGCTGTAGCTACAGGAAACCTCTCTCTCTCTCTCTCTCTCTCTCTCTCTCTCTCTCTCTCTCTCTCTCTCTCTCTCACACACACACACACGCACGGCACGACTTAGTAGCTAAGTGATAATGGCCGACGTGCAAGGCAACTCAAGATATACGGATATACGGTCACTTAATACCATCCAAAAAGAAGTGAAGTGAGCTGGCTCTTGAACATTGAATTTAGAACGAATCTGACTTCTTCATGGATAAATTCAGGTTCGTTGTGTTCACTAATAATCAATGCGCCAACATATGGAAAGCGCTTAATACCTGGAAACTACCTGCTAACATTGTCGAAAGTGATCATCTTAAAGGTAGATGACTCAGAGGTCTACTGACCTTCATGTTTTGTCATGTCTCGTGGAGATATCGTGATGATATTCTCGGTCCTTCTGTTCGATTATTTCAAGGTTCAATCTAGGAACAGTTCCTTTTAATAGGCAATCCCCCCCCTCCTTCAACTTAGCGCATTTCATCAAACGATTATTTGAGGAAGTCATAATGGAATCGAAGGAACTGACTTTGTGATATGTAAGAAAATAAAAAAAACAGGATACGCAAAAAAAAATCCGTTTTCATTGTGACAGTTCTTGTCACTTGTGTGTGTGTTTTTATCCCAGTTCACATATTCATATGCAGAGTTGCTGCTTTGACTAATCAAATCTTCTCTTGTATTTTTTTACGTTTGTTTCTTAAATTCTGAACGAATGCAAAAAGGATACCCTTACAATAAAAGACTTCAGTTCTACAAATTGCAGCGTCTGGAAGGAGACCTGACTGAAGTATTTAAGGCTTCAAATAGAGTAAGAGAAATAATGATGGCATCTATTCTCTTGCTCAGACAACACGCATAAGAGGACATAAATTTAAATCGAGGAAGGATTGTTGCAGGATAGATAGGTGATCGATAGAACACAAACTTCCTTCTGGTGTTGGGGAAGTGAGCAGTTTGAATAAAATAAATTTAAAGAAGAATTAGACAAATTATTGGACGGGATGGAAAGATGAGTTGGGCAGTGTTTTTGTTTTTTGGTTGACACTCTTAAGGTTTCTTTCCTTGCATTATTTGCCGCTACTAATACTAATACTAGCAAATGACTGCTGGTTATAAACATTTTATATTTAATTTACCAGTAAACATTCTACTGAAATGACAAATATCTCTTATTAACAGAGAAACTGCGTACATGAGTTTTCTTTTTTACCATTGCACACAGAAATTTAGATTTCCCATACCTCCATTTTTTTTCACTTATTTTTCAGTGATTTTAAAACAAAAATATTGCGGCACTAATGTAAGGTCTCAAATTACAGGACATACTATATACTTCAAAAAGTAGTTCTTTCTCTCTCTCTCTCTCGTACCCTGTAATCAGCTACTACAAGGTACAATTCATCACCTAGTTTCCAAAGCGATATCGGAAGATAATAACAGTATAATTGTACTTTTTAGATACAATCATTCATTCAGTTTCTGTCTACGGTAGGGGAAAGCAACAGCTGTATATCTTCCAACAGTAACTCGGACGTATATTGCATCCAATAAAAAACTGGAAACTTGTTCAGTGACTCTACACACTTAACAATACTTTCGCGAGAAGTCAATACCGTACTGACAATGACTTAAATATGATCACGGCTTCACGCAATAAGTACCTCTGAGATCGCGTGAACAGCAGTCATCAGATGTGGAACCAGTTAGAATCTCAATGCGTGCACGAAACTAAAGGTGTCGACAATGGAGAATTAGCGTTTGTTATAAAACTAATTGATGCCAGAAGTTCTAGAAAGATTAGTTTTGCACGGCAGTTTACAACAGATTGATCATCACAGCCATCCCACTTAATTTTCATGAATAACTGTCAATGTCTTGATTGTCTTTTCAAGAGACAAACAACTGAACAGTCGATTTTGACAAGAGGAAAGAAAAAACTTTTTCTTTTCCACAGAAAAATCAAAATACTATACGAGGGGGTTCAACAAAGATTTGTATTCACCCAGAAGTAGTTTTGATAGAAAGATGAGTTTTTTTTATTATTTGATACCTTGAAATCTCTCTAGTAACCATGCAAATTTTCGTTTCGATCTGACACTCATTTCTTTTCTTTGCAGCGCTGAATGAAGTGAAGTGCCACAATGGATAAATCGGAATACAGATCAGTGATTCGATTCCTCTTTCTGCAATTTCCCTTGCAGAAAGAGGAATCGAATCACTGATCTGTATTCACTCAAAGCAACGCTCAAACACTCAAAGCAAACTACGAAGAAATGGTCGTTGTTTGTGGAGAAGACTGCTCGGATTGCAGTGTTGTTACACATTGGTATAAACAATTCAAATGTGGAAGAACCTCAGTGCATGATGAAGAAATCCCAGGACGCCCAGCAACTGCTGTAACAGAAGAGAGTGTTGTAAAAATTGAGGCTTTAATCCTGGAAGATCGCGGCATTAGCCTCAAAGAACTAGCTACAGAGCTACAAACTAGTATAGGGTTTGTGAAGAACATCATGAATCGATAGTTGCATATGAGTAAAGCGTCTGCTAGATGGTTCCCAGACTTCTGACCCCTTACCACAATGTGCTCTTTACTTCTTCCAGGCCCTTTATTTCTTCCGGAACAGGAAAAATTGAAACATTGCAGCATCCTGATAATTCTCCGACCTTGCACATTCGGATTTCTTCCTTTGTCCTGTCCTAAAGTCCTTCCTTAGTGGAAAATAGTTTGCTGCTGATGGTGATGAGGTGATTTCTGCTGCCGAATCATGGTTTGAAAGAGAGTCGGAGGACTTCTTCAAAATGTCCTGCAGAAGTATATTGAGACCATTCAAAGCAGAAATCAAATGAACCATGGCTTCTCTTTTAGCCTAGGGGAAGGTCTGTGGTTATTTTTGGAACCAAAACTTTGACCTTCAAGGTATTTACCATTGCTGAATCACTACAGCAGGTAGTCAGTCAAAAAAAAAAAAAAAAAAACATGAAACGAAATAAAAAAGTATGTAAAATAAACTTAATACCAAAACAAAAGAATACTAAAATGGCTTAAAGAAGTACAACGCCCTCACCTTCACGATACCCAATATTACTAATTAAGGGAAATCATAAGGTTATTGTTTCTGGATTCTTTATACATACAGTATTTCGTCACTTGGATCAGACACTGAAAGTACAACTGGCAGAATATCTCCTCAAAGTCGGTACAGAGTTTAATACTGCTATGCTGATTAAATATTACATGGTTCTGATGAAACTGTACCCACGCCCATAACAGCGTGTATGTGTATAAATCTTTTTCTACATTACCTCCGCTCTCTGCTTAAATAACTTGAAGGCGTGGCAACGTCTTAAGAACTAAGCATATTTTTAACGCATGTGGAATAAACTCCAGCCAAATGTCATCCTTCAGTACACGCAGGGCTGTGGATTTCCAAGGGTAGCTGAAGAGCGACTTGGCTGTCTTGATTAAAGTTAACCATTAAAAATACGATCGCTCAAAATTTTCAATGCGCTTTCGCTGGAAATATGATTCTAAGATTTTGTGCAGAAGCTTTATTCAGTGGTACCACATAAGTTATAGAATGAATGTACCTTTGTGAAGAAAACTTTTCCTGCTTTCGGCATCAATAAACTATTTAACATTCCAAATATACTTGGAATCTAGTGGTTTTAATTTTTTAAAATTTAATCGTATATATATATATATAATCAAATCATTCTGAAATCATGCAACCCGCTACAGGAGAGAGATTTAACAAGTTTTTACGGAATTTTTAGAACTCTTTGATATACTGTTTTCAAATCCAACGATTTTAGAACTGGGAAAAAAAAGAAAGAAAAAGGGGGAAGGGAAACCTCTTTGGCTATGACAGACCAGAAATGTTACTCAATTAGCCGCTTCTGCTTACATACAATACGTAGCATTGGGTGTATTGTAGGTATACCTGTTTACGAGATGAAAAACCTTAGTTTCCGGGTGAAAAAACTATGTGGCCTTCACGTGAGAGAGAGAGAGACTGACTCTGGAAGCCTTTTGTTATCTTTGCGTTATCCAATAGACTAAAAGTGGTCTCTTCTACGGGCTATTAACCCAACTGCAGCAAAAGCCTTTAAACTCGTTCTTTTTTTTCAGCAATTAGTCTCCTTTCATGGATCCTTGACCAACCTGAAACATTTTCAAGAGCACTTGATATAAAAAAGGATCCAATTATTACAAAGATAAGTTTAGAATAGGTATGCTCTCATTTTGCTTTTCCTATTTAAGTTAATAGCAATTATTAGACAGATAACATCATTCACGAATATCCACACGACATTGCAGTAATCTTTTATTTGGCTAACAAAAACTTAAACAGTGATTACATATCTGAATTGAAATAACATGCAAGTATTGTCTTAGGTACCCTGAGAACCGATACCAAAAGATTAAAAGTTGGTATTTTGATAATACCAAAATAAACAATAAATTAACGAAATATTAATATCAATCTTTATTATCACTTTTATTTTTATTATTAATATTTCTGTTTTTAAAATTAATATATAATTTGTCATAATTTAATTTTTGTGGGCTTTTTTCACAACGTGGCTGAATTAGTCGGTCGCACACGAGGCTTGCATGGTTTTCTTCTAACAAACAGCAAATTAATGGAAGAATACACGCAACTGCAGACATAATATGCCGTTCCCTCATAGAGTAATACTCACCAATACCACCGCCACAGACATAACACACAATGGCAAAACATGGTCTAAGTTGTTGATGCGTCCTCAAACAGAACAGAACCATCAAAGTTACATGTAGCATTACGTAAGATGTAATATAACACGACTGAAATACTGTACCTCAAGTAATGCAGTTCATATCACTAACTTTTAATAGACGTGACTATGTCTATAGCATGTTCTGCTCAAAGTGTAAGAGTGACGAACGTTATTTCAACGGAGTTCCTAATACTGCAAATTTATTTTTCGTTTGATCAAACTTTTTTGAAACAATAATTGCTGTTCATTTAATTATTTGGACCAGTGGTAGAAAGTTAATTTGATTCATTAGCCGCTGCACCATTTATTTAACTTTATTTTCTTGAGCTTTTGAGCTAGAAAATGAAGTGAGTACTTATGCTGACTACTTGAGACACGTGTCCCGACTATTTTTGGAGAAAGAGGTGGAACTGAAGATGCTAATCCAGAAGAATAGTATCCATAGAAATACATGTAGAATCTCAAATTCTGTTATAGAAAGAGGAGGAATTTTTAGCGAGGGATCATTAATTCATTTGCCAGCCCTTTATTGACTGTGATAATTTCAAACGTTGGAGGACACCAGCACAGATATGGGAACAATATTCCATAGCAAGGAGGATTTCTGATTTGAACAGCTGTTTCGAAAACGTATCGGCGAGAACACCTAAGTTTTTTTTTTTTTTTTTTTTAGGTCAGGGGCAGCAATGTCTGCGATATGCGTATGTCAAAGAATATATAGGTCAAGATTATCCCCACACTTAAATTAACACACAAAAACTTTTGCAGGCCCATTTTGTAGATTCTCTACCTCACCACAGAATATCTAGGTGGAGATGCATGAACACACGCATGCACGCACCTAAAAATATGTGATCTTGTCTAGAAATCTGAGTGGAGATCAGTACGAAGCAACTGACTTTTTTTTTTCGAGAAATAAGGCAGAGCTATGTTTCAGACTGACTGAAGTTTACTAAGTTTTTTTTTTTTTTCTCCACTGGAGAATAAAACTGATATTAGTGTATAAGGAACTGGTCTCGAGTATTTGAAAAGCTATACCTGCTTGTGCAGAGCAGGTTTATTTATCTGGAAGGTGAAATGCAGTTCACTGTCATCAGAAAAAGTATGGACAAGATTTAAAGTCAATGGAAGAAGATCACATATATACAAATGAGGAAAAAGAATGGGCAAAAGAACATAGTCTTGGGGAGAGACTTTCAGCACTAGTTGAGAATTTAGAAGGCAGAGAGCCCTAACTCCTGCCGTGGCGCACGGAATTTCCAGACACTGTGCAGCCGAATTAATTGAATGTAATATATCTAAAATTCAATCTAGAACATGAATGGAATAATATTTCCAGAGTCTCCTATGCACATTTAGATGAATCTATGCAGCACTGCCACTAAAATTAGACTTAGGGCTATTAGGAACCTTTCGGACTTTTTTTTAAAGATTTTGGGACCACTTCTTCTTAGTATTTTGAATTTTCTAGGTGCCCTCCTGCTTGCTAAATACAAGTGTGACATTTTATTTTCTTTTTTATGTAACCCTCCTCTGTTGTGACGTACGGAGACAATCTTTTCAGTTCTTTTTTCTCTTTTGAATTTTTTTAGCAAGAAAGTGAAAGTAGTGATACAGTGTTAGTAAGTAAAAATTTAAATAGTAATTCACCAAGTTTCACCCACTTTCAATAACGTATTTTTTTTTTAATTATAGGTTCTAAATTCAACAAAGATTTGTGAATGAAGAAAGATGGGCCCAGTCACTGCACAGTCGTCCAATATTTGGGAAAAAAGGGACTAACGCCAAAGACAACCCAAAAGGATATGGTTACAATATTAGAGAGGATGCTATATCTATTCTATGGTTAAGAAGTGGGCAGCAGAATTTAAAGGGAGGAAGAGCCTGAAAGATGATCCACGCTGTGGAACACCTGCAACATCCATTACTCCAGAAGTTGTTGACAGTGTGCATGATCCGGTGATGGGTGATCGACGAGCGGTCAACACATCAGCAAATTGCCAGCATCTTGGGTATCCCATCTGAACGGGCGTATAACATAGTAACAGACGTTCTCGCCTAAAAAAAAGGTGTCAGCATGATGGGTCCCAAAGTTGTTGACAACAAATAAAAAATGCACAAGAGTTATCAGGTCAAGGGAATATTTGCATTGTTTTAAGCAGATCCAGATAATTTTCTTGCAAAGTTTGTGACCATGGGTGAGACGTGGGTCCATTACTTTCATCTAGAGACAAAGAAGCAGTTCAAAAAGTGGAAACAGTTTTTCTCCCCAATGGTTTGGGCATATTACGTAGACTTTGTGTGAAAACTGTCAGCAAAGGAGTCTTGTTTCAAGAGGACAACGCCCTTGTTCATAAGTATATCATTTGTACGGCTTTGAAATCTTGAATCACCAGACTCTATACCATCGGACACCTAATTCCCAATATTAAAATATATCTGGCTGTTATCCATTTTCTCGCCGAAAGTGTAAAATGCATCCACTGCATCCAGGAATGCAGTGGATGCATTCCTAGAGGCTCAAGTAAAACTTTCTTTTCGTCTCGAATCAGCACACATTGCAGCATTGGTGGCTGAAGTGTATTAATGGTGTTAATAAATTGACTCGGAAGGTCTGTAACACATTGAAAAGTAACATGTTAACAGACTTCTCAAATAAACCCTTCATTTTCAAGCTACGAAATTTTTGAACTTCCCTCGTACATATATATATATATATTCGTTCTTTTATTCCCACTAATTACTTAATTTTTTTTCATAACTTCGCTCCGACCTCTTAAAAATCATTTCATGAACTCCAAGTTGATTGCACAGCACTTTTAAGAAAAACCATAAACCTAGGTGTTGAGGCAACGCACATTTATTCTTGACCTAGTCGACGAGGATGTCAAAAACAAAATAAAAATTACGGTATGGAAAACTCCTCTTAAACACTTTGAACACTTTGACATCGAATTTACCAATACCGTTTGTTTAAATAGTGTAAATAAATCGCCTCGGTTACCATATCTTCGTCTCTGAAATGATTCTAATTAGAGAAGTAATTTTTTTTTTTCTATGAATACGTACAGGGTAGAAATAAATATACAGTATATGGTATCCCATAAGTTTCACTCCACATCAGATTTTAAACTAAGACTAAATGGTTAATAGGTAACAGTGCAACAAAAGAGAATAAAAAGAAAAGATGTGACTCAGTCAGGGTTTGGAATGGACCAAAGTGCACTAGAATGGCTTCCATTTCTTCATCGGCATTGGCAATGTCACCTGTCTACTCGATTTCTAAAAATAAAATATTTTATTAAAATATTATTTTAATACTTCATTAAAAATAAAATATATAATACAATTTAATTTTATTATATTATAAAATGGAAATATTTTCTTAAACATTTTATTAAAATATTTTATTAAATTTACTTTATTAAATTTTCACCATTTCGTCTAGTCATTGTGATCTCAGCACAACACAAATAATGTCGTGATTGGATATAGTCCAGAATATTATGGTGAGTGATCATTTTTTTTATCTTCAATGACGTATAAATTCGTGTTCTGTTTTCAAGAATACCATAATACAGTTTTTGATGAGTAAGGCATAGGAAGGTTAAATTCACGCAAAAAACATCTGACACCTTCGTGGTTATTGTCAAACGAAACGTCGGGACCTACTACTACATTATCATTTCCTCCAGACCTTCATAATTAAAATCAGTTCTCGGTCTAAAATAACAGGAAAATTTAGGATAAAAAACGAAGTACAGTACATTTCAGCCTCTAAAAGTATAAAGACATGGGGGAGTAGCAAGCTTAAGGTGGACCTCTGTACATTAATTTCTGTATAGTATAGGTGCTACTTGGACAAAATAGTAGTACCTGTACTATGCTGAAAGAGTTATTTCCAACATAATAACGAAATAAGTCTCATTTTTATATTCCATAGCACTGAAACGACATCCTGTACAACTGATCTTAACTTAGATAAACAGGAACGTCAAGCTGTTGGGAAAGTTTAATGTGGGTTACCAGAGCGACACCTGTATATATGTGTGTGTGTGATATGGATAAAATAAAGGGAAACGGGTATAAAATATTAGTTTATGCTTATACTGGAGTGGCTGTTCCTATTCTAAATTCAAATTAATCACTGGTAACTTTCGGTTTGCATGTAGGCAGAAAAATGCAGTAACATCCATCGATTGAGGTCCTTCAATAAGTTTGAAACGTTCACACACTAGGGAACAAAGTTAAACCCGATTAAGTCCGTCATTTCATTTCAAGTATATTCTTTAAATGAAAGGATGGACTTAATAGGACTTTAAATAAACAATCCTTCATCATTTAATTAACGGAATAAAGCTTTCCACCATGGAAAACCTAATACCTCATTATTCATTCAACATGATCTAACTCACATTGCCACATTAATCTTTACACATGTAAAAATCCGACGATCCATCTCATGGTCTGCTTCATTATGATTTTATGACCTACTCACAAATTAGAATGACAATAGTTATGCAATACAATTTACAAACTAGGCTTTCAGACAAGATGTAACTTTACAAAGACTTTTCAAATGCTTTCTTAACATGGGACAGATTGCACTTAAAAGTGATCCATCTTGTGGACATCCTGTATATAATGCTTCATCGATTTCTACGTAAATTGAGTGTAACATATAAAAAATTTATATTCTTCCTTAATACATTTCATTAGACTTAATGAAAATGTTCATGAACATTACTGCGTACATTAATGGCAATTGATGGCGGTATACTAATTAAATTTTTAACTTCCATTTTCTTGCATTCTTAACTTATTCTAACAACATTTAAGTCATAATTAACAACATAGCCTATGCTACCAACATAATATTATTACATAACTATTACATAACTTAAGGATTAGGAACCAATGGCACGCGTGCCCTAATGGCAAAAACGCGGTCATCCATAAATAGTTTATATTATAAAAAAAATGAAAACAAATTTGTTTTACAGTCTGTCAGCCACATCTGGCAGTGAGAAACCATAAGTGTAATAAATGTAAATAAGTGTAATTGCGAGTAGTATTATACACTAACAAAGCGTACTGTTAGAGATAACAGTGCTTGCAGTTTTATAACATCACTTCCTTTTTTCAGAGACCATCACGTAAGTTGTGAAAATTTTCGCAAATTCTGGTAATAAATTTAATATGAAACACCCCGCGCAACATAAACAGTATATATGTTGGTGTTGTAGTTGTAGTAAGGTTTTAGGAGCATTAGCGACTAAGGCCATATTGCTCCGTGTATATTGTCTGTAAATTGAGTGTGTTCTGTGGTCGATTTTCCAATTGCTGGACGAAAAACCCGAATTTCCGGGAGGAAAAACTATGCTACTCTCGCCTGAGATCGATTAAGTCAGCCACATTGTAAAAAAGACCCGTAAAAATTCCTCGCGTCATCGAACTAGGATCTTTTCCACCTGGTGTGGGCATAATGGCAACCATACTAACTGTGCTACTCACGAGGACGAAGTATATTTGAGGGATTCATATGAGCTGCTCCTCTAAATTGACAATAGTAAACTTAAAAGCTTTTGTTCATATACAGTGCAGCAAAAGCTAGTGGTGACAATACAGCGTCTACTTATAAACGTAGAGTCCAGAAGGCAGATAATAAAAATTATTCAGAGGCACACAACTCATTACAACTACCGTCTGAAATCTACTCTCTCTCTCTCTCTCTCTCTCTCTCTCTCTCTCTCTGTCTGTCTTACGCAATATTAAGTTTTAATAAAGCTACTCAAATACCCACAGTATTAACCCCATGTCATTTGTTCAGGATAATTTATTACGAATAACTGTCATCTTAAGGACAGTTTCGTAACCTTACATCTAATACAATTGTGATTCTGCTTGCAGCACGCAGTTGGTAACATTTAACTTCACAATCACAGAACGATGAGAATGCAACGTCATTTCCTACTTCGACTTTCATAAAATACCAGTTAATCCTTTTTATATATTATTATTATTTCGTGCGTATTTCTCAAACAGTCTAAAATCACTGTGACATGTAATTTTCGATAAAACTCAAAAATTGTTCTTTCTCTTAAATTCCACTGTTCAACGGTAATGAAAAGTCGTCAGTTGAAGGTTTGTATCTTATATAACCTACTTTAGGATTAGGTCGTCCGTCCTAACTACTGAGGAAATTTATTGACCCATTTTTCCCCCTCTCTTCTTTTTTTTTTTTTACTAAATTTAAATTTGAATTCATTAAAGGAGAAAACAATATGAAGCTTCATGTATAACCATTAAAAATTAATGCAATATCGCAGGCATCAATTTTTACAACTACACTAAACAAACAAAAGTATGATTCACTGTCATTTCTACCAGCTGTGAGCTTCCTTTTACATCACCAGTTGTTTTACGGCCCTTATACAGCTGTATTGCCTAAAAGTCATGCATGAACAACTGGTAACGCTTCGATGAGCAAAATCGACTGCGTCCACCAAGTTTAAACTAACAACGAAATACAAAGACAGGAAGTTGAGAAGTGTGATTCAGTTTTCCCAATGAAGACACATTATGAATTTTAATTAATTTTTTAAACTTAATTACTATGTTTAATTTATTTTATTATTATTATTAAGAATAAAGATAAAAAATAGGCACAGACAACCTTTCAAAAGTGTAGCAAATTTACTCACATTCATCACTAAAATGTAAATTAAACGTGGTGTGATCAAAAGTAATTTACAAAAGTAAACTCAATTATATCTCGTTAGAGAAATTCTTACAAATTGCAATAATTGATGCTGAAGAGGTAAACTGCCACCTTCATATAAGCAAAAATAACAAAATCAAACTAATAAATAAAATTTTAAAAATTAAGAAAAGGCAATCACGGTGCAGCTGAAGAATGCCCTCTCCCTATTGCACCAATTTCAAACGTGTGTTCTGCTTTACGTTCTTCGATATGGTTACCCCCTTTTTTATTTTCAGTTTTTTTTTAAATTCACAAGTTTTATAATTTGGTGTTTAATTTTGTCTTTGTAATTTTTGTTCATGGATGTTATGTTGCATACGTGCGTTTTGATTTGACCTTTCGATTGGTTTCAGTCGACAGGGAAATACATTTCGTCTTTTCACTTTATTTGAGTTGCTTCCTAGTTATTGACTTAACCATATTTAAGACTTATTTTCTATTATCTGTCTCGATCGCTCGCATAGAGGTATCCACAGTTATTTTGGTGTTAGCAGGACATGCCAGAAATGCTAGTGTTTTGGGAATTTCCACACCGCGGAGGAATGCTTGAAAAAGCAGTCGCTGTGGTTGCCCCTAAACTTTCCTATGTTTATCTTCTTAAGTAGGTGTCTGTATTCACCCGTTGGGTCTTTCTTGCTTGTTTTCGGCAGTAGTTGCTCCGTTCTTCAGGAAACCGTGCCTCTGTGCTTGCTTGGGTGAGTGTAGGACCCCGCTATTTATTTTATTTGGTAGTTTGCTTTTTAATTTTCGCTTGAATGAAGGTATTCATCATTATTTGTTGTAGTTTGTAACAATTTTTTTTTTTAAACATGGATTGGTGTTTAATTTTGTAAATCATTCACATTCATTTAAACCTAGGATCGCTTCACATTAATGGCAAAGTATGGTCTAAGTCACTGATGCTTTAAAACCCAAGAACATCAGGATCATACTTATTATGATGTAGGGTATCGAGCTGTTCAAATTTAATCTAATAATCTCATATATTTTATCTGAAATAAATAACAGCTCTTATTTTACAAAATGTGCATACTCTGTACGTAAAGGTTTTTCCCAAAGCAAAGTTTCTTTTTAAATTAAACTTAATTAAACCACAGCTATATCTCTCTGTTTTTGTTATGTCTCAAAGGAGTTTATCCCAACTCAAACGGAATCGTTATTAGTCCAGTTTGATTTGTTTCATATTGTGGAAATAACTTCGATGCTTAATTACCTTTTCATAAAAAAAAAAAAAACAGTGACGATATTTAATTAACCATAGGAATAAAGTCATTAATTTAAAATGCCATTTTACTGAAGAAACGCAATCTTATAAACCCTGCTGTTTTCATTAATTTATTGGCCACAGGTAATCTAGATCATCAATTGTCTCAAATCCTCAACTTGTTGCAAAAATTTGCTTTAAAAAAAAAAAAAGAAGATAAGCAATTGCTTTCATTGCAGTCCAGGATTTCACATTTATCACAATAATTATGAAGAGGTGATATTCCTACGCGTGGCGCTGCAGGTAGCGAAGTGTGAATAGTGCCGATGTGGTAACTACTGTACTTGTATTTGGTTGGTGTCGCTGAATCGATGTTAAAAACAAAAAAGAAAGAAAAATAGTATAAAATATTTATCATCGGGACGGTTGAAAGTTTGACAGTAATGACGCCGATCTGCAGAGTCTGTAGAACTGTCTCAACTCCCGCTTTTCAGGTCATTGCTGGAACCCTCCCACTAGATCTTTATGTCTAGTGGGAGGGTGACATAATATTATGTCACCTATCGGGGGCTCGCTTTTAAGATAAAAAAGAACATCCCTATTCAGTTCCTGGATATTCAGCTCAATCTCACTATGGATCCCAAAGCTGAGAAGACACGCTGTTTCAACAAACTTATTAACATTTGGCAGACCCATGGGACACATCCTCTCTTGGAGCAGTCACTGGTATGTTCCTCCTGAACGTTACCTACACTGCTAGCAAGTCCGTCCAGAAATGGTTCTCTCCAACATTATAAACATCATTCCTGATCGCGGGGCATAGGTCCGTGAATGAAAAGTTGCATCAACTGGGCCTGACTCCTACAGACCTTTGCTACTGAGGCACCAGAGAAAACTGGAAACACCTGCTGTTTGAGTGTGTCCTCTACGGAGACCTCCGAAAAAATCTCATCAACAGTACCCAAATCTCAGACGAACGCCTGTAACTTATACTACAGAAATCAAATTACTTCCCAGCAATACAGAATTTTGTAACGAATCTCTTCAAGCGACGAAGAAAAATGTACAGAACTCCACCGACCGCTGTTGGAGGAATGACATCAAAAAATAAAGAAGAGACATAGTCTTTTCTCTTTTTTCTCTCCCCCCCCCCTCCACTCTCTTTTTTGCATCAGGAAAGCTATTTATTTTATTTTTTATTATTTTTTTAAATTTAACATTATTAATTTTATTTATTATTTTTTTATTAATATTATTTTATTTTTTAACACCACGGGAACTTTTCCCCCTTTCTTTTCATTTTCTTCTTCTCCTCTGGACCGGGTCCCCAGAGGAATCTGGTCCACCTTTTGGCAATATCAGGTGGAGCAGAGTCTCGAACTGAGACAGTACGTGCACTATTGGACTGGCCCACCTTCCCGTAGTGTGGACGAGTACCCAGAATCATCTTTCCAGGTGACTGATACTTCTGGGTAGCCAAGAGGCCAGAACAGAACAACAGAACACACACACATAATACACACAAACCTACGTTTCCCACATATCTGGCCCTTTTGCAGTGGTATTGTTCTTCACAGAGGTACGAAGCGACGTTGAACTGAGGTTCTAGAGCCACCCTTTACAAAAACACGTCACATGGCATGCCCATCGGTGTCAGAATGTGTGTCAAAATGTTGCCTCTATACCTCTGTGCACTGCTCAGGTGGCACTTAGAAATCTGTTGCTTGCATGATGATACCTCTGTGCACTTACTGTGCCACCTGTAAACACATACATGTTAGTTCTTCAATTCAGAGAGATGTCTGAGCAACGCGCCCTCCAATAGGTAGCCATTCAACGATATCATTGACGGCAGTGTCATTTCCTTGGCTTCCTCTAGATGAGTGCATGCTTCAAATCACTCTGTAACGTAATTCTGTATATTGACAAATCCATGGGATTTCTCTCCATCAAATTCGGCGGGAAATCTTGGCTAAATAACTTGGCCAAGGAGTGAAGTTCATAATGTCTCCCACTTCCTGCTATCAAAGATAATGTACTAGTTATAGATGCTCATAAATAGCATAATGTAGCTCTTTGATGAGATTATAGTCGGTTTGCCACTTTTCACTTATTTGGAGAGGCTGGGTTCGAATCAGGTCGGAGAGTGAAAGAACCTTTGCGGAATTTTCAGTTAGAGCATGCAAAGTGTCTCACTTATATTGACATAACAGACGATAAGGATAATCTAATTTCCTATTAATGGAATTAACATGCCCAGTAATGCTGTCTAGTAGCACTATGGTTACAATCAATGTAATCACTATGCTTTTCCAAAAGTGAGGAAAAGGCCTCGATTTGAATGTCGTCCAGGCGTGAGGCTTTATGAATGTCGTCCAGAAGTCAGTTTTTCCCATCATGGCTGAGTTAACTAACCGGTCTCTGGCGAGTATTGAATAGTTTTATCTCTTGGACACTAGTTTCTTTATCAAGCAAACGTAACAAGAATACATTCAAATAAAGACAAATATGCCTACTCCTCATAATCTTAGTCGCCTTGACGCTAAAGAGACACAGCGTAATGTAGTTGGTCCAAATAGTTCCAAAACAACTAGCAACATGTCGGAAAAGACTAAAATTTGATTCCCATTGATAGGTAAAGTTTAAACATTGCCCCATCTAAGGATACCATCGTTAGGAGAGGAAGTTCGGTAGCTAAAGTACCAGTCCTGTCACACTTTATTCGACAGAGAAGCTTCTATAGTTACCAGGAAGCAACTTCAGTTGATGACTGGACAATCGAGACAAGTGCTTCCCGTTAGAGGAAGGAAAGATCCTTTATAGTGTTTTTCCCATACTATGAAATAATGATGAATAGTGTTTTCCTTGGAAAGCAGAATATTCTGCACATACCATGACAGAGTTAGTCGATTTCGGTTTCTGTTGCCTGTTTTTGGCCAAGAAACTCGGGTTTTTCATCCCACAAGCTACTGAAATGACCGAGTACACATACACACACAATATAAAGGCGCAAGGCTCGCAAATTTTGGTTTTGTGGAAATGATATACAACAAATTACAATGTCCCTGCTCTATTTAATTACCACAAGTTCGATGCGTTTCCGTTGCTGCATGATCATTACTGTACCGTAGCCGACGGTGTTCCTTTTACCTCTCTGTTAATGGTAATAAAAGTTTAAAATTGGTGTCTGCTGAGGTGATTTGTTCACTAAAAGAAAAAAATTAAAAAATAAACATAAGAGGATAGGCCTGGCGAATAAGGAGAATATGCCAGCACCATTTTCTCATTTTTCTGAAGTCACATGAGGCTATATACCAAAATTTTAGGTTGCGTTTGATGCAGTTCGTGTCGAAACTTATCATGAAGCAATCTTCCATAATACACGCCATTAACAATGGCATTTGGTGATATGGGATACTCAAGAATAAACACCTGACTGGTAAAGAATTTGACGAACATCGCTTTCAAAAGCATTCGGGGAAGGGTGCAATCTCTGTGTATGCGCGGTAGCACAACAGTTGTAATCACCGTCCTACCCACACCGGACTATGGCCAGTTTTCGCGTTGTTTGGATGAAAATCCAAGTTTCCAGCAGAATAACACCTTGCAGTTATCACCATAGAACGATAACTTGTCACGAGTGTGCAGGGCGAAATCTCCATAGCGATTCCTCCCACATTATTAAGAAGTATTTCTCGACTTCGATGGGCGAGAGGAATCAAACTGAGGCTTTTATTTTAGTGTGTGTGTGTGTGTGTGTGTGTGTGTGTGTGTGTGTGTGTGTGTGTGTGTGTGTGTGTGTGTGTGTGTGTGTGTGTGTGTGTGAACAGTGACTCTGTCCATTGCATGTGACGGCTATACAGTATATAATGCATATTGTTATAGAGCTACACGTATTGGGAGTTCGTTTATGCAAAATATTAACCACTAAGTTAAGTTAGCTGGTTTACACCGATGAGCCAAAACATTATGACCAGCGAGTCATTATGCAAATCAAAGCAACTACAGGTGAACTATGGTGCGTGCGCGGGTCAAGACACGGTATAAAAAAAATATGATACTGAGCTCCGTTAATCAGTTGTTCTTCAGATGTGAAAGGCAGCGGACTTAAGCTAGTTTGACAAAGGCCAAATCATAATGCAAAGACGACTGGGTCAGAGCATATCGAAAAAAAACCCCACCAAACTATTATATTTAGGCCACCCGAATAATTAAATTCATCTGCCGTTCTGTGTGTCTTAAGTCTGCTAATTGTGTGTGTTCTTTGGTCGATTTGTCTGTTCTGCTGGATAAAAAACCCAGTTTCTGGGGAAAAACCTTGCTATCTACGTCTGAGACCGACTAACTCAGCCACGGAGTGAAAAAAGCCCATTAAAGTTCCTTGCGTCATCGACGGGATTCGAACCCGGGCCTTTTCCACCCAGTATGCAAAGGACGGTGACGCTGTCGCTGTGCTACTGCGCAGATTCGGAGCATATCCGAAACGGCACGGCTGATGTAATGCTCACGGTCAGCCGAGGTTAGTACCTACCGAAAGTGGTCCGAGGAGGGAAAAACCACGAACCGCCGGCGAGGTGTTGTATGTATGTATGTATGTATGTATTTAACTGTCGAAGGGTGGCACCCGGACATACATCCATCTCCACCAATTTATCATATAATATCATGTTCTCATAATGGCCTGTTAGTGTAAGTGTGTGTACACGTGTGTGTAATGTGTTATAAGTGAAACAGGCTACTCTGCCACCAGGTGATAGATAGTCCATTGGGCAATTACCACCTGGTGCCCATCCCTGGCACAAGGAGCTATACCTGGATCTATTAACTCTGGCAGTGCATATTGCACCTAAATTCCGCACCCACCAGTAAGGGTGCAAGACTGGTGGGCGCCAGCAGTCCCGCTCCTGGGCTGCCCACACCCAAGAGCCAGCAAAAAAAAAAAAAAAAAAAAAAATGCACCAACTAGGAGAATACATCTTACTAGTGAGTGCAACAATCCCGCCTCATGGTCATTCCACAAGGCCAGCCAAAAAAAAAAAATAAAAAAATTCTCCCCGCCTCCAAGACAGAATGCCTATCCATCCAGAGGAGGGGAGAAAAAAAAAGAAAAAAAAACAGGTCTTTAGTCAGTATTAGTAAAAACATGTATACTCCTCCTTTTATTAAATGTCAACCTGCAAAACCGTTGAAATTCTACAAAATTCCTTTCATTAGACAGCCAAATTAATTCAGAACCCCTAATAAAATTAGGTACCAAATTAAATAAGTCTAATCTAAATTCATCATATAAATTGCATTCATATAAGATATGATCCCATGTTTCCAACCTTCCACAAACACAGTAAGGATCTTCCACTAAACTAAACTGATGCAACTTACTTTTTAAGGAACCATGCCCCGTAATCAAATATGAGCATTCCATACTTGAATAAAACCAGCGATGCAATTTGTTATTAAAATTAAATTCAACACTAGGTATAAATAAATAAGTTACTCTACCAGTACTACTGGAATCCCAACGGTCCTGCCATAATTTAATTAATTTCACCAAAATTTCTTTCTTTTGTTTGCTGACTGCAGAAGAAACTTCATTAGTAATCCCCAGAAATGTAATTTGTATTCCTTTTCTTATAAAATAACAAAAAGCTCTATACACGACTGTTAAATCCAAAGGCAATACCCCCGCAATCACCTGTAGAGCATTAGTCGAAACCGTCTTACAAACACGCAAAATAGTTAACAACATTATTCTTTGTATTGATAATAGTTTTTGTTTAAATTTTACATTGACAGTACGAACATACCAAATTGATGCAGCATACGACGCAGCATACGATACGGCGAGTTGTTGGACGACCACGGCTCATCGATGCTCGAGGTGAGCAAAGGCTCTCCCGGAAGGTACATGGCAGCAGAATGGCGACTGTGACGCAACTCGCCGGTAATTGGAATGTTGGAGGGAGTAATGTGTAACATTAGCATTAGCATTAGCATTAGCATTAGTAGAGGCATTTGATGCAAGAAAGCAAGCTTATGTAGCATCAGCCAAAAAAAAAAAAAAAAAAAAAAACCACTTCCACTTCACCCCCCTGTTCGTTCAAAATACATGTTCAGCTGAGCCTTAAACTTATTTAGGCTATCAACCTCCACCACAAGGGATGGAAGTCTGATCCACCAACCAACCACCCGCTGGCTAAAGGCAAATTTCCGCACGTCTATCCTACATCTGTCTTTCCTCAATTTGAATTTATGCCCTCTCAGGTGATTTTTCTGAGCTAGAGGAAGAATCCCATCAGCATTGAGCATGCTTAAACCATTCAAGGCTTTATACACCTCTATCAGATCACCTCGCTGGTGCCTAGTCTCCAGACACTGTAATTTGCAAAACTTAAGCCTTTCTTCGTAAGAGCACCCCTTTGTTCCATTCACTAATCTTGTTGCCCTTCTCTGTACTCGTTCCAGCAGCTCTACATCCTTCTTGAAATGAGGCCTCCAGACCTGTATACAGTACTCTAGGTGTGGCCTGACCATCGCCTTATACAATGGAATAATCACCTCCTTATCCCTGCTGGAAAAATTCCTGTATATCATTGACAATACTCCATGAGCTACTCTTGCAGCCCGTCTGCACTGCTCAGAGAACTTCATATCTGCCTGCACAACCACCCCCAAGTCCCTTTCATTCTCTACCACTGTCAGTGTGGTACCACAGAGTTGATACGTTGCTCTGGGGTTGCTGTTTCCCATGTGTAGTACTGTGTAGTACTTTACATTTGTCAATGTTAAACTTCATTTGCCACCTCTCAGCCCATCTGCTCAACCTTTCCAGATCCTGTTGCAGCAGCATAGTGTCAGTAGTGTCCTTGACAACCCTGCCAACCTTTGTATCGTCTGCAAACTTGGACATTAAGCCCGATATACCATCATCAATATCATTTATAAATACAGAAAACAATAATGGACCCAACACTGAGCCCTGAGGGACTCCACTAATAACATCAGTCCACGATGAGCAGTGTCCATTGATTACCACTCTCTGTCTTCTCCCCCTCAACCACCCCTTTATCCATAGCAGCAATTTGCCTCCAATGTCACACTGCTCCAATTTGTGTAGCAGTCTTCCATGTGCAACAGTATCAAAAGCCTTTCTAAGATCCAAGTATATAATATCAAAGTTATTCCCTGCATCCAGTTCTTTTGTGACTGCATCATAGTATCCAATCAAGTTGGTCAGGCAAGACTTCCCCTTAACAAAACCATGCTGTGTCTGAGCTATAACTGAAGTCTTGTCTAAATGATCCTGCAGTGCTTCTTTAACCAGTGCCTCCATTAATTTTCCTGGAACAGAAGTTAAGCTCACAGGTCTATAATTACTTGTGTCAGCCTTTGATCCTCCTTTGTGAATTGGGGTCACATTTGCACATTTCCAGTCTATGGGTACCTCCCCTGAGTCCAAGGAAGCTCTCATAATTATGGCTAAGGGTTTGCTTACTTCCTTTGCTGCCTCCTTTAATATAACTGGATAGATCCCATCCACCCCGGGTGCCTTTCTTGTGTTTATCTTCAACAGTTTCTCCTCCACTTTACTCCCAGTTATTTCAAGATTCTGTAGCTTACTGCTAGAGTTGAATACACCTCTGGCATTCCCCTCGCTGAATACCTCCTCATGTGTGAATGTCGATGCAAAATATTCATTTAGTTTGTTAACACACAGTACATCGAACCCTGCTTAAAATGGGGTTGTGTAACAACCCCATTTTAAGGTAACAACACACAGTACATCGAACCCTGCTTAAAATGGGGTTGTGTAGCCGCAGGCCACTCCGAGTGCCCATGCTAACCACGGTTCACCGCCGACAGCGCCTACAATGGGCACGCGAGCATCGAAACTGGACCTTGAGTGATTGGAAGAAAATCATCTGATCCAATGAATCAGATTTCCTGTTGCACCATGTGGACAACCGGGTACGTGTGCGTCATTTACCTGTGGAAGTGGTGGCGCTTGGATGCACCGTGGGACGAAAACAAGCCGGTGGCAGTGGTATCATGCTTTGGGCGATGTTCTGCTGGGATACCCTGGGTCCAGTTGTCCATGTGCCGGGCACTCACGTCTACCGCCTAGCTAAACATCATTGCTGACCGGGTGCACCCTTTCATGGCAACGGTCTTTCCCCTCTGGCGGTGCCATCTTTCAGCATGATAATGCGCCATGCCACACCACCCGGATTGTACGAGATTGGTTTGCAGAACATGAGGAAGACTTCCAGATGCCGCCCTGGCCTCCAAATTCCCTAGACATCAATCCCATCGAGCATCTGTGGTCTGTGTTGGAACAGCAACTCCGATCTGCGGCTTCTCAACCACGGACCTTACAGGAGTTAAAGGATCTGGTTACGTGTTAGTACCAGATACCACAAGACACATTTAGAAATCTTGTAGCGTCCATGCTTCCCCGGGTATGAGCCGTTTTGGCTGCACGTGGAGGATAAACATCATATTAAGTAGGTGGTCATAATTGGCTAATCGGTGTATATACACTGTACCCTATTGCTGGTTTCTGTACCTGGCTTTGAATTCAGCCAAAATCTCCCACCGGGAATGGAGTCAAACAGCCTTAAGCAATGATTTCACTTGTATTCAGCCATGCTGTCTATAGATGTCTTTACACTCACCGTCTTGCCTACACTGGGTGGAAAAGGCCCAGTCCTAACCCGTCAATGCCATAAGGAACTTTTATCGACTTTTTTTTTCACTCCTTCACTGAGATAGTTGATCTTTGGCGAGGACGGTAAGCTTTGACTCCCTAAACTCTGATTTTTTCGTGCAGAAAAACAAGTAAACCGATCAAAGAATGCACGCAATTTGCAAACACAATACACACGGGTAGAAGAGGTAATTCTCGGGTGGCTATAATATAACATTTTTTTTATGGATGTCTTCATCAGAGAAGACGACTTGTTGTAGGATCATCAGCTCTATGTTCATTTAACTCTTATACACAAAAAGTCCATTTCAATTGTACCAGCAGCAGTATGTAATTTGAATCCAGGAGAAATGGGTTATGCTTTTCTTCACTGATAGCTGGATATGGAATCTGAAATCAGATTCTTGGTGCACTTTAATTTGGAAGATACAGGGAAACTGATTTCTCCTGCTATGATCGCTGAAAGAGGCACATTTCGTGGTGATAGTGATTTATTGGTGTAGGCTGCAATCGCTGATAGTTGGCGATACAAATCTCCATGGTTCCCACACGTAACTGTCGTCTTTGTGAATTATCGAGTTAATATCCTGAATCCTTATGTTCCCTGTTTTGTACTAATAAATGCATAGAAAATGTAGAGCAATAAGTACTGTATTTGTCAGCCATATCATCAGCCTTGAATTCAATTGATAATGTCTGATACGCTATTAGCAGGAGAATTACCAGTCACAAGTCTATTTTCAAGAGACCTTTTTGAGTTCCTCTTTAATAAACTCATTATGAATTGTCTCAATGAATTATCGACATGCGATTTTTGGATGCGCATCAAGGAACTTTTAGTCAAGTCATTTAGATGACATGTGTATATTTACTTGCAAAGACTGATCAAATCAAAACCTCACTAGTCTTTGTGCAATATTAAGCTGTTAAAGAGAATGATTTATTAAAATTTTGCTTTACCATAACTTAGTAAAAAGTTTTTTCTTATCAAATAATAACTCATTATTATTTGATATATCAAGCCAGTTTTGTGGTTGTATTGACCCTTCATTTTTAAGCACCAGTGAAGACACGGGGGCAAAGTCAAATTTAAGCGAGTGTAAATAGTGAAGTGACCAGATCCCTTGCTATGGATTGGCTACAAGCCCTTAAATAAAGTTTAATTAAGATTATGGGTAAAAACATGAAAAATACCAGAGCACTTTGTTTATTAAGCATCTAAGCTTTGCTTATAGTGTGTTTAAATTTCATTCGTTTCAAAATAAAAAAAAAATTCTATTATATACTGAAAGAACTGTGCATTTTATTTTACGTTTTGAACTCTACTGTTGTAAGAGTTGTACTCAGTGGTATTTTTCTTATTATGACAACAAATAATTAGATCCTCTGATCAGTAATCATCAGTGGCATGCACTTTTTTAGTCCAATTTGCAACCCTTCGAGACAGATAGGGAGAGAGAGAAATTACAATACACAAAGAAATATGCAGTTAATAATGCAAGATGATACGGGATGCGGAGAATAACTCAACTCAGAAGTCAATGAAACAAATCTGCGACGCATTACTGCGCTAGACATACCATCACTGATAACATTTTGCTCTCAAGAGATAAATACCAGGAACGTGGCTCTAGGACTTGGTCTTATTTACAACATAGAGACAAATACCTTTATCTATGTTTCTACCTAAGTTAGTATTACTTTTTATTGGTATTACCCATATAATGGCCAAGGGTCAAGTCATGAAATACAGACATTGTGGAGATATCAGAGACATGGTGTCACTCAGATATAAGAGATGCAGAATTTCAACATGAGAATTATAATGTATAAAGAAAGGACAGACAGAATTGGAGGAGGAGGGGTTATGCTCTTTGTTAAGAAGCACATAAAATCGAAGGCAGTGCTTCCAGTTGACATGGCTGGCCAGTGCAATGTTGAGTCAGTTTGGTATAAGCACGGGGACAACAAAAATTAGAGTAGGGGTGTGTTACAGACCTAATTGACTCTGATGAGTACTGTACAACGATCAACTGTGCAGAAAAATACAGTGTTTTTCACTTTCGCTTTAGTGGGTCAGTATAATAGAATGTCTTATAATGGGCGATTTTAACTTTCCAGATATTTACTGAAACTTCTGAGTTGGTCACTCACACACTAAGTGGCGGATTACCCATTAAGGCAATGAGGCACGTGCCTAGGGGCCCCAGGCTTTGGGGGGTCCCAAGTCAAGACATTTTCCTATAGTGTTCCTATAGACATTTTCCTATAGATTAATGTTTTCAGTAAACATCATAAAAATCTTGATTAATTTAAGCGAAAATTTAAGCAAAAAATTCAAAAGTACAAAATTTCATTTATTTGCCACCTAACTTTTATTTATTTTTTATTCTTTTTTTTATTATTATTTTTTGGGGGGCCTCACAAATATAATTTGCCTAGGGGCCCCAACTATCCTTAATCCGCCACCGCACACACTAGCAAAGGTTTTGCGGATTTATTGAATGACTGTCTTCTAAAGCAGCATGTTAAAGAGGGAACAAGAGAGTAATACTCTTGATCTGATTATTAGCTGTGAATATTCATGTATTAAGAATCTTCAAATAAAAGAACCATTAGGTGGCAGTGATCACAGCGTATTGATGTGGACTTTATTTAAAGATGTCACTATCATCAAGGGTAAATGAAAGTGTTTTTCGCTTTCGTAAAGGTGACTATAGTGGTCTCAGACAGTTTTTAAATTCTATACAGTGGAACAACTGATAACGTTCCTAAATGGGAAGCAATCAAGTAAATAATAATAGAAGCTACTAGGCTTTTCATTAACAAATAAGAAATATGGTTTAACGCTTAGACCTAAAACGATGTCAGATGAACTAATGAGACTCGTCTCAGAGAAGAAAAACGATATTTTTCTTCTCTGCGACGAGTCTCATTAGTTCATCTGACATCGTTATTTTTCTTCTCTGCAACGAGTGATATTGGAATGATGATATTTGAAAAATCAGAAAACACATATAAGTTATCAGGTGATAGAGATGCCTGTGGCAGATATAAACTAGTCGGTTATCAAGTTACAAATAATATTAGGCAAGGTAAGGCAGATTATGAGAAATCTTTGGCAAAAGATGCAAAGGAAAATAGAAAAGCCTTCTTTTCTTACATAAATACTTGATGATCCTGTTCAGATTGCTGACAAGCTGCATAAGTATTTTGCATCTACATTCATGTGGTAGATATAAACTAGTCGGTTATCAAGTTACAAATAATATTAGGCAAGGTAAGGCAGATTATGAGAAATCTTTGGCAAAAGATGCAAAGGAAAATAGAAAAGCCTTCTTTTCTTACATAAATACTTGATGATCCTGTTCAGATTGCTGACAAGCTGCATAAGTATTTTGCATCTACATTCATACATAAGGTAATTTATTTAGGAGAATGGATGCCAGAAGTTTATTAAACTTCTGGCATCCATTATATTAAGAGAGGCAGCAAAAGAGGAAGCAATTATATTAAGAGAGGCAGCAAAAGAGGTTAACAGACCCTTAGCCATAATTATGAGAGTATCCTTGGATTCAGGTAGTCCCAATGAACTGTAAATGTGCAAATGTATCCACATTTCAAAAAGGGAGATCAAAATGTCATGGATTTTTTAAGGGGTGGTCTTGTCCGATCAATCTGATTGGATACTGTGATACAGTAACAAAAGAACTATAGTCAAAAGATAATTTTTATATTATATATTTAGGTTTCAGGAAAGGTTTTAATACTGTTGCACATGAATGACTGTTGTTCACATTTTAGAAGTATGGTAATAAGAGCAAGTGGCTGCTATGAATTATGAGAGCATCCTTGGATTCAGGAGAAGTATCCATGGACTGGAGATGTGCGAATATATCCCTAATTCACAAAGGGGAATCAAAAAGTGACATGCGTAAGTGGGATCAAAGAACTACATGAATAATTACAGGCCTGCTAGCTAAACTTCTCTTCAATTGAAAATAATGGAGTTACTGGTTAAAGAAGTAATACAGATCATCTGTACAGGAGTGCAGTTATACTTCAGTCACATAATGGGTTTGTCAATGGACGATCTTCTCTGACTAATTTGATTGGATACTACGATTCTGTAACAAAGGAACTGGATGCAAAAAAATAACTTTGATGTCATACGAGTATACTAGGATTTTAATAATGGTTTTGATGCTATTGCACATAGTAAACTACTATACCAATTGGAGCAATATGAAAATTAGGACAAATTACTGCTCTGTATAAAAGGATGATTAAGTGGGAGAACACAGAGGGCTGTTATCAATGGATATTCCTTTTCTTGGACTAATGTTATCAGTGGGCTTAATGACAGTAATGACGGTATGCTACTACAAGGAGATCTAGAAATACAAATTTGTACATACAATTGGATTTTATTGTATATTGTATTATTTTTTATTTAAGTATTTTTAATTTGTTTTTTTATTGTACATTTATTTAGTTTTCATTATTTTGCGATTGCAATAAATTTCCCAAGTAAATAATTAAATTGAAATATAGTTTAAGTAAATTTTGAGGCCCCATTGTGTCCCTGCTGTAAATCTTTCCGTGACACATGGAAGAGAGCTGCAATATGAATTTTCAAGGAAGAGCTGTAGCCCACAATCTTTGGATAACATAGACGAATGCACACCATCGATTTTCTTGGTGTAAGGCACACTGAAGCAGGCCTGTAAATCCATGAAAATCATCCTATGGAGAGATACGTCATGCTTTAAACTCTTTCAGTCTGACGTAAACATTTGAGAATGGAGAACGCATGCCTGGAGAAAGCGATCTGCCTCATTTATCCCAGCTCTAATGATTGAAGAAGAGGTGGAGGAGGTAGAGAAAGAACTGTCATTATTTTTGGGTGTTGTTCATTGTCTTTACTAAGTTTACTCGTTGCTCTGCATGGAACCACGAATGCGGCATCCCATGTATCGTCATAATATTATGGAAGCATTTCATATATCACTGGCTGTGCTGTAAGGTGTAAGAGATACACATTCCAAGACAATAATTGCACCACTTGCACCAGAGAGGGGGGGCTGACTGGCCCGAGCAGATAAAAATTTTCGTATTAGGGTTACAAAAGGCTAACCTCGTCTGTTCATGTGTATTTTTCCATAAGTTGCGTCTGTTGTCGGTTTGCCTGATTTGCTGTGAGTAAAACCCAAATTTCCGGGAGAAAAACCTTGTTTTCTTCGCTATTGTTCAAGGCGACTAAGCGGTGGTCGCTGCCATTGCCAATTGTGTTGTAGCGTGTTACCTGCAAAAAAAAAAAAAAAAAAAGTGGAGTCAGAATTTTTGTGAGTTATCTAGACCAATTACAACCAGTCTTCCCCTGTGCACTAGACCCCTAAACTTATTCGAACCCTAGAGGCAAATGCCTTGTAGGTTAAGAAAGAAACACTGCACCATTACCCAATCTCATAATGATGAGCTTAAGACAGCAATCCTCCATGTTAGAAATCAAGGAGCAAGAACACATGTTTGAAGAGAATAGTAAAGGAACTTTGCTATAGTCAACGCAGAACTTCAACTAAGCCTACTTCAATATCTTGTGGTGAACTGGAATGCAGAATTAAGACAAATAAGGATGGCCCGCTTTATTAGCGAGGCTGGCTTATGCATTAAAGTAGGAGAGTAACACAATACCACCAGCTTTCTACCACATATTAATATACAGTCTTTCATGATGCATTGAACCAGTCTTGGTCAAAGGTCATCATGCGTTATTAATTTATTTGAGGTTGTTGCTGTAAATTTCTGCAAAGATAATGCAGTCTGTGAGGCGATTTAAGGTTATTTAAGAAATTAAAATGTTAAAGTTAATGTAAAAATATCTGCAATTGAGTGTATTATGTGGTCGGTTTGGTTTTGAGGTTGTTATATGGTTTTAAACTCATCAGAAACTTAGACCTATTGCACCGTATATATGTCTGTAAGATACAAGGTACATGTGTTTTGTGGTCGATTTGCTATTTGCTAGACTAAAAATCCGAATTTCCTGAAAAAAAAAAAAAAAAACATGCTATCCTCGACTGCGAAGGTCTAAGGCAGTCACTCAGCGAAAAAGGTACCTCCCTTCCCCCAAAAAAAAAGAAATTCATGGACCATTGACGGGATTCGAACTCAGTTCTTTTTCACCTGCTGTGAGAGGACAGTGACTGTACCAACTATTTTGGTTTTGTGGGGAAAAAAAATTAAGTTTCTGGGACGGAAAAAAAAAAGCATTCGACTCCGTCTAGGACTAACCTTTAAACAGAGTGAATAAAAAATCTGATGGCATTTCCTCCCACTCTCCACAATAAAAAAAAAAAAAAAATGGACATTTTTAAACTTCGGCTGGCAACAGGAATTAAACTACACCTTTTACCCATCATATGAAGGAAGATGGAAAACTGGCTGCTGCTCGATGAAATGGTAAAACTAATCGAGTGAATATAAATGCCATTTTGCAGGTTTTTTGCCTGGGGGTACAAAGCTTTCGTCCTCGCATCATTATCATTTTGCCAGTAAAAATACTAATATTGTTATACAGTCACACATTTATGAATTAATTAAAATTCGTAATTTTCTCTTAATCTTAATTTATAATTTGTAGATCTTAATTATTACACTAACGTTGTATTAAATAATTAAAAGGTGTTCTTCTTATATCATTTCAAGGGTAGTTATAATTCCGCCATATATATTATATTATTTTTTCAAATGATTGATCCACGCAATTACTTTTCGCCGGTAGGTGAATTCAATTCTCATAACGCTTGTCGGCGTTGAGACTTAACTTTGCATTCCACGCTGTCTAGTCAAACGACAGGCTTGGCTTCGGAAAACTTGTCAGTACAACTTGCGAAAAAGTGCGATGCCATTAACTGTTGTAACCTGTTTATTGTAGTGAGTTTAAGCAGAATATCTGCGCTTTGTATTTTGTGCGAATTTTTTCTTTGTGAATTATGTTTTCTCATCGCGGGAACGCCCAAAATTTTTAGATGACACGTGTATATTGGTGGCGCTGTAGATGACTACTGTGTGATGGTTTGGGGTGTTGATTTTTTATAATTTATTCAAACTGAGTGATTTGCGCTTCATATTATTTCCCATTTGATGACAAATATATATATGCCATTTAAAACGTTTACGCCAGCAGTTCGACGTATAGGTTTTTGGTTTTATATGTACTGTGCCAAAGCAGAATAGTTTTTAAAACCTAGCTGGCGGTTGATCATTTTGTTTGTCAACGAAATGGAAATTTAATTTATGGATTTGGAGTGCAAGTAATCGGATTGCCAACAGGTGAGAAACATTCTTGCTGTTTTTTGAATAGAAGTGATGCTTTATTTCGTTACTTTGTTAAAAAAGAAAAAAAAAAGACATTTCCATATATAAAGTGCATTATTTCTTCCTTGATGCAGTTTATCGTATATGTGATAGTTTGTGATTCATGTCTTCAGTTGACTGGTCCTAATACAGATGCCCGAAAATAGTTTTGATTTGATTTGACTTGACTTTTTGTTAAGTGGCCTTGTGGATTGTTTTATTTTTTCCCCTCCTATTATATCTGTGCTCGCCGATATTTATCAGGAAGGTGTGAAGTAGATTTCAGTGTTTTTTTGTTATACTTTAACGGGTGTAAGGTGTAAACATCATAGTCTGTGATTTACCAGTTCGATGAACAGAGACGTGGGATGCCAGGCGCATACTTCCCATCTTGCATATCAGAATGGGTGGGGAAGAGTTAAGACAGGCACTTCACTGTGTTTCTGCACCAGATTTCTATTATAACCCTCCCTCATTACCTTGATAATTGCCAATCGCAGAAATATCTATTAACTGCTTTCCAAGTCTCCTAGCTGTCGTATTCTCTTTTCAGGCAGGTAAAAAATGACATGGTTACTTTCCGAGCATACCCCATTCAACTTGCAATCCTTAGGCTTGTGAAATTATGAAACTGTATCTTTTTAATTATGAAACTGCATCTTTTTAATTATGAAACTGCATTTTGTTATATCAACGTATAAATAAATTCTGAAATATAAAGGGTATATTATATATGAAAGAAAAATTTGCTGAGTTGATAAAGAATAAAACGTGCCTCCCTTTCCCCTGTATAGTATTAATATATTACAGAGAAGGGAATCCTCTCATGTAAAGATTTCAGGAGTAGTAATGTTTTGCAAGCAGATTTTTTCATTCACTTTTTGGAATTCATTTTTGATAACATTTTGTTTATTATTGGTAATGATCATGAATAGCATACTTAATTTTTAACTGTTGATAGAATAGTGCTGTTCTATTAAATCTGTGTTGCTAATTTTATAATCGCACTTTCTTCTTCTGTGCATCTGTTTCACAATTCCATTAAGGTACTTGAGATGGTCGTTTAATTAAAATATAATTTTTGAGTAAAAAGAAATTATTTGCCTTTAGGAGAGGAAATGTGACCAGAATTGCAACTCTGTATTCTAATTAAGCATTAAATATGTCAAGGAGAAATATGATTTCGCTCATAATATAGTTGTGTATTTATGTAAATTGCCATATTCTAAATAAGCTAGTATATTCAATCAATATTTTTATTTATTTATTTTTTTTTTTAAAGTTCCCAAACACAAAAGTTTATTGAAACCCGTGGTACTCTAGTATCAATACAGAAGACAACTTGTAGATAAATATTCAATAAAGTTTGAAAACTGTGACAGAAATTTGTCCCTGATAAATGTAAAATTTTATATTAAATACAACACATGAAAATAAAAATTTCCAGTATCATGAAGTTTGTAACATCTGCATACGATGATATAGCTTTATATGAATCAGTTTTTCCCCTCCCATTTATACTTATGAAGTCGGTGTGTAAAATTGAAGTGACTATATAAATAGTGTGATTTGAAAATTACATTACCATTTATGCAATAATTCTTGGTAATAAATTGTATTTTTCTGCCTTTTTAATCCAGAAGGCTTGATATCAGTTTGAGTTTTCTCTGGTCATTGAATTAAAATTATCTTTATTTGTTCTAAATGTTCTTTATTTATTTTAAATAGAATAACAAAGTGAATGTAAAAAAAAAAGTAGAACATTGGGAAGTAGTTTAATGTAGTCTAAGGCAGTATAATTACTTAATTTAAGGTAAAGGTACATTGACAATTGCTAATGCGATTAAATAAGTGAACATTACATGATCATTGCATATTTAGTGATATAATTAAAACTATTATGCCATTAAAATTGTTCAAGTAATAACCTATAATATGTGCCAATGCTAAACTATAAATTGTGTTCATGTCCTAGCCTGTCTAATGCACAAATTACTTGTATGCAACTAAGAGTAATAGTGAAGAAGGGTAAAAGGAATTTTAAACTAACCTTAACAAAATAAATATCACATTAATATTTAAATTTATCACCTGCTGATTACAGCCCGTATACATTTTTTGGGCACTCAGCACGAACCAACACTCACAGCATGCATTTGTTAAGGAGAGAAATAGTTAAAAATATGGTTAAAAATAGTTTACTATTTTTAACCATTCTTATTGGCTATTATGAGATCGTCCCAAAGGAACTCGATGCAAAGACATTATATACTTACATTTCAGAGCTTCATTTGATAGCATAGTGCATATTAGTACCATCCACCCCACAATGGGTGGAAAAAGGCACTCTTTGAATTTGTCAATAATATGAGAATTTTGTTGGGCTTTTTTCACAGTGCCCAAGTCAATGGGTCTCAAGCAAGACTTGCATGTTTTTTTTTTTCCTGGAAAAAAAAAATGTTTTCATCCAGAAAATAAGCAAATTGACTACAGAACACGATTTATGGACATAATATATGGTTTAAGTCACTGATGCACCTAAAACCTCACAACAACTTAGATTTCAGTAAAACCTTTGATACTATATACAAAAATTTACATGTGGTAAATTGGAGCAGTATGTTATCAGAGGCAGATTACTGATATGGAGAAAGGAATGCTTAAGTAATTGGAGACAGTGGATACTATAAATGGCAGTGGACAATTGTCAGTATTAGACCCATTATTGTTTTTATTATTTATTTATGATACTGATGTAGGTAATTCAAGTTTATTAGTGGTATAAAGATATACATTAGTGTTTATCTTTAAACACTAATGTATGAAAAGTAATCATAGTATACTACTTCAAGAGGATCTAGATAAACTAAGCAGATGGGCTGGAAAATGGGGCAGTTAAGATTTAACAATACAATACAATGCAATACAAACCACATAAATACGAAGTCTGCATTTGAGTAGCAGTAACTGTGGAATAAAATACCATATAGGTGGTGGTAGTGGACTAGGAAATATATAGGGGTAAAATTACAGGCTGCTAGAACAGTTCATAGGGCTCAGTCAGTGATATACAGCAGCATTATTAAACTTGGGGGGGGGGGGGGTTCGCGAGACAGAAACAAAAATATTTTGGAACAATTAAGACTTATTTTTTACTTAACCATATTCTGTAGTAATTACACTATTGCCATTTATTAAGCTAAGTGATGATTCATCAGAAATGATGATTTATCTGATTTTTTTACTTAAGCGCGTTTTGTATTGTTGTATATTGTTTATTTTTTTTGTATATATACTATTGCGATTTAAGTGATGAGATGATTCATCCGAAGTGCTGCTTTGAAGTATCAAGTACTGCAAAATCTGATCATAAGTACATTGTTTTTGGATTAATTAAATTTGATTAAAAATTTTGACATTCTGATTGAGATGATATATATTTTCAAAAAATTTATAAAAAATGATTTTTTAAGACTTGATGGAGATAATAATTACTGAAATACATGATTAGATTATTTAATAAAAAAGCTAATTTATCTCTATATTTATTTATTGCTATTAAGAAATCGAAATGATGATATTTTTAAGTATATATTGATGCTTTATAATTAAATTTTCTTTTTAATTATTGTTAGTTTAGTGGTAAAAAAAAATTACCGCCCCATAATTTGGCAGGTATTATACATAATCCGGTTTTGTTCTTAAGTCAAATTTTTAATCAAATTTAATTAATCCAAAACCGGAATGTGCGTATAATTAGATATTGCCAGTACTAATATTTGTTATTTATAACGAGAATAAATGTTTATTTCTTTTAAACACTGTTTTTGTAGAAGCAATGTTATAATGAGCATAAATGTCTGTATTTCGACAATTTGTAGCGTAACACAAATTTGTAGCAAAACATGTCAATAAAAGGGGTCATCTTTTTACTATATAACTGTTCTTGCCCTAATGGTAGCCGAGCATTCTGGTCTCTTGCTAAAGCTATTGTCCAATAAATGTGCTAAGGCTGTTGAAGAGAAGAACGTTGCATATCATAATTGGCTTGTTTCCGATTCCTCAGTTTCATTTTCTGCCTACACCAAAGCTCACAACAATTGTAAAGCAGTTATTAATCAGTCCAAACTAGATTTTAAACAGGCTAAGAATAGAAAACTTGCTTCTTGCCCTAATGGTAGCTGAGCATTCTGGTCTCTTGCCAAAGCCTTTTGCCCATCTCTGCTCCCACCTCTGTCAAAAACAGATGGTTCTGTTGTCACTTCAGCCAAGGATAAAGCTGACCTGCTAGCATCCCATTTTTCTTCCAACTTGTATTAATGATCTTGGTAAAACACCTCTCATCATTCCCAACATGCTCCATTCAGTGCCTCCTGTGGTCTTCTGTTAAAGGATGTCAGAAGGATTTTGATGAATCTTGATGCTAAGAAAGCTCCAGGTCCTGATGATATTTCTCCACTTGTTCTCAAAACCTGTGCTCTTAAACTCCCTGTTCTTTGCTGCCCTTTTTCACTTTCTTATATTGCAAAGGTGTTTTTCTTTCTGCTTGGAAATTTGCTCATATCCAGCCAGTTCCTAAAAAGGGGACAAATTCCTCCCATCCAATTATCGTCCCATTGCAATTACTTCTACCCATTTCTAAAGTAATGAGAAATCAATTAACCACCAGATCTTAAACTACCTAGAAACCATCCGTCTGATCAACGATCGCCAGTGTGGATTCCATCAGTGTTAATCCACTCTGATATTCTGGCTTATGTTACCCATTTATGGACAAATTCAATGGAAAAGTTCGGTGAAGCACAAGAAATTACTCATGACATCTCAAAAGCTTTCGATCGTGTTTGGTATAAAGGTTTTCTAAACAAGCTTCCATCTTATGCCAACTGATTTTTTAATTAGTTATCCAGTTTTCTCACTGAGGGTGATGGTAGATGGCTATCTGTCTTCTCCACTAATGCTGGTGTTCAGTTCTTTCCTGATTTATCGAGGCTTGATTTATTTCTGTGTGGGGCCCTCAAATCTATTGTGTATTAATCACCTGTGGAGACGGAAATGGATCTCATGGCGAGAGTCGTCTGCACTGCTGATACTGTCAAAGAAACTCCAGGTGTGTTTGACCGTGTTCCCCAATCCATGCTGCGTCGGTGTCACACATGCATCGCATCTCATGGTGGAATCTTTCAGTTATTCTGAAATTTTCATCATGAAATGCATACATCTCGTACTCCATTGTTAATATTATGTCAAATAAATGTTTGCCACTAATTACTGTCTTGTGTCATTTCTGCTTCTTGTGCCTCTGCTACTACTTTCCCGTGATGTTTCCGGTTATGGGTTCCTATGCGATTCACATTCCTTTAGATGTTACCTACCTCCCCTAAATGTTTATACCAATATTTTTGAGACACCCTGTGTGTGTGCGTGTGCGTGTGCGTGCACGTATGTACGTATATGGGAGTTCAAAAATATGAACATGGTTCTTTTGGGGTAGGCAAACATAAAAAGGTTGAGAAACACTGATATACAGGATTATCCCATTTTATAAAGTTAGGCCACATTTAGGATGCTGCATACAGGTATGGAAACCTTATTTCAGAAAAGACAGAGATCTAATGGAAAGGATGCAGAAAAAAACAAGATTAGTCAGTGGTACAAATGGATATTTTTTTTGTGAAAGACTGGGAAGGGCCTATAAATTGCATTCTTTGGAACTACACATTAGCAAGATACCTGTTCGAAGTGTATAAGGTTGTAAAGGTTTATTCCACCTAGTATTATGGAGGTGTGTGTGGTTTGAATAAATTTGAATGTTTGGACAAATTACACTGGTCAACAAAATTACCCCCCTCCCCTGGAAAAATGTAAACATATGTTTAAAAACCAGTTTTGTGCATTGATTTCAAGTATTTTCTTTTTTTTTTTTCTTTTGTAGCACATGTAGTTTTTGTAACATGACTGCTAACAATATCAGTACAAGTTAATATGGTTTTATTTCAAAACATATGAGACTGGTTACAATTACATTTTAAACCCAATACTTTATACATGCAGTTCACATATTGTAAAAAAAAAAAACTTGTGCAATTTAAAAATATTATGTGGATGATTTCCTTTGGTACACTTTTTCCAGAAGGTTGGTGGTACTAAGGTGACATGAACATGCATTTTCTGGAATGTATGTTCATTCCAGAAACTTGGTAGCAATTTCCATTAATTTAATGTCTTCATGAAATCATTTCCCCTGCTTATCACTCACCGGCCAGAGTTTTTCAGAAAGAATCCTAAATGTGAATACAGTCAGTTCTGTTATAATGTGGTACATGTGTTCCTAAAAATCTCCGCGTTATGGTATTTTGCACATTAAAAACAACAGGGCTTATGGGGAAAATAGGAATAGAGGCAGAGCACCCAAAAAATGTTCAGTCTTGTATAAAACACTAAAAAAATTTAGAAACCCAATAAAATTGCTAACACAGGTTTAAACATCAATTTTTAATAAATAAATATTACACAAAATATAGCACTTATTGGTCGGAGACTATGTACGCTTACGTACATAGCTTAATTAATACTGTAAATATATGTATACTAATTGATATTTCTGCTCACTGACTTTTTTTTTTTTATTGTAAAGTTTAAAACAGCAAAAAAGATAAGCAATCAAAGATGAACACGGCACACACAAACTGCATAAGTGAATTACGGAGTAACAAGTTTATGAAACTTAAATTGGAATGAAGAGAAGATTCTGAAATTTTATTTGTGTGTCGTTTTTTTTTTTTTTTTTTTTTTTTATGATTGAAGATGTCATCGAAGAGAAAACACATTTCACCATAATAACGTAAAAACCCACACAGTTACAGCTTTCGGTATTATCGCACCGGGTTTACTACCCATTTATAATTAGTTTACACTAATAGAAAATGTGGACATGTGTTGTGTTAGTTAGTTCATCTCCGCTCTGGTTTTCCGTGATGATATACAAAGCTCTGTAGAATGCGGCCAGAAATGAGTAATACTATTTTACATAGTGTTTGTGTGTTGTAAAAAAAGATAAGCAATCAGTAAAGACGAACACAGCACGCACAAGTTGAGATACTGAGTAACAAGTTTGCAAATTTTTTAAACTTCGGAATAAATGAAGAGAAGATCTGAAAATTTATTTGTTTTTTATATGAAAAAACCAAATTATGATATTAGGATCACCCATAAATGATTACATCTATCCTTATATTTATTTTGTCTATAAATTGTATGTGTTTGCTGGTCAATTTGTCTGTTTTGCTGAATGAAAAAAGCCCATTAAAGTTCCTTGTGTCATCGACGGGATTCGAACTCGGGCCTTTTCCACCCGGTGAAGACTGTGACAATATCACTATGCTACCCATGCAGACTTTTTATATGTAAAGCCCAATAAACCGGGAACTACATATTGTGTTATGGTAGTTACCTCCAGAAATGCACTCCTCTGCTCATGCTGTCACGCCTCATTAAATTTCTGTTCCAATAGAAAACTGTCAGCTACTGAAAACATGTCATCCTGCAATATCACCTGTTATCTTGTGAATACAGCAAATGGCAACGGTGTATCTCCAGCCACTTCAACTGCAGTAAATGTGAAATATAGCTCTCACACATTTGACGTTTGGCATTTTTTAAGCTTCGTAAACTTGTATGTATTGCTACACAGGTCACTACGTTCAACTTGGTGCTGGGTTTTGTATTCACCTGGTGTTACTTGCAGACGAAATCATGCATGAGCCACTGAAAAAATAGTGTTATACTCGCAGTTCTCTAATATATTAGTCGCGTTGGAGCAAATACGCGTTTTAGCAGAACTGACCGTACAAGAAATGAAGTTTCAATGATGTACATCCCTTTTCTTTATATGCATCAAGTAATTTCTGAATAACTGATTTGTATTCAGGAGTCGTGGTAACCCAAAGTCTTTCCATATGAAAGCCTGCCATTCTTAGTTCTAATACATTGTCATTTTTCACAGCTGTCATATTGTCGAAGCCCTCTGATTTAAGGCCCATAAATGTTATCACTTTCACAGTGCTGCTCTTTGGAAATTTCTCACTTAAGTAATGAATTCATTTTCCCCGTCACTTTCACAAAACCGTTCACTGGGCCAAGTTTAATGTGGAGAGGTGGAAGGAAAATCTTATTAGATCCACTAATGTAATATATTGCACACATACTTGTTCCCAGCTCATATGTACGTCTTTGAGGCCAGTCATGTCTGATGCAGGTCTACAATAGAGCAGCTGTCCTATAGGCATAGAAAACAACAATGTTTTGCAAACCTTCCTTGCATTACCCACTAACTTGCCAATGACATTGAGATAATTACAGATATTCTATTGATGAGTGCTGTATTGAATTTCTTTGATTAGTGCCTTCACATTATGGTATGTTTCATTTAGATGAAAAGAGTGGATAATTGGGATGTATCGTTCCAAGTTCCCATTATGCAAGAGAACCTTGTTAACTCTGTGAGGATTCAATGAAGCAAAACCATTCAGATGTAATTGGTGAACTTGTGACAGTTCCCCAAAAACTCCATTGCTTTTATGGCAGTAACAGAGCAGTCCATTTACTGTAAAGAATGCCACAAAATTTGGTATCTTTTCAATAATGAGACACTGATGTCCTTAACAGAGTGTTTCTACTTTACTTTAGTCTCAATGTAAGAAGTTCAGCTCTATTGTTTGAGAGGACTAGATCTCTGATGAGAAGGTCATTCAACTCATCTTTGGTAAACAGCTCCAGCTCTAATATCTCGTTATTAGTTATACTTAGGATAAGCTGAAGTTCACAGGTGTCTGCCAGTCACACCTTCATTGCATTCCATTTCGTTTAAAGAATCCAGGTTCATGTTTTGGATGTACCAGAATTAGCATGCTGTTACTATGAAGAATTACTTTCATTGCTGAATCCAGGTTTGGGTAAACAATCTTGTGCTTATTCTTCACTAAGAATATTCACTTACAGTTACATTCACATTGCAAAAGTAAGAATCACCATCATGGTCTTTTGGCTCTCTCTCTCCATGTCATAGTTATGTCAGATGGCATAGACCTTTTCCTTTTGTTGAATCAGTCACATGATCCATTTGAACAAGAGGTATAAATAACGTGATACCCTATTCTGGTCACCTACAGGACAGCCAAAGTATAGCTGGCAAATCATGAGAGATATTTTCCAAATATCTGTCATGATTGTATGCTGTTATGATTTACTCAGGAAAGAGCTGCTAACAGAATTTGTAGAGGCGATTTTTACACTTTCTAGGCGTAATGATGAATGAGTTTCAGTATTTCGTTGGGTCTTAACCTGAAACAATTTATTAAATTATGAAATAACAAGGATATGATATATTCAAAAATATGTAAATTCACAAATATTTATAATAATTAATAAATATATTTAGCCTGATCAGTTTTTAATGTGAGTAATTCTTTTAATTCGTGCAAGGGTCTTTCAATGCTTACAGGACAGATGTCTCCCATAGATGCATATTGTGTATAGACTTTCAATATGAGGTGGTGGTTGATCCCAATAGTACCCTTTCTGTGCTACAACTTCAATTCATATGAACATCTCAAAATCCACTGTGGTTCATTTAAAAACCCAAATATTCCAATGGCCTTGCAGAATGTGTGTTGAAGAGGGCAGTTCATGACTCATGTAAGTCATCTGCAAAAATATCGTAGCCAGGTCCAAGAGCCCCCAGGAATGTCCAGTAGTATGCAAACCATCTATAGGGATCTGCATAGTCTTGGGTTTGATTGTGGAGCAGTTGTGCATAAGCTTCTATCACAGTCATCTATGAAAAACTGTATTTGGTGTGGTTTCTTTGCCATCCATGAACTCCAGAACTGTGTCAAAAGGTCCTGTGGAGAGACAAATCTTGCCACAGTATTTCATTTCAGTGGAGATTTTCTTGTCAGTTTATCCTCAACTGTGAAGCTTGTTAGAGATGGTCCAATGGTGATGTTTCAGCTGGTTCAGGCTTGGTACATTGGCAGTAATACATGAAACTATATAGTCCATGACCTAATTGGATGTTTTGGACAGTGATGTGCTGCCTACACTGTGGAAGTATTACAAAATTAGACCCTCTCAGTATCAACATTATAGTACCCTAAGTCATTCAATACTTGCTTGTGGATGGTGACAGTGAAATTAGTTAAGATAGTTAATTTTTGATATCTTTCTCTCATGCAGAAATCCATGTTTTTTTTCAGGCCTGTATCAGTATACAGGCAAGCCAACCATAGAAGTACAGTAATGTCATTTACAGACAGGAGGCATAAGCTTATTATAAATGTCTGTACATTTATGTTAGTATAGCATAGCATGATTTTCATCATGCTTTGTTCGGTTTGCTTACAGAGGATATCAAGTTCTTCTCCCTGTTCATCCATTATTCCATAACTCAGTTCCATTTTCACCTTTATCTTCACTTTACTAATATTTTACTTCTCATCTTAATTCACACACTACAAAGTTGTAACAGACTTCATCCTTGAAAGCATTGCACAGGAATTGCTTGTTCTTCAAATGCATACTTTGACCTACGACTAAGTTATTTTACTTTTACATCAGTTCTTTCTTTAGTCCACTGTTTAAGAAATTTTGACCCTAATTACACTTGCCACCAATTAATTTTATTACTTAATATTACTGGACTCTGTAGAGTGGGTTAAATGCTATAGTCCTACAACTTTAATTGTAATTCCAGGCTGTAACAAGAAAGAACTTGTAAGTGGTCTTCTTGACATTTGATGGGACAGTTTGACTTGTCCCATGTTCTACATTGGAAATGGCCATGTCTTGTTGCTCATGTTCCTTCTAACTACTTTTTTTTTTTTTTTTTTGTATTAAAAAAAAAAAAATTAATGATATGCTCTTATAGCACATTTCTTATTGCTAAAGTAAGAATTTGTGAAATGGGAGTAGTTTGGTGTTATGTTTTCTTCTTGTTTATTTGTTTTAACATTTGGTAACAGAAAAAATAGCTACGCTATGCCTATTTTTAAAAATTTTTTTATTATTATTGTTTGTTTTAATGAATCTGAAAACATAAATGTAACCTCATTTTTTATCCTGAGAGACAGGCAGTTTTTATATTGCATTAGCAATATGAAAACTATCTGTGAACACCATTATGCCTCCTAGTTGTTGCATTATGGTGTTGGTTGCTAATAAATATAAAATCCACACCAAAACTTAGCTAAAATATGTTAATTATGAAAATAGTGATTTTTGTGTTTTTACTGAATTGGCTTCTTACCATTGCATAACTTCTACTTGCTTAAAAATAATATTTTTTTATAAACAAAAGCAAGTGTGATATGTAATTGCTTTTTTTTTTTCATTGATAAACAAATTTTTGCATTATTAAAATTGTGAAAAAAAAAAAATTGAAAGTATGTTCTTGTATATTGCTTATTGCCATCATCCTGAAATTTTACCCAAATACAGTACTTTTACATTGAGTACTTGATCATAATGTCATAAGAGGGCAGCTATTTATAGAGCAGTGATAGTCAAATATAGAAGGCTAGCATGAGAAACTCAACTTTAAGGTTAGAATAAGAAACATTTTGCTGTATTTGTACAAATAATTTAATGTGAAACACTGGTAGAAATAGTGAATAATTAAATCGATTTTACTTTAATTTCAAATGCAGTTAACTCTTAATTTAATGATAGTGTTTTTTTTTTTTTTTTTTTTTAACCACTTTATGGGTATTAAAATAGTTTGTTTTCCCCCCCATAGTCATGTTTTCCCCGTGTAATTTCTTTTGCTAGAAAACTTCTTCATATATCTGATTTGAAGGGCATTTAGTGTACTGCTTGTCACTTTAATCAGTAGTGTCTCTAGATTAAAGAAATAGTGCTACTGCTTTAGTTTGTAAAAATTGTTTTGAGAGAGAGAGAGAGAGAGAGAGAGAGAGAGAGAGAGGAAAAGCTTTATATGTATGTGTTGTGCAATTACAGCTGTTCATAATTTCATTAACTTACCTATTTGAATAATTACTCAAATAATTGCAGTATGGAAATATAACAACATATGACAATGTGGTCAGATCACAAGTTAGTTTAAAATTTTTAGAACTCTTTACACAGGGGTAATTGATGTTATTTCCAAAATTTTACTTTCTCTTTTGGTGACTGTTTTACTGTTTCAGTTGTTCTTGTACAGTGTATAAGAACATATTTGCAAACTTTCTAGCATATTCATTATAGTGACATTATGCTTACAGTGTAACATCAGTATTATATCCTTTTTTTTTTTTATTCTTGTAACATCAGTATTTTTATTATAATGGCTACTAGGGGGCTTCGTCCCCTGCTCGCTTCTTTTGATAAAGTAAAATAATATTTACAGAAGCCGTCAACAGTGTGTGTGTGTGTATTCCTCTGCTATGAATACATAAATGCGTTACATATGGAAATCAAGAATGGTACCGCATGGTCATGTTAGATAAACATAGCGTGTGACCATGCTTAAACAGAAGCTTGTTTTATCACAGTAAAACAAGCTTGTGTTAAATATTTTAGTATTTTTTACGTATTACCACGTAACCCACATCTCTCTTCTTCTTCCATTGGCTGAATAAATATCACTAGGAGGAAAATTATTTTAATGTATAGAAAGATCAGCCAACTTCTCTGGTTAGTTGATAGCCATCCTGGCTTTGCAATGGATACAGACCTGATTATATAACCCTTGATTTATATATTTGGGTACTAGTTAGTTTTATTACCATTCATTTATAGGGTTGCTAGGTATCTGGTATTTTAGCTTATTCTCCAGTAAACAAATAGAGGAAATATTGGACATATAGATGTCTGATGTTTTCTAATTAAGTTACATTATCATTTTATACATTTGTTAGTTTAATTTTAGTTATATTCAGTTTTCATTATAGTTGTTTTCTTCAGTTTTAATATATATATTGCAGTTGTTGTTGTTTAGCTAAAATTGTAATATTTAATCTTTAATTCTTTTGAACTTTATTATTCTGACAATGTAAGAGTGATAAATTTCATTAAAAAAATTGAAATTTCAAATTTTTGTGGACAGATAAACATACATTTATGTTGAATCTGGGCATAGGAAATAACTGTATGTTTAAATGTATGTGGAAGATGTTTTCTCTAAAAAAAAAAAAAAACTGATAAAAGCAGTGCAATTGAATTTTAATTATAACTTGTCTTGTAGATTATTTTTTAAATAAATTTTAGTTTCAATGAACAGTATTATTTCAGATTAGTATTTCGTACTACAGTATATTTATCTCCTTCCAGTGAGAACTTTTATTTTTTGTGTGTGCCAAAACTTCTTTGCATGTCCGGTATTTTCATTGAAACATCCAATAAGCCTATCTACTTTGACATAATTGATACACAGTTGTACAAAACTGGAAGTTCTGGGTAAATGGAACTGGAAACTGCAGATATTTGAAACTGATAGCCATTCAGTTTTTCTAAGGAGGTCACCTGGCATCCCTACTTCTGTATCCACTTGTTGTTCCATCAGTGATTAGTTATGTGTAGTTATTTCCTTTTAGATTATTTCACTTTTTGTTTTAACGCATTGTCTGTATATCATTGGTTTAAATATTTTTTATATTTAGTTTAAAAAAAATTGGATAGCTTGTAAACTAATTGGGGATGTGGTTGAAAATGTTCACTTTTACATCAAGATAAAACTGGCAACTAAGTGGTAATAAGTGTATTGAGATGCGAAGGGGTGAATTTTGTTTGCAGTCCTCAAATTGTTGCCATTAATGCAATCCATTTGAATTTGTATTGATAATTTGAAAAATTATGTACACATGTATGATTTTTCTAGAACTTTCCTGATATTTTTAATTATTTCTCTGTGAAATGGCATAACCAGTATGCATTGCTTAGAATAACCGATTAATTTCATACTTCAGAAATGTCCATTCATTCTATTGAATGTTTTGAGTGTTATTTTGTGATCTTGTAGATGTCATAGCTTTTCTGTGCCAGTATCATTATGCATTATTTTCATTCTTCCTTGTTAAGAAAAAGCCAAATCAATAATCTGGGCTCCTTCCTCAGTTATTGTGGGTTATCCTTGCTCACTTATGCTGTGGACATAACTTCTCAAACTGATTCATCTGCTACCATGATACTTACAATTAAAAGAAGCTTGCAGCATGGTGGTTACTTGGACGAATGGCAGGGCTTAACTTGAATCTAGAAAAGTATGCAGTAATTTCTATTGAGATTATCACAGATTATTAATTCTCACTATGCTTATATGCTGGGGAAATCGCCCCATTATTTGGTTGTCTCACGAAAAAAATTTGGGCTTTCATTTTCATAAATCAGTGTTTCATGCTCCACACATCTTCAGTATAGTGTAAATTGTCTCAAAAAAGTTGAATTTGATAAAGCTTGTTTCTCAAGATATTAATTTAACTTGCCTTTAGATATATCAGAAGTCAGTGATGCCAATTTACAAATGGTATAATGCTGCTCTTGAATACTCTTGTCAAATGTGGCTACACCTGTTAAATTTATTTTGTGAAGCAATTGCTTGCAGTGGATCCAATTTCGGTGAAGTCCAGATGGTCTGTGACTGCCAAATCCTCTGCTTGCACATTCACAATGGTGGGACTGTTAGTAATCCTGTGTATAACCTCCATGCACAAGCACTGTGGGTGACCACCCTGGTGTGAATCAACTAGGGGTAGAGGTGTGGTGCCCACACCACATGGAGGAATGCCGCCCCTCTGTGTTAAGAGGCAATACTAGGTGGTAGATGACTTTCATCAACCAGTGCAATATCACCACTTTGCTTATTGGAGGCTTGAAGTGGTGGAACCCATGTTTAGTCTCCAGAGCTAAGTTCTGGTCAACCCTTCCCCATCTCTTCCATCATGCAGTATGAGTGGTGACTTTTGAGGTTATGATGGACATCATGGCTAGATCCAGTCTTCCTTACATTTCGAGGGTATAGCTCTAAAACGGTGTTTGCAGGCCGGCCACCAGTTAGTACACTGGACCAAACCTATTGGTAACTCTTTAGGAGGCTTCTAGAAAAGCTAGTGTATAATCTTGCTACCTCTACTATGCCAGATAGTGAGTGACTGGAGAGAGAGTCCGAGTAGTGTGTATGCGAGGGGCATTGTCGAGGCCACATTATGTCAATGATTTGGTTATATTCTTACCGTGTGTATGCCATATCCAAAAATTTCATTACTTTATGCAGTATAAACTCTGTTAGTTTTACAATTCATGGTATATTCAATAGTGAGAATAAGTGGGGTGGGGGATGCAGTATCCCCCACCCCACTTATTCTCACTATTGAATATACCATGAATTGTAAAACTAACAGAGTAAGCTCATCTGCGAAAAGATCTAAACCTCCCAAACACTTCCAACTTCATTTTACAAATATATGTATTTCAGTTCTAATCTCAACAATGTCCACTTGCACTCTGCCAAACCCCATGTACTTTTTCTGACAGAATCTCAGTTATCGGTTGATTCAACTACTGCTCATCTTTTCCTTTTGCCTCAAAGGCAAAAGGAATCATAAAGGCATATGTCCATTCCGATATTCCCTATCAGAGACTTGGTAATTTGGAATCTCATCTTTTCAATCTTCTCTGGCTTAAAATCTCTCTACCTCATTGTGTCAAAGTCATCTGTTGTCTCTACCATTCTCCCAATTTCACTAATCACATGGAACTCTTTGACTTCCTCTCTTTGCAACTTGAATTTCTTTAGTCCAACTTTCCTAACAGTGAGGTAATTTTCTTTGGTGATTTTAATGTTCACAACTCCAACTGGTTTCTGTTTTTTAGTCACACCGACCCAGCTGGTCGAGATGCTGAGGCTTTTGCAATTATTAATGGCCTTCCACAGACTGTTCATTTACCTACAAGAATACTGGACGATCCTAACCATACAGCCAATATGCTTGATCTTTTTCTCACAAACAACCCTTCTAAGTACATGGTCAAAGTGAGTGGACCTTTAGGCACCTCAGATCACAACTTGGTGATTGTCTCTTCTCCAATGGAGCCTTTATCTAATGGTTATTTCCAACCTTGTGTTTAGCATTACAAGAATGCAAAATGGGATGACCTGCGTGATTTCTTTTCTTTTCCTTGGTTGGATTACTGTTTCAAAACTTCTGATGTCAACGTCTGCTCAGATTGTGTCAGTGAAATTATTCTTGTAGGAATGGAATCCTTTATTCCACACTCCACTCCACTTTAAAATCTCGTCCTTTATCTAAACCTTGGTTTTCCAATAAATGTGCTAAGGCTGTTCAAGAGAAGAACGTTGCATATCGTAATTGGCTTGTTTCCAATTCCTCAGTTTCATTTTCTGCCTACACCAAAACTCGCAACAATTGTAAAGTAGTTATTAATCAGTCAGTCCAAACTAGATTTTAAACAGGCTAAGAGTAGAAAACTTGCTTCTTGCCCTAATTGTAGCCGAGCATTCTGGTCTCTTGTCAAAGCTATTGGCCACAACTTTTGCCCATCTCTGCTCCCACCTCTGTCAAAAACAGATGGTTTTGTTGTCACTTCAGCCAAGGATAAAGCTGACCTGCTGGCATCTCATTTTTCTTCCAACTCTTGTATTAATGATCTTGGTAAAACACCTCTCATCATTCCCAACATGCTCCATTCAGCGCCTCCTGTGGTCTTCTGTTAAAGGATGTCAGAAGGATTTTGATGAATCTTGATGCTAAGAAAGCTCCAGGTCCTGATGGTATTTCTTCACTTGTTCTGAAAACCTGTGCTCCTAAGAACAGGAGTAAGTTCAACAACTTAGTTGAACTTACTCCTGTTCTTTGCTGCCTTTTTCACTTTTTTATTCCAAAGGTGTTTTTCCTTCTGCTTGGAAATTTACTCATATCCAGCCAGTTCCTAAAAAGGGGAAAAATCTCTCTCATCCAATTATTGTCCTATTGCAATTACTTCTTTTCTTTCTAAAGTAATGGAGAAATCAATTAACTGCCAACTCTTAAACTACCTAGAAACCTGCCTAATCAACGATCGCCAGTATTGATTCCGTCAGTGTCGATCCACTGGTGATATTCTGGCTTATGTTACCCTTTTATGGACAAATTTAGTGGAAAAGTTTGTTGAAACACAAGCAGTTGCTCTTGTCATCTCAAAGGCTTTCGATCGTGTTTGGCATAAAGGTCTTCGAAACAAGCTTCCATCTTATGGTTTGCCAACTGTTTTTTGTAATTGGTTATCCAGTTTTCTCTCTGATCGCTCACTGAGGGTGATGGTAGATGGCTCTCTGTCCTCCTAGTTCTCCACTAATACTGGTGTCTCCCAAGGTTCATCAGTTCTTTCCCCTACTCTTTTCCTCTTGTATGTTAATGACCTTCCATTGACTTGAAATCCTATCCATCGTTTTGCTAATAATAGCACATCATTGCATTCCACTTTCTATTTTGAGAAACCTTGCCCTGCTCAATCAGCTTCAACTTCTCGAATATCTGCTACCAATTCTTTAAATGCCGATCTCCAGGTTATTCTCCAGTTGGGCAAAGACAACTTAGTTGATTTCAATCCTTCTAAAACTCAGTCTTGTCTGATATCTCTCAAAAAAGGATCCTTCTGCTCCTATCCTTATCTTTGGTGACACTTTGATTTCTAGGCAAGTTGATATATCTCTTTTGGGGATTACCCTGACTTCTAATCCCTCTTGACACACGCACATTACAAATATTGCTTCTTCTGCATCTAAAAAAACTTGGTTTTCTCTTTCGCCCTTGGCGTTACTTTTCTTCTAAACAGCTGCTCACTCTATACAAATTGCAAATCTGCCCTACCATGGAATATTGTTCCCACATCTGGGGCGGTGCCCCCAAAACCTCTCTCAGGCTTCTAGATTACATTCAGAAGAGAGCTGTTAGGTTAATCAGACTCATCTCTAACTGAGTCTCTCCACTTGATGTCTCATAGACGTACTGTTTCTGCTGCATGCCTTTTCTACATATACAGTGTCCATGGAAGTATATTTCAAAATATACTTCCATGGACACTGTATTCTTCTGAATTGGCTCTATAATTCCCACTCTCTTTTTCAAAATAGTCCAAACACGTGCCACCACCAGCTAACATCCATTTACTGTCCAACTTCAAACTCACAGAACCAACTTTTCATCTTCCTCGTTTATTCGTTCAACTGTTGTTTTCTGGAACAACTTTCCTTCATATGTATTTACCTGTAAATTACAGTCTACAGAAGTTCAAGTCTAATGGCAACAAATATCTTCTCTCATCTTTTCAATCTCCAACCCAAGCATGATGCTAAGTAGTATAGGTTCTAATACAGATTGTGTTTTGTGGTTTTCATAAAAAAAAAAAAAAAAAAAAAGCATTGAAAATGTTAGATTTTGGGAGCTCTCCACTTCCCATAATCCACCTCCTCCTCAGTTCATTTCATGGAGTAGCTTTAGTTAGTTTTGCTTATTAAAAATTCTCCCACAATTCTCTTTGTGCAGTCTTATGTTTTCTTTTAAACCATCACTTTTAATATATTTTGAATTGTTAGTGCTATAAATTTTTACAATAGGAGAAGAGTTAATCAGGTCAAGTATTGTTAATGCTTGTGAAGCGTTAGGGGAAAAAGCTGTACAGGAAATTCACTCAGTTCTGCTTTCTGATAACAGTTTGTAGATGAAATTAATTTAATGGCATCTGACATGAAATTCATATTAATTTTTAAATTTAGTAGTTTTCTAAGTAGATGAGCCAACTAACAGTTACTACAAAGCTCTGCTGATTTGTTATGTTAGTTTCATTGATATAGTTGTAGGAAACAACCTTGGAGATTTCACAAGATGCTTTGAACTTCCTGGAAACACAAAAGGTTTATCATGAAAAAACTACATTGTATGATAAATGGTGTTTTTGACACAATTTGGCATCATTCAGGACTTGTAGCTAGATTAAAAATGAAGCTGAAGTAGGTTTACAAGCAGATTATTGTATTATCCACATGAAAATGTTAGCCACAACTAAAATGAATTCATATTGCATGAGGTTTTAACAAAATTAAAAATTTTAAATGGATCTAAATTATTTGTTGTTTTGTGTGAAGAAAGGGGCTCTTATAGTAAGCTTCTCCTGCTTACAAAAATTAACATTAGATGACTTTCTTCAGGATGAATTCTCACAAGATTATACATGCATGGAGAAAAAGTTTATATATTTTTGACATACAAATTTAAAATTGGCTGCTAATGTCCGTGATATTGATTTGTTGGCAAAACTTGCATATTTGCCAAATATTTTTCACTTGTTCATTATCTCAGTTTAAGTTCAAGGCCCCTGAACAAAATTGAAGCTTTTAAGAAGAAACTCTGATTATGAGGATCAAAAAATGAATAAATACAATTTTGGCATGTTTCCTACTTTCTTTGAACAATGAGAATGGTGTGAGTCACAAGAAATACATTTATTTTTATAAAATCATGTGCAATAGCCACTCAAGAAAAATTCAACGAGTATTTTTCTCAGATGTTGATCCATGTTTGGAAAATTAATGGTTTTGGATCCATTTATTATCCATGAAAATAAATATTTGTATGTTCAAGAAGAAGAAGAATAGCTGCTTAATGGTTTCTGATATCAAACGCAAAATTTAAAAAAATAATATAATTCAACTTTCTGACTTTCAGCCTATCAGAAATGAATATTGTGAATCAGGCTTTTAAACTTCAGTCGCAACCAAAACTAAGCATAGGACTCAGTTAAAAGTGCAATACACATTGAGATTACCTTTGAAAGCCATTTGAAAACCATTGGGGTTACCTGGATCCAGAAATCACTGAACTTAAGAGGGTGCAAGCCTAAGGCTCTCATTGACAGTGATGGGAAATACAAGTATTCTTATTATCATACCTTGATAATTTTATTTAAAATATCTAGCTGCCACTGTAAAAAGTTAGTTGTAATTGTTGGGGATGCCATACTAAAAAAAAAAAGTCAAGTGGAAAAGCCTTTTGCACTAAAATAGTGCTGCACGACAAGATCCGAATACTGGTACTAACCTTGCTGCTTAGACTTAAATTCACACAGAAGCCCTCTTATGAGTTCTTGTTTATACTCTGGCATGATGACCAGGTCAGGGGAGTTTATAATAAAGCATAAATACAATAATTAATCATATTTAGCAGTCCCAAAATGATTGGGCCAGTAGTTGGTTAATTAAAATAAAGTGAAAATGGTTAAAGTGAGAAACTTAAAGTATACATATGTACCTTAAGGATTTTCACTTAAAATTAGTAATTTTTATCTGTTTAGATGATGAAATGTGATATTTTGCATCATAATCCTTCCACTTTTTTTTTTGATAAACATCATATCATTGACTGTTGCATCACTTCACTACAATGCAAAGCTATTATTAAGGCATTGTTGTTGGCTGCATGAGAAACTTTGGTCCTGGAATTAACCTCTTCTTCATAGTTAGATCCACCCATTTCCGTCATTGTGTGTGTGTGATTTTTACATCGTTCATTATTTAATTTTTCAACAAATGTGTGCTAATTTGTTGGAAAATTTAATTTTCCAGCAACTATTACAATCTGATGCCATGAGCATTAGGCCATTTTTTAAAGTGGGAAGAGGAGGTGATCAGTTAAGCGATACTATAAAAGTATCAATTTTCCGACGCAGCCAATATCAATCATCCTTATGGTCCACTGATAATTAAGCTGTGTGAAAATTAAGTCTAAACTTCTTTATTTGATTTCACTTTTATATATATATGTTAAATTGATTATAAATGATGTATTAACTATTACAGTGTAGTAAAACAACACAAATAGAAAAAGCACAAGTGATAAATTAACAGTTGACTCCTGAAGTTACAAATACCCAATTTACAACCATTATTCATGTTACCAAGGCTCTAATAAGATAAAAAGTATGATTTCGCAAATGAACAATCTTTGAATATTTATATTTTTTTCAGTAAATTAAATTGAAAAACAATTTTAATTTTGTTGTTTCAGTATTGAATAAGAAACTAATTGCAAAATGTTCTCTAGGTAACTTTAAGTTTTGTGTTATCTTAACAAAAGCCAGTTATGATTAGTTAGGCTCTTATTCTTTGTCCTGTAAAATGCTTGTTACCAAGTGTGATTTCTTAGTCACCAGAGCAACCATGTTTTTCAGGCTGCTCAGATTATTACAACCTAACATATGCTACATATGTTAAGTATGAGTACATATCAGGTGCAAGCCAAAATTTTTCAGATTGGCTGAGGAGCACTAATCACATATAGTATAGCAGTGCATTGTTAGGTTATTCTGAACTAATTCATTGTGAGTTTCATGCCCGTAGGTTGTTGCATTTTGCGTAATTGATGTTTTAAGTGTGCTTCAGTTGAGTAAGCCCTGTGATTTTGTACCAGAGTAAGATGGTAGTGGACATTTAAAGAACAGCAAATTTGCATAAAATTTTTCCATAAACTTCGAAAAAGAGCTTTGAAGACTTACAAAGTGATTAAACAAGAATTTGGTGAAGATGCTTTTGGTATAAAGCACTTTTCAGTGGTATTCTTGTGACTAAGGTGGTCAAACTTCGGTTTAGTGCTCAGATCATTTATCGCCAAGTTGGACTGATAAAAAACGTTAGAAAAGTGCATAAAGTCATCTATGAGGACACTGATTAATGATATTTGTGACATTATAGGTCTGTTGTACACTACATCCTGATGCATTTTAACTGAAAATTTAAACATGAGGCAGATTTCTGCAAAAAATGTGTGCTGAGTGTTGAAGAGAAACAGAACCAGCTTTCTGTTTACAGGGAACTGCACACAGCCTGGGAAGGACAGAAACTTCCTTTTCCAGAGTCATAACAGTATATTGATATCCTAAGGTGTTTGGTGGAGGCAGGAGAAAATACCCAGACAAATGGCCTCCTCATGTTTGGCTTCTGCATCACAACAATGTGCAGGTCCACATGACATAGTTGGTTTTTAATGCCAAGAACAATGTGCCAATGGTCCCACACCCTCTCTATTCTTCTGATCTAGACCTCCTGTGACTTCTTTCTGTTCCACAAAATGAAAATCCAATTAAAAGACATCACAGACATTCAAGCTGAATTGCAGAAATTGTTGGAAAGCATCATGAAAAGCAGTTTCAGAGATGTTTTGAGGAGTGGAAGAATCTGTGGGAACAGTGTATGAATTCTAAAGGGAATTACTTTGAAGTGGACAATGCCAATGTGTTAAGGTTGGCTTTTCCCCCTTCAAACATTGTTATTTAGTATGTCTAAATTAATTTTATTACCCAGTCCGGAAACTTTTTGTTTGTGCCTCATATCACTATATTTAAAAAAAAAAATAGTATTGAAGTATCATATAAAAACTATAAAGAAAAGAAATAAAAAATTGGATTGGACTTAAGAGAGAGTTTAAGGGATACAAAGAAGGGAAAGTTTTATAGGCAAGTCTAAGAGAAAGAAAGAAAGAATTGGAATGTTAAATGATTTGACAGAGGACAATGCGTATCAAGAACTGAAGGAGAGGTGGACAAGGAGAAATGGAAATGTGATTGAATTCTAGCTGCTATGGAGCTTTAACATAGAAGTGATCTAAATAATAATAGATGCTCCATTTGTTTTATAATCTGTTCATATAAAAAACTTACACCTTCAGTCACTGCCAAACGTGATGATCAGAACTACATTTTCCTTTGATCTCCATCTTTCATGATGAAAATTGATACTTACTTTGAAAGAACAAATATTTGCTTTTAACTTATTAATTTTATAAAAATAATTAAGATATGGGAAAATTCCAAACTTCTGGGACACTGTGTTAAACAGAATATATTTTAAGTATCCTACTCTGATGTACTTTTATGTTATAGGTATCTGTTATAATAACTTCTGCCACCAAATTCAAATACAGACATATTTAGTTTTTTACATAATGTGCTTAATTCTAGGTGATCAGAAGTACTAATATAATTCCATTTTATTTTTTTAATTAATAGGAAAGTAATACCAGATTAAATCAATTCATGTGGAATGACAAAGCTTGTTCCAGGTGGAGAGTTGTTAGCTGTTTTCAGAAACAATTAAAATAGCATTGTTTGTTTAGGTATGTTTTCAGACCAGATATAAGATTCTGCAACCAGGATCACTCTAAGAAGGTATGGATTAAAAGTGTTACTTTAAATTCTGGTAACTGTAATTTTTAATTATAAACTGAAAAGTGCCAGCAGTCCCTGCAAGATAATACATACACATTGTTATCATGATTGGGAAAAATTCACTGAAAAACTTTTTCCGTTGTCATTTTGTTGTAGTGGAAATAGTGACTACATCTGATATTATCAGTTTCTGCATTGTTGTCTCCATCTCAGATTTTTTAGTCCCAGGGATATCAAAAGACAGAATGGATACCCTAAGATAAACAGCCTCATTGAGCCTATTTTTCTCTTCTAACTCCTCTTTTCTGTAACTTGTGGCACAGTCTTGGACCCCTTACTTAATGTTAAGGACCAGTATAATTGACTTATCTATTTCCACATTTTCCCTTTGGTGCCACTTCTTTTTTTTTTTCTGTTTATAATCGATACATTCAGTACTAAACTAACAATTTTGTTTCACCTTCAACAGATCTCAAGTTACACAGAAAATTATGAATATTTTCAGTACTGTTCCTACTGCAAGCTGCAGCTGTATGTTATGGTCATGCAAAAATGTTGAACATGCTGTATAATGCCCTCTATATGATTACTCAAGATTAAAAAATCAGCTTCTGTTTAAACATAAGATATTCAATGCAGCTGAAATTGTAAACGAGACACCTTGGTATTGGCCCTGGGGGAAAAAGTAAAAAACGCCTTCCATTTGAAAATAAAGAAATAGTAAATAGTAAATTTTTATTTATTTATAGTATTTTTTTTTTATAGTAAATTTTTATTTATTTTTTTTTTTAGAAATCGCAAAAATGATGGGTAAATGCAAATGAGTTGCGTTTTCAGTTAAACAAAACTTGAAATTATTCAAAAGTTTGAAAACGGTGCATCTGTTAAATCTCTAAGGAATCGTTATAATAAGGATGTATCAAAATGACCAAAAATTATCAAGTATTGTGCAGAATTCAGATTTGTCAATAATAATATAGTAGCAATATGTTATTAGTCATTCCAGAGTTACGTAAAACTCGACGAAGTAAGAAGTCTTGGAACGTATCTCTTACGTATGTCGAGGACTTCTGTATTTTTGGATTAACCGGGAAATCGATTATCCGGGATTTGTTTTTTACCATCTATCCCGGAAAAGCGAGAGTCTTCTGTAACAGGGAAATCAGTTATTTTATGAATCATATGTGATGCTGATCCACACGGGTTTCTTTCGAGGATTACAGTGGTGATGAAACTTGGATTCATCACTGTTATCTGGAAACAAAACAGTAGTCTATGCAATGGAAACACTCCTACCAAAGAACTCTGCTGGGAAGATTATGGATACCATTTTTTGGGACATAGGAGGAATTCTTCTGATAAATTATATGCCACATAAGAAAACAGTTAGAAATACCTAGGCTGCTGTTCTCAAAAATTAAGAGGGAGCCATAACGTGGCACAAAGAAGAAGAGGGAAATTGATTCAACATGTTTTGTTTCTTCATGACAGTGTTTCTGTATACAGTTCCCATAAAGCAATTGGTACTCCAAGCAATTTCAGATTCCAGGTTATCACCATTTGTCCTGCAGTCCAGATCAGATGTGGTCCCCTAATAACTATTTCCTCTTTGGGTTGACGATGATCTCAAGGAAACAGCAAATGACTGTTTCAGAGAATAAAGACTTTTTTTTTTTCTTAAGTATTTCCTTAAGGTGCTCTCAAAATGGAGGACATTCAAGGGGATATATACATGCCCTGCCATTAATATCACCCCCTCTGTTGATAATTGGTTATGTCCTACCCAAGCATTACATGCCAAGTGCAACAACTGTAAATGTGCTCTTAGCCTTTGAGGAGAAATAATATTATTATTAAATCAGTATGTTGCAGTATGCTTCACCCACAAACAACCATCTAGGAGGTGCATGAACCTTCAGAACTGGCAGAATGTGACAGGAGAATCCTACAAAGAATCATCTGCTCAGAACACAGGGCTGTAGTGAGATGATTGGGAACCATTTCCCAATGGTTATCAAATGAACTAATGAGACTCGTGATAGAGAAGAAAAATGCATGGGATGCATATAAATTATCAGGTGACACTGAAACCTATGGCAGATATAAGCTAGTCTGTAATCAAATCACAAAGGAGGTTAATCTTTGGTAAAGCATGCTAAGAAATACAGCAAGGATTTCTTTACTTATATAAACTTATATTTTACTTATATAAACGCTAAAAGGAAGGGAATGAATTTTATTGGTCCAATTGATATTGATGGTTCGACTGTTGGTGATCCTGCTCAGATAGCAAACAAACTGAATGAGTATTTTGCATCTACATTCACAATGAGGAGTTATTAAGGTTTGAAAATGGCAGAAGGTTATCAAATTGTAGCAGGATACTTAATGATTTTGGAATAACTGAAAGCAAAGTGGAGGAGAAATTGTTGAAGTTAAACGTAAGAAAAGCACCTGGGGTGGATGGGATCTATCCAGTTATATTAAAGGAGGTGGCAAAGCAACTAAGCAAACCCTTAGCCATAATTATGAGAGTGTCCTTGGACTCAGGGGAGGTTCCCACGGACTGGAGATGTGCAAATGTATCCCCAATTCACAAAGGGGGATCGAAGGGTGACACGAGTAATTACAGACCAGTTAGTTTAACTTCTGTTCCGGGTAAAATAATGGAGTCACTGGTTAAAGATGCATTGCAGGATCATCTAGACAAGACTGCAGCAATAATTCAGACACAGCATGGATTTGTTAAGGGAAAGTCTTGTCTAACAAATTTGATTGGATATTATGATGTGGTTACAAAGGAACTGGATGCAAAAAATAATTTGATATCATATACTTTGGATTTCAAGAAAGCTTTTAACACTATTGCGCATGGAAGACTGCTGTACAAATTGGAGCAGAATGGTATTAAGGGTAAGTTGCTACAATGGATAAAAGGATGGTTGAGTGGGAGAAGACAGAGGGTGGTAATCAATGGGTGCTGCTCTTCGTGGACTAATGTTATTAGTGGAGTCCCACAGGGTTCGGTGTTGGGTCCACTGTTGTTTTGTATATTTATCAATGATATCGATGAAGGTATATCAGGCTTAGTGTCGAAGTTTGCAGATGATACAAAGGTTGGGAAGGTTGTTAATGACAGTAATGGCAGTGTGCTACTGCAACAGGATCTAGAAAAGCTGAGCAGATGGGCTGAGAGGTGGCAAATGAAGTTTAACCTTGACAAATGCGAAGTACTGCATATGGGTACTTTGCCAGAAGTGTGTCAAATTCTAAGAAGGATCTAAATGATTTAAATAACTAAGAGGAAATTTGAAGAAAAATTATTGAAACCTAATGTAAAAGTCGCCTTAGGTGGATGGGATCTATCCAGTTATATTAAGAGTGGTAAGAAAACCTTTAGCCATAATTATGAGAGCATCCCTGGATTCAGGGGAGGTTCCTATAGACTAGAGATATCCAAAATGTATCCCCAGTTCACAAAGGGGTCAGAGGGTGACATGAATAATTACAGAACTGTTAGCTTGACTTTGGTTTTAAAGAAGCTAATGGAGTCACTGGTTAAAGATGTAGGACTATCTAGACAGGAATACAGTCATGGCATGAATGTGTGAAACAGAGATATTGTCTGACCAATCTAATTGGATACTGCAGAAACAAAGGAACTGGATACAAAAAGTAGTTTTATCATATACTTACTATTTCAGAAAATCTTTGATATTTACACATAAAACACTACTGCACAGATTTGAACAGCATGGCATTAGGAACAAGTTACCGCTACAGATAAAGGGATGGTTAAGTGGGAAAAGACAGAGTCACTGCAATCAATAGACACTGCTCTTTTTTTACTTCTGTTATTAGTGGAGTTCTCCAGTTCTGGGCACATGTTGTTTTCTGTATTATGTGGAGACACCTGGTTTAATGGTTAAGTTTACATATTATACATAGGATGGTTAATGACAGTAATCAGGTTATTCTACTGCAATAAGATCTATAAAAATTAGATGGATGGGCTAAGTGGCAATTGAAGTTTAACATTGGTAGCAGTAATCCTAGGATGACACCAAATTCAGGGTGTCAGGTACCAAACTCAGGGTAGTGGAGAATGAAAATGATTGGCGGGGGGTTAATTATGCAGTCAGATGTGAAGTCCTCTGAGCAGTGCAGGTGGCATCCTCTTGCTTAGACTACACCCTGAGAGCATAATTCAAATTGAGGAGGATGGTTGCAGGATAGATGTGCAGAAGTATGCCTTCAGGTAGTTGATTATTGGAACAGGCTTTCACTTGGCATTGTGGAAATGGCTTGTCTGAATAAATGCAAAGAACTAGGCAGACATTAGAGAACATGGACAGGCAATTTGGAAAGGTTGTGTTTTTTTTTTTTTTTGTCTCATAGTTTTGTTTCTTTTTCTATTTCTTTAATTTATCTGTACAGGTGTGTAAAATATATTTGTATTTTTAAAGCTTACTTTTCAAGAACTTGGTTATGATGTCTCAAATGAAATGCTTTTATGTCATGTGTGAAGATTGTTACTAAATGCAACAAGTGACACACATTGCAACCTGCAGCAAAGAAATTAAAATAAACAGTTCTATTTATTTTAATACTATTTTATTGTATTTAGTTTATTTTATTGCAATTTTTACTTTTTTTTTTAGTTTTAGCATTAGCAGAGGTACACAATGCAAGAAAGCAAGCTTATGCAGCATCAGCAAAAAAAAAAAAAAAAAAGCTCTGATTTCACCCTTCCATTTGTTCCAAATACCTGTCCAGCTCAGCCTTAAATTTATTTAGGCAATCAACTTCCACAACAAAATATGAAGTCTGTTCCACCAATCAACTACCTGCTGGCTAAAGGCAAACTTCCACACATCTATCCTACAACTGTCTTTCCTCAAATTCAATTTGTCCTTTCAGGTGATTATTCTGAGCAAGAGGAAGAATCCCATCAGCTTCTCAAACCATTCAAGGCTTTATACAACTCAATCAGATCACCTCGCAGGTGCCTAGTCTCCAAACACTGTAATCTGCAAAACTTAAGCCCTTTCTTCGTAAGAGCAACCCTTTGTTCTATTCACTAATCTTGTTGCTCTTCTCTGTACTCATTCCAACAGCTCTACATCCTTCTTAAAATTAGGCCTCCAGACCTGTATACAGTACTCAAGGTGTGGCCTGACCATTGCCTTATACAAGAGGATAATCACCTCCTTATCCCTGCTAGAAAAATTTGTGCATATCATTGACAAGACACCATGAGCTACTCTTGCAGACCGTCTGCACTGCTCAGAAAACTTCATATCTGCCTGCCCCAAATCCTTTTCATTCTCTACCACTGTCAGTGTAGTACCACAGAGTTGATACGTTACTCTGGGATTACTGCTTCCCATATATAGTACTTTATATTTGTCAATGTTAAACTTAATTTGCCACCTCTCAGCCCATCTGCTCAGCTTTTCTAGATCCTGTTGCAGTAGCACACTGCCATTACTGTCATTAACAACCCTACCATTCTAACACAGCCCATGTTTTTGTGTTAACACAAACCAGCCAACCTTTGTATCATCTGCAAACTTCGACACTACGCCTGATATACCTTCATCAATATCATTGATAAATATACAAAACAACAGAGGACCCAACACCGAACCCTGTGGGACTCCACTAATAACATTAGTCCACAAAGAGCAGCACCCATTAATTACCACCCTCTGTCTTCTCCCACTCAACTATCCTTTTATCCATTGTAGCAACTTACCCTTACTACCATTCTGCTCCAATTTGTACAATAGTCTTCAATGCGGAACAGTGTCAAAAGCTTTCCTGAAATCCAGGTATATGATATCAAAATTATTTTTTGTATCCATTTCCTTTGTAACCACATCATAATATCCTATCAGATTTGTCAGACAAGACTTTCCCTTAACAAACCCATGCTGTGTGAATTATTGCTGCAGTCTTGTCTAGATAATCCTGCAATGCATCTTTAACCAGCGACTCTATTATTTTACCTGGAACAGAAGTTAAACTGAATCGTGCCACATCTTTGCAGAACCTTATGCCACTACTTCCCTGGGTGAATATTAGCAATTGATTGTTAATTGCATATGATATTGTTTTAATTTTTCCATTTTGTAGTTTCATAGTTGTCCTTGATTCTATATTTTAATTTCTTTGTTACTGGTAGCACCTCAATTACTTGTTGTTTAGCAGCAGTATTTATATGTAATATAAAAGTATTTATTTGAGACATTATCAGTTTATTACACCACTTTTAAGTTGTACCTTGCATTTAAAATTGCATTTCCTTTATTTTTCAGAATAAAAATGGCAAACAAAGACAGAGATAAAAAGAACAAAGGGGCATTTCCAGTAAGTAATAATTTGTATTAATGATAATTTTAATAAAAAAAAAAAAAAAATTGCCTGTGATATTGTTTCATACAGTTGTATCATTACTACATAGTTGAACTTTAAGAGAAACCAAAGTTTGTACATTAAGCACCATTATTATAACATCTCATATTGTGAAATCCTTCAAGATGAGTTTCCTTTCCCTTATGCTTCAAATGAGTAGCACTTCCCCATTAGAGAACTCCACTGTTATTTATTCTCAGTTCAGTACCACCACCCAGACGGCAATGTTTTGAAGCTATTTAGCCTCTGCCTAACATACAAACATCAATTTGTCTTAAATTTCAACTAGGTAGTAATAATGCAATTGCACTAAACAATATAATATTATAGTTTGAGGCTTTCTGCCCTAAAATTTTATTAGTATAAGAAAGTTACAAATTTATTTTGTCAATTACTTATTTATTTATAGAATATATATGTGTGTGTAAATGTTGTGTATTATAGTTAAAAAGTATTGTCTGGCTGTTTAGCTAATGGGAGGTGTGAAATTAGGAAAGGAATTAGAATAGAAATAGACACTCCTGCCCTCATTATGCTAATAGCTCAGTGTGTGGAAGAATTTAGACATGGAAAATAAACAGTATATGATATTGAAGAATATAAAGTTGGTGCTCAGGTTATCCGGGAGTGCAATTTGCCATCCGTGTTAGTAACGGCCCTGGACGTGGTAGATATATGCCCCTAATGGATCTACAGCAGCACTAAGGTATACACACAGGAAACTACTGAAATGTTAAAGGCTGTGTGTACAAACTATATCAGCATATTTTGCTGAAATAGTGAAATGGTGTGGCATCCTTACGAGATACCATTTCACATATATCAGCCAGTTACCTACTAATTTTAACGGCCTTACCTACTAATTGTTATAATTTTAAGTTTAAAATTATAACAACATAAGTATGAGTACACAGTAATGTTAAATAGAATTTTAATTTGAAGTATAAATTTAATTATAAGATTTTGGTACATATAGATATGTAGACAACCACTTCTGAATGCATATATCTACCCTGTCCAAGACTGCTACTAATATTTACAGGAAATTGTGCTCCCGAATAACCTGAGCACCAGCTTTATATTCTTCAATCATATACTGTTTACTTTCCTACATCTAAATTCTTCCACACTCAGAGCTATTAGTGTAATATGAGGGCAGGAGTGTCTATTTCTATCCTAATTTTGTCTCCCATTAGCTAAACAGTAGCCAGACAATGCCTTTTAACTATAATACACATTTTTTTATATATATATAAATATACTTAACTTATTTTTATACATTATTTTTAAATTATGGTACTACTTGGGAGCGTCAGGTTTGTAGTGACCCCAACCAACCCGCTAGTTATATTTAAATCTAGCCCTGGTATGGATAGCCTTACATATAAAAATATAAGATATATATAAAAACAACAATATTAATGAAATTTTAAAGAAAGTGGAGAAATTGCCAAAAGTTAGTGAAAATTAATGAAATTTAACATTCTTTCCGGTACGTCTGCGCAATAAACTGTAACACACACACACACACACACACACACACACACACACACACACACACACACACACACACACACACACACACACACACACACATCTAAACTTTGGCAGGAAATTGAACATTTTCAGACTAACCACCACAGGACATGGAGTTGAGATACTTTCAATCTGTTACATACCCATAGGTCTTTGAATCTCCTATCACAGTTTGCTGTAGTAATGTATGAAAACCACCCTGTTTATTTAAAATTAAGTACATCTATTCAATAAGATTACTCTTATAATTCCAAATTATCCACCAAGTAATTAACCTAGCAAAACTGGTATAGAGATTACAGAAATGGGTATGTATAATACATTCCTCTATTATGGCTACATGTCTGCTCAAAGCCCCTGAGGAGTAGCAGAGGTATGGCCATGTGGAAGAATGCTAATTTTCATTAATTTTCACAAACTTTGCCAATTTCTCCAGCTTTCTTTAAAATTTCATTAATATTGTTGTTTTTAATAATAGAATAGCAATTGCTTAAAAAACGGTACTCACCTTCAATAAATCTGCAGTGGTATATTGAGAAGAGGTGGTTAGTATTTAGGTTGAATTGTTAGCTAGGAAACTAAGCGGGGAAATGAAGAAAAACGGAATTTAAAATAAGCACAAGGAGGTAGAAGTGTAAACATCCAATCCTTGGTTGTCATTGAAGAGGGAAAAAGTAATTTGAAAGCTTGAATAAAATAATACGATGGGGCCAATAGTCATTACGAAGGATTTTCATTAAATAATAACGTCTTCAGTTGGCAATTGAATGGGCAGAGAATGCATGTTGTTTTAAAGGTTTAAGTTTTATACTCTCGTGATGCACTTTTTGACACGTGGGAAATTTAACCATGAAAGGTTCCAAGCTGGTGAAAGGTTGAAGGGGAGTTTGGCATTAATAATTTTAAGATTAGAATGATGTCGACACCATTCAATCACGAGTGCTTCATATTGAAGAATTCTATAATTAGATTTGAGTTTAATAATGGAAATAGCAGAGTCGATGAGAGGGGTGCGATTGTGGGTTTGGGCATGAATTGTGAGTTCTGTACTGGCTTGACTTGTTCTAAAACTGTTGAAATGGTAATATGCACGGGTGTTGGAGGATTTGGAAGAACCGAATTTGGTAGTGCTGCCAATGTAACAGGCGTCACAGTTTGGCTGATATTTTATGAGGTATATTATATTATTTCGCTGGTGGAATAAGTGTGTGTGTGTGTGTGTGTGTGTGTGTGTGTGTGTGTGTGTGTGTGTGTGTGTGTGTGTGTGTGTGTGTGTGTGTGTGTAGCTTTATAGGAATTAAAAAAAGATCCTAGTTTATTGTAAGCGGAAAAGACAAGAGAAATGTCTGTGTTATTAAAAATACGGCGGAATTGTCCTGCAAGTTCACTATGGTAGGGGAGGATTATACGAGTGTTGGTTTTGTTATTGTGTCCGGTTGGATTAATAATTTTATTTTTGGCTGTGGAAATTGTATTTAGGATGAGTTGAGGGGGGGGGTAACCTCTGGCTAGAAATTTTTCGGTAAGGTATTGAAGTTCATTATGTAGGTCATTTTGTGAGGAGCTAAATTTTAAGGCGTTGTGAATTTGGTTGTGTAAAATGGCTTTTTTAGTGCTGAGGGGGTGATGTGAAGAGAAATGTAAATATTTGCCAGTGTGCATGTTTTTTCTGAAGATCTTTGTGCATAGTTTTGTACCTGTTATATAGAGGGCGAGATTGAGAAAATTGATCTGGTTGTTCATTCCAAATTCAAGGGTGAGTTTTAGCCTGTCATGTACTGAATTAAATTTTGAAAAGAGATTGTTAATGATGGGCCTATTGCCTATAATTAGGATGTCATTGGCATAGCGTAAGTATAATTTTATTTAAGAAGGAAAGGGTTGTAAAATTTGTTTCTCACTAGTGGCTAGGTAAATTTCGGACAGGGGGACAGAAATGCCTAGGCCCATTGGTAACTCGAATGTTTGTTGGAAAATTTTATTGTTAAACCTAAAATACCTGGCATCTAATAAAATTCTAAAATACCTAGCATCTAATTAAATCTAAAATACCTGGCATCTAATAAATACACAACCAAATTCACAATGCCTTAAAATTTAGCTCCTCACAAGATTCTTCTTCTTCAAGAGGAGTGTTTCCATTTACAATGGGTTTCCTCAGCCTAAAGTTATTTCTTGTTAGAAATTTTTTCCCGCCATAAAGTGCGGTTCAAGGTGTCTTGGTCGGTTAAGCCTGGGGCTGTCATGCACTCCTGTACTCCATCCATCCATGTCCTCCTAGGTCTTCCTCTTCTCCTTCTTCCGGGAGGTATCCATTCCAGGATAGCCTTTGGATATCTGTTTTCTTGCATCCGTTTTACATGTCCATACCATGTTAGACGCTTTCTCTGATGGTGTCAATAATAGTCTTTTTCACTTCCATTTTTTCCCTTATGTCTTCATTCCATTTTCTGTATCTTCTAGAAGTTCCTGCTGAGCGTCTCCAAAAATCTATTTCTGTGGAGAGCAGTTTGTTTTCCACTCGCCTATTCAATGTCCAGGTTTCCGCTCCATACAATAGAAGACTTTGTACAATCGTTTGAAATATAAGTTTCTTTGTTTTATGTAGGATATTTTTGCTTCACAGAACAGAGTTTAACATGCCAATAGCATTTCTGCTGTCTGTAATTCTCTTATTGATCTCTGCTTGGGATGATCCATCACTTTGTAAGATTGATCCCAAATATTTGAATTTATCGACTTGTTTGATTTTAAAACCTGCATTATTTAGAATGTGTCCTGGCCCTGAAGACAACATTTCAGTCTTGCTAAAATTGATTTTTAGACCCCATTGTTTATATTCCTCAAACAGTTGACGACATGCATACTTTGCATCTTCTAAGTCTTGTGCTATCACCACCTGATCGTCTGCAAAAAGTAAATTGTGAATATAGGTGTTCTTATTAATCAGCAATCCCATTTTATTACATTTTTTTGACCAGGATCTTAGGCAGATGTCGATATAAATTTTGAAAAGTGTTGGTGACATGCAACAACCTTGTAATAAGCTTTTTGAAGTGTGGAATTCAGGTGACAAAGCTGATCCCACTTTAATTCTGCATCTGTTATTCCTGTAAATTGCATTAATAATGTTAATCAGTTGTCCATCAATATTTGCCTCTTTCAGTGCTTCCCATAAGAGTTTTCTTGGAACACTGTCATATGCCTTTTCAAGGTCAATGAAAATCATAAAGATTTTTTTTCCCTTTTGATTGGCATTTTTCAAGGATCTGTTGTACTGTTGAGATATGATCTATACATGACCTCCCAGCTGAAAAACCACTTTGTTCTTCTGATACCTCGATTCGGGCTTCTAAATGGTTCCTGATCCATTTTCCAAGGATCTTTAACAGCGGGTTCAGGACGCATATTCCTCTGTAATTTGAACAGCTTTTCCAATCGCCCTTCTTATAAATTGATGTAATATATCCTGTTATCATTTCTTTCGGTATTTCTTCTCCTCTCAGTATACTATTTAACAGTTTTTGTATCAGAACAGCCACTCCTCTTCCTCCGTATTTCAGAAGTTTCGTGTAAACTCCTCCAGGTCCAGGTGATTTGCCATTCCTTCCTTCCTTTAGGAGGAGTTCCACTTCCCTGTTAAGCCCGAGTCTTCTACACCAAAATCCTCCATTGTCTTGAACTCTTCCCGCTCTTCTTTTAAAAGACCTTCAAAGTTCTCCGTCCAGTCTTTCAAAGGTATTAATTGCAAACCAGCATTGTGTTTATTCTGTTTCTCAAGTCTTTAAGGACCTTCCATGATTCCACTGATTGCTTGAAGTCCAATTTGCTATTAATAGTTGCACATTTTCTTTCCCATTCTTAATTTTTTGCTTCTACTACCAACCGATTGGCTATTTTATTTTTTTCAACATAAATGTTCCTGTATGCATCATTCCTCTCACCCAGCCATTTCTGATATGCAAGTTTCTTTTCCTCTACAGCAGCTCTTACTTTCTCTGTAATCCAGGTCTTTTTTGGTCCTTGTCTCTTCTTTTTGCCTAGGATTTCATGAACTATTTTTTTAACAGTATTTTTTAAATATTCGTAGATTTCTTCAGTATTACCTTTTATCTCTATGTTAATTGCAGCATCCAATCTCTGGGTGAAGTTGTTTCTAATGCTGTCGTCCAGGAGTAGGTCAATGTTAAATTGATCCACTTGTAGCATTTCTCCTTCCATGCATTGTTGGTTGTCCACACATATTTTATTAATCCAGTTCCACCTCAGTGTTGTTTTAACAAGAAAATGATCAGATCCACATTCAGCTCCTCTATAAACTCACAAGATGACCTACATAATGAACTTCAATACCTTACCGAAAAATTTCTAGCCAGATGTTACCCCCCCCTCAACTTATCCTAAATACAATTTCCACCGCCAAAAATAAAATTATTAATCCAACCGGACACAATAACAAAACCAACACTTGTGTAATCCTCCCCTACCATAGTGAACTTGTTAATAGTTGCACATTGCAGGACAATTCCACCATATTTTTAATAACACAGACATTTCTCTCGTCTTTTCCGCTTACAATAAACTAGGATCTTTTTTTAATTCCTATAAAGATACACACACTTATTCCACCAGCGAAATAATATAATATACCTCATAAAATGTCAGCCAAACTGTGACGCCTGTTACATTGGCAGCACTACCACCAAATTCGGTTCTTCCAAATCCTCCAACACCCGCACATATTACCATTTCAACAGTTTTAGAACAAGTCAAGCCAGTACAGAACTCACAATTCATGCTCACACGCCTCTCATCGACTCTGCTATTTCCATTATTAAACTCAAATCTAATTATAGAATTCTTCAATATGAAGCACTTGTGATTGAATGGTGTCGACATCATTCTAATCTTAAAATTATTAATGCCAAACTCCCCTTCAACCTTTCGCCAGCTTGGAACCTTTCGCGGTTAAATTTCCCACGTCTCAAAAAGTGCATCACGAGAGTATAAACTTAAACCTTTAAAACAACACGCATTCTCTGCCCATTCAATTGCCAACTGAAGACGTTATTATTTAATGAAAATCCTTCGTAATGACTATTGGCCCCATCGTATTATTTTATTCAAGCTTTCAAATTACTTCTTCCCTCTTCAATGACAACCAAGGATCGGATGTGTACGCTTCTACCTCCTTGTGCTTATTTTAAAGTCTGTTTTTCTTCATTTCCCCCCTTAGTTTCTTAGCTAACAATTCAACCTAAATACTAACCACCTCTTCTCAATATACCACTGCAGATTTATTCAAGGTGAATACTGTTTTTTAAGCAATTGCTATTCTATTATTAGTCCACCAATACGGTATTATAAGATTTCTAATCTTTTATATTATTGTTGTTTTTATATATATCTTATATTTTTATATGTAAGGCTATCCATACCAGGGCTAGATTTAAATATAACTAGCGGGTTGGTGGGGTCACTACAAACGTGATGCTCCCAAGTATTACCATAATTTAAAAATAATAATGTATAAAAATAAGTTAAGTACATATATACAACCCATGCACTTATAAATGTCAAATTGTCAACAGACAATAGCATTAATGCTGGAGCCAATATTTACAATACTTACACCATTTAATATTTAAACCTAAATGTCATTTGACATAATTCCAATATATATACAGGAACTCCCCGATTTATGTAATACTTGACTTATGGAAATTCGACTTTACGTAAGTTTTTGCCAGCCGGTGCAAACTGTAGCTGAGTGGTCAAGCGCACGGGTGCGTGACTGGGGTTCAAGCCCGGTGCTGTTTCTTGTGTTCTCTCTACCTTATGACCTCCTCTGACTGTGTGGTCTTTCCAGAGTATAAACAGAAAAAAAAAAAAATAAATAATATATATATATATATATATAAAATATATTTATAAAAAATTCGTGGAAATGTATTCTGCATCCCATAGGAATAAATGGAGGTATTGTGAAAATATAATGTGAATCCAATAACACGTTTGGTTTTTTTTTGGAAATTCATTCCAAGTCCTTGGACGTTGAAAATTTTGCCCTATTACTAAGTTATTTATCTCTCTAAAAGGTCACATTTATAATGGAAATTGCACTACCGTTTCATTGTTATCGTACGTTATAAGAATCAATTTTGAACACCTTTGGTGATATTTTTCTAAAGCACGTTTCTGGAGGTCACCAAAAAACAATAAAAATAATTTGCACTTTCTGATTTATTGGGCTTTTCTGTTAGTGCATCTAATTATAAATGGGTAGTAAACCCGATCTTACTGCATTTGTGATAATACTGATAACTGCAATTCTGTGGGTTTTTATGCTATTATGGTGAAATGTGTTGCCCCTCACTGAAACCTTCAATCATATAAAAAACAAATTTTCAATTTATTTATGTATAACAACGATGAAGGGAAAGCGACCAACGAATAGTGCAAGTGCTGGCAGTGCCAGGGAAAATAAATAAAATTGATTTAGAAATGAAGTGAAAATGATTAAGAAGTACGAAGCAGGACAAAGTTTGTCATCCATTTCAAGGGAATTAGATATCCCTGCTTCAGCAGTGAATACTATTTTAAAGAACATGTCAAAGGATCAGTGCACTGAAAAATTAACAGTGATCACAAAACATTGTTCATGTGCTATATCGAAGATGGAAAAGCTATTAATAATATGGATGGAAAATCAGATTCAGAAGCAAGTGCCCCTAAGTCCAGTGGCCATTCAAGCAAAAGCAACAAGTATTTATAAAGATATTAAGGATAAGTACGGCAAACCCCAACCCAAGTTCGTGACAAACAATGGGTGGTTTAATAGGTTCAAGCATCGTTCTGGTTTCCACAACGTTATAGTATGCGGTGAAGTCACCAGTGCCGATTCTGCAGCTACAGAGAAATTGTGATATGTTGGAAAAAATTATTGATGAAGATTGCTATTCAACACAGCAAATTTTTAATGTTTACGAGACTGCTCTGTATTGGAAAAAAATGTCGGATCGAACATATATTGACAAAGAGGAAAAGACAATGCCAGGTTTCAAGGCATCAAAAGATAAGGCCACACTCTTGCTTGGGGCTAATGCAGTGGGAGATTACAGATTAAAACCACTGCTTATGTACCATTTTGGATATCCTTGTGCATTTAAGGGCATCAATAAAGCCACCCTACTCGTGCATGTCCGATCAAACCAGAGAGCATGGATAACAATATCTTTGAGGATTGGTTTAAATGCTGCTTCATTCCCAAGGTTGAAAAATATTGTAAGGACAACGACATTCCTTTCAAGATTTTGCTTCTATTAGATAATGCTCCTGGACATCCTACACATTAGATGATTTCAATTCGAATGTGAGAGTCATATTTCTACCTCCAAACACGACTTCACTCATCCAACCTATGGCTCAAGGTGTTATTTCGAATTTAAAAGCATACTATTTATGCACAACATTTGCTCGGGCATTGTCTGCAGTAGACGATGAGAAAAATTTTGCATTGAAAGGCTTTTGAAAAATCTAACAATATTCACCACGCCATCTTAAATATCAATAAGGCCTGGGCAGAAATGACTAAAAGTTGTTTAAATGGCACATGGAAGAAAATATGCCCATGGCACACGGGCATACTAATAATATGAAGAGGTTACAGGTAAGATTATAAATGTTGCATAGCTACTTCAGTTGGAGGTTGATGGCAAAGACTTGAAGGAGGACATGCTTACTTGCTACAAAGAAACCTATGATGAAAAGAAAACATCCACCGTCCAGTCATCCAATAATATGTTCTTTTGTAAGGTTGAGTGGCTGACCCCTTCTAAATCTCCACAGCCCTCAACCTCCGCAGCGGCATGCTTATAAATAAATTTTCTGTTTATACTCCGGGACGACCAAACCGTCAGAGGGGTTCACAAGATAGACAGAATACGAGAAACAGCACAGTCTTTAACAGTCACTGGCTTGAACCCTGGACACTCAAGGCACGTGTACTTATGCACCCATGCACCTGATCACTGGGCTACGGCAGCCTTATCAGCTGAAAACGTCGATTCTGGAAACGATGCTCAAGAAGTAAAACTTACTGATGTTATGCCCATCTCCTCTCTTTTGTAATTTTATAATTTTGAAATTTTTTTTAAATTGCACGCTTTTGTAATTTTTCCTGCGCATGAGATAAAAAATTGAATAAACACAATAAATAATTCTATTTACATGTTTGTCGAATATGTCTTTTTTGATTTAATCAATTCAGCAAACACAGTTGTGAGTGCTGCACAAGCATGGGGGAAATTCCCCAAATTACGTAGCATTCCATGGAATGCAACCCTTGCGTAAGTCAGGGAATTCCTGTGCACACACACACACACACACACACACACACACACACACACACACACACACACACACACACACACACACACACTTAATTGCTCTACCTATGCAGCCTCATAGATGGATACAACTCTACTACTCCACTGCCAACCTTGAGGCAAAAAACCAATTCGGATTCAAGCCAGGTCACTTGACTGTCGATGCGATGAGAAACCTACTGATATCAGTGAATGATTGCCAGCAGAAGTACTTTCTCGCTATTGCAGTGGATTTTGCCCGGGCGTTCGACTCACTTTGGTGGCCGAGCGTCCTGGGCAGGCTCAGAATGGCACAGGTCCCAAGCAACCTTTATAATAATATCAAAAGCTACCTCTCACACCGAAAAATAGAAGTGAAAGTACCATACCAACAGATCAGCAGGAACATCCACAGGGGGTGCCCCCAGGGTTCCGTGCTCGGTCCACTGCTGTGGAATATAGTATTTGATGATTTTCTGAACACCGGCCTTGGGGAGGTGGTAACCCAAGCATTTGCGGATGATTTAATTCTCACTGTGACGGCAGATAATAGGACACAACTTGAGACTCGAGCAAATCAAGCTCTGTATACTCTACAGCGGTGGGCTACGGAGAACTTTCTACAGATCTTGCCTGCCAAAACGACTTCCATCTTGCTTAAGGGAACATTGGACATAAGGAGGCCACCGCAAATTAAAATAAATCGTGCTGCAATCAAATTCGCCCAACAAATGAAATACCTCGGGATCATTTTTGACAGCAAGCTCACATTTCCAGCCGCATCTCAGGCAACTCAGGACGAAGATTAGGAACTACTCAGGCCTGATTGCGCGAGTCTCACGCAAGGACTGGGGACTGAGTAAACAAACCATGTTGCTATACTACAAGACTACTTTTCTCCCAGCGATCACATACGGTGCACCAATATGGTACCATAGAACCAGACTGACCACCAACAAAAGAATACTGGACTCAACACAATGAACAATATTGCTCAAAACAACCCGAGCCTGCAATACTGTGAGCACGGAGGCGCTCTAGGTTTTTACTGGATCCTTACCCCTGGATCTCGAAGTGATCAGATGCGGACTAGCATACTACATATCAAAAGGAATCTCTGTGACCTACTCGGGCTTTACGATTGAACCCACACACAATATAAAAATGGAAAAGGCTCGGCTCTTGGCACACTTAAAGGTGACACGACGCTTCATACCTGATGTAGACAGGTTTTTCCCAAAACTACCTGTATGTTCCACCCAGGCCTATATGCCACCTACTTATTGACGGGTCACGGCCCCTTCAACGAGAAACTAACATCTCTGGGCCTCCTCCAAGACCCCAACTGTTCATGTGGCGAACCGGAAAGCTGGACCCACCTCATTCACGAATGTACAAACTAAGAGGACCTACATGGAAATCTAATAACAAGATTGACCTACGTGCCGCAAGGCCAGGAGCATCATCTCTTGGACACAAGCGAAGAATATAAGAACCTCACCAGATTTGCGCAGGAACAAGGGCACAGTATGCCTTGTAGCAGACATTAAACTTCCACAACACCGGACTATAAGCAGCACTAGACCACCCTTCCTGATGATGGAAACAGGATCAACGGACCAGACCCATCCGGGATGCAAAAGAGACACTCCACGAGACTACCCTGGTCGTGTATATAACCCATAAATGTGACTGACCTCAACCTACCTGGATGGACACATAGCCAATGAATGACATCGGGGAACTGGTTCCGACTGCTTCGTTGGACCCATATCTTTTTCCCCACCTTGAACAGCAGCAGATTTGCTGCCAGTGCGCCAATTGGCGACCGAGCTGGGCACTCTTTCCTGGCTTTCTTTCCACTTCACTTCCCTGGCAGGGGGGGCAAGGTGCCTGTCCCCTTGTCTCCTCCCTTCCTCGCCGCCCCCATTTTTCCTTCTGGTGGGGCATGGGCATGCCCCACTGACACCTATTGGGGTTGCCTTCCCTATTGACTCCATATTTCTCTCCCCCCCCCCAAGTCTTCAGTCTCCCTCCCCTACTTTATCCGTACACAAGCGATTGCCCTACACGTCCAAATTTAATCATGTCCAAATTACTGTTTGCCAATAGTTTCGGCCTTTCAAATCCTAGCACTCTTACCCCCCCCCCCCCAACACAAAAGATCAATTTTTTTTTTTTTTTTTTTAGGTCCTAGCCACTGAGATCTCAGGAAATTAGGTGGCAGGACCTGCCAGAGTAATTAATTATAATGCTGATATACCTGGCCTGCCTCCACGGGGCTGAGTGTGGACAACGTTGGGCCTCAGCAGGGGTCCAGCGGCTAAATGGCCAGAAGAACAATGGTACATAGCATATACATATACAATATCCACACACTTTTAAATTTCTGGCCTTTCCAGTGAACTGGCACACCTACAATGAAAGCAACGTGGAGATGGGGGAACCCCTGGTGCCGCTTGACACTAAATACACTCTACACTCTACCTATGCAGCCAGTCACAAGATAGGCAAGTAGTTTCATGCAAATTACTTAAAAAACACCCTCAAAAATAACATATATAAAATTATATATATATACAGGGTGTTTAATGTAAAACCAGCCCCAGTCACTGGCAAGATAACTAAAGAAATCTAGACAGGAGGAAAATGAGATAAACACAAAAAAAACTCAGTCAAAAGTAACTACTTATTCTCTCCAAATGTACACTCACTTATAAGAGATGCTGGAAATGATGTCTTTATGCATCTATACTTTTTTTTCTTTTTCGTGTACAGATAAGGTGACCCAATGCAAAATAGTGATGTCGATAGCCTTTATTTCTTCGAATGTCAAGCTGGTGACTGTTAATATTGTGTGGGGATTGTGCTCATATATCACCCCAGGGGCTCACATCTGGTGTGTATGGGCTTGGCACACCCAGGGTCCTGAGCTGGATATCATCATTCTTCTCTTTCTTGGTGATTCCCTTCTGTTTCTCTCTCTCTCACTCTCAGGATAACTCGGAAATTTTTTTTAGCTGGTGCAGCATAAGCCTGAGGCTTCCTTGCACTATATGGCTAGTAATAATAATAATAATAAACTCTTCCTTTTAAATATCCCCACAAGTAAAGGTCACACAAAGATAAATCTGGAGAACACAGTGGCCACAATCCTTTGCCAACTGTGTATTCTTCTGTGAAACTCATGAACATGGGCCAGTGATTCACGAGACTTGACATATGGCACAATCTGTTAAAAGTAGCAGTTTTCACGCTCGTGTTCTGTCAATCGAGTGTAGAAGTGCTCAAAAATCTGAAGATAAACTGCTGTGTTCACTGTAGTGTCAAAAAATATTGGGCCGACGATTTGATTGCCAGAAACCGCACACCATACCCCGATTTTCTGGTCATGAAGCAGTTTCTGATGTAAGATGGAAAGATGGAACAATGCCTCATCACTCACGAAATAAAGCAGTGGGTCGAGTTCACAGTCTGCAATCTTGTTAAGTAGCCGCTCGCAATAATTCAGACATTTTGCTGCATCGGATGGCAGTAATTCTTGGACACAGCTTGCTCGATAGGGTTTCAAGTTCAGGTAATGAAGTACACGAAAACAAGAAGTTGGTTTCACTCCAGTTTGTTACAACAATTTCCTGATAGATTTTCCGGGGCTAGCTAAAATTCTCTTTTGAATGTTCAACACCCCTCTGTAGTTCTAACAGAGGGTAGACAATTCCTTGTGTGCATTTACACAGGAACCTGTTGTACACCATTTTGCAAGTAAGCACTCTTAGCTGGGATGGTAACGATTGGAAATTTCTCAGAAAACAATTCCTGTGTTTCCTATAAAATATTTAAGGGCAAAGGCCTCATGCTATGAGGTAGAATGACTAACATATAGGTTAGTGAAAAAGCATCATTTTAACATAGCCATCTATCAAAGTAGTTAAATTAATTAATTAAATTGGCATCGTTTGGTTATATCTCATATTGTGAATGCCTTCACAACGAGTTGCCATGGTATTATACTACCTCGAATAAGTAACATTTCACTAGTGGGAAGACTACTGTTACTTATTCTCAGTAGATACCACCACTCAGATGGCACCGTTTCAAAACTTGTTGGCTTCTCCTCGGGGTATCCGCTGAGAATAAGTAACAGTAGTCTTCTCCACTGGCAAAGTGTTACTTATTCGAGGTAGTACAATACCATGGCAACTTGTTGTTGAAGGCATTAACAATATGAGATTTAACCAAAATGATGCCAATTTAATTAATTAATTTAACTACTTTGGTAGATGGTAGATGGCTATGTTAAAATGATGCTTTTGCACTAACCTATATCCTGTGTTTCCTTAAAAAGCCAGTACATACATACATAGGCTTCCACTATACATATCCTTTCTTGCACAGATTATGGCATTCTTGATGATACTTTCTCACACCTATCACTTACGAGCGCCAAATGCTGACTGTACCTTGAGCAACACAAACTGAAATGATTTGGCTAAAATTCATTCTTTGAAAACAACTTTATGCGGGAGTTGTTCAAAAATGAATATCACACCAGTATGAGGCGGGCCGGTTTTACGTGGAACACTCTGAAACACCCATTTTTTAAAAAATATATATATATATATATATATATAAATGGGTATTCAATGTAACTCTATAAAGGTAATGTTTAAAGAGTTACATAAGAAAAAGGTATACAGTTGATGAAATGGTTTCATTGAATGCAAAATTAATAAATAGATATGACAGATGCACCTAAAAGTGCAAAGCAGCATTAAAGGATGCAATAGTAAATATAAGTTGTATTAATATATAATCAAATATGCATAAATAGATGTGATAGTTATGCAAAGTGTCAGCAACTAGCAGGGTGAAGAAAGTAGAAAAAGAAGCGTAGTAGATTTATGAAAGGTGAAAGAATGTTAAAATCTTAGAGGTAATGATAAATTAAGAAAATTTTATGGGCTGCTGAATTACCAAGCCAATATAAAGTGGGGGGAACTGTAAAGGAAAAGTAGTACATCAAAATAATGCAAATAAAATGGAAATAAAAATGAAAATGTTATAGCTGTCATCAGATATGGGGGGGGGGAGATATTTAGAAAATGGTCGAATATAGGTAATGCAAATATGATTGATCTGATGTCAGGTCATATTTGCAAATGGTATAAGAGTGAGGTATTAAATTGAGGAAGGGGGAAGGGAAAAAGGAGTATTTCTATTGCTATTTTTCTTCTTTATTTATTTAAAATACTCCTTTTTCCCTTCCCCTTCCTCAATTTAATACCTTGCCCTTTGTTTGCTTTTAATATCTCACCATTTGCTTGTTCTAAACTGATTTCCTATCTACACAAAATTAAATCGTAATAAATTCTACATATTCATTTATAACATTTTTCTATTTTAACTAAATTATTTATACCTCAGTAAATTAAACTTTGTTGGGACTACCTTGTCCATACTGTATTAGAAAGTGTTAATTTATTTATTGTTACTAGTTTTGGCCATTCACTTTCTTCTACTACTATGGACAAGTATTGAAACACAGTTCCTGATACATGGAGGTGTAGTGCCCTGATGGAAAACCTGATCACGTATCAATAATTATTTCTGCTGACATCAGATCATGCATATTTGCATTACCTATATTTGACCATTTTCTAAATATGTTCCCCCCCCATATCTGATGACAGCTATAACATTTTAATTTTTATTTTTTTTCCATTTTATTTGCATTATATTATTATTTTGATGTACTAATTTTCCTTTACAGTTCTCCCACTTTATTTATTGGCTTGGTAATTCATCCCATAATTTTTCTTAGTAAGTGGTCAAGAGCGGGAGTGCAGTAGCACACGCTCTTTGAGTAGACCGGGGTTCAAGCCCCTGACTGTTAAATACGGTTTGCCAACCTGCACTGGACCAGCGTGGCAGATTATGGTCCATTTCCCTCAGCATGAATTGTTGAGGAGGCTTCCATCCTGCAGTGGGTTGATAATGGCTGCAGGTTTTTTTTTTTTTTTTTTCACCTTGCATGAATCTACTACAATTCTTTTTCTACTTTCTTCACCCTGCTAGTTGCTGGCACTTTGTATGACTATCACATCCTTTTATGCATATTTAATTCAATATATTAATACAACTTATATATGTGAGGAAAGACTTAAAAAGAATATATACACACACACACACACACACACACACACACACACACACACACACACACACACACACACACACACACACACACAGTAGTGTAAAATCCGAACATCAATAATTCGAACGAGCCAGCATCTATTTCTTTTAATGATGCTGCCATAAAATAATTACAGTAAGTGCCAGTTATTGTGATCACCTTTGCAAATTAAATTTTGTTCTATTAAATAGCAATTATAATAAGCAAAAATCAAAGGAATATTTTCCATAGGCTGTAAAAATGAAGATATAAAGCACAAATTTATACTTTTTTTTTCCACTTATCAGTCAACAAAATTAAATTACACTTGAAAATCAGAAAAATATTATGCACAGCTTAATAAAATAAAAATAAATTTATGCTTGTGTACATATTATCCTTCTCCTCCCCTAACAGTAGTTCCCCAAACCCTCAAGGAATCCTCAAAGATCTTATCAAAAACTCTTGCACCACCTTTGTTCAAATGAATACCCCTCAAGTTTTGAGTTAATCTACACACACTTTCTGCATATAAACACTCCTATTGTGTCTAGGCAGAATTGCAGATACTACACATTCTGACCTAACTCGGGGCATTTTTTTTCAGCATTGTCATATATTTATCCAACAAATTGTCAGGTCATGTTCATTTAATATCATTAGTCCCACATGAATAATAATGCTCAGATTATTGCTCTTAAAATTTGACAATGTTGGTATCATCATCAATTGTTGCTACTAGCAAACACACCCTGGTTCTGGCCTGCTTTTTTTCTCTATTACCAAAAAAATTACCTGTTTCCCTAACAATAGTCTCCCAGTAAAAATAAATCTTCAATCAGAGTGATATGTACTTGTCTATTGTGCTGAGACCTGAATTTGGGTGTGCATCATTTTTAGGTCATGTGATACTTCAATTGCTGATGATATCGCTAGTGCTTGTTAACAGGAGAGACTGTTTCTATAGGGATAGGATACACTTAAATAGAAAGGGTATAAGAATATTTGCTAATGCTGTTGAGGCAGTGTTAGGTGGGTCAAAAAACTGCTAGCTTGGGGAGGATACACGGACTAATAGATTAACAGTAGCCACAGGCAGAGGTGAAAGTGATTCTTGCACTGCTTCTATTGAAATGAGCAGCGCTGACCGGGCTAGCCAGGTGGATAAAGTGCCTACCTGGCAACCCAAAGGTTGTGGGTTCAAATCCTGCCTCGATCCTGGATCAGAGTAAAATGCAAAAACTTTGTGAGGTGCATTATGGCCACAGAAGCCTATGCGCCAATAACTAACAAAAAAAAAAAAAAGAAAAGAAAAAAAGAAATGAGCAGCAACCGAGAAAGCAAGGTGCAGGGGATTTCAGAGACTACTGGGAGTCATTGCAGATATATTGCAGATTAATACATGGGCTGTGTTAGGGTAGCTAAGAATAGGAACAGGTGCATGTACACCATGCAGGGGCTTGGTAAATAAATTTGATGGATTTGAGGTGTTGGTCGACACCTCAAAGGCAGATATTGTTGGTATATCAGAGTTGTGGTGTCACACAGAAATAAGGAATGTAGAAATGGAATTTGGGGAGTACAGGCACTTCCCGACTTAAGTAATACTCAACTTACGCAAATTCGACTTTACGTAAGTTTTTGCCGTTTGGTGCAAACTTAAAAAAATCATGAAAACGTATTTTTCATCCTGTAGGGATAAATGGAGGTATTATGAAAATATTATAATATGAACCCAATAACACGTGTGTTTTTTTTTTTTTTTTTTGTAATTTGTTCCAAGTTGAAATTTTCACTTATAACTAAGCTATTCATTTCTCTAAAAGATCATTTTTATAATGGAAATTGCGCTACACTTTCATCGTTATCATAGGTTCCCATTATAAGAATCAGTTTTGATTGCCTTTGTGATATTTTTCTAAAACACATTTCTGGAGGGCACTACCATAAAACAATTTGCACTTTCCGGTTTATTGGGCTTTTCTGTTAGTGTAATCTATTATAAACGGGTAGTAAACTCTATTTTATTGCATTTGCAATAATTCCGATAACTGGAATTGTGTGGGTTTTTATGTTATGGTGAAATGTGTTCCCCCTTCACTGAAATCTTCAATTATATAAAAAACAAATTTTCAGAATCTTCTCTTCATTCCTATTTACTTATTACAATGACGAAAGGAAAGTGACCAATGGAAAGTGCAAGTGCTGGCAGTGCTACAAAACGAAACAATATTGATTTAGAAATGAAGATGATTAATTAAGAAGTATGAAGCAGGACAAAACTTGTTATCTATTGCATGGAATTAGGTCTCACTGCTTCAACAGTGGATACTATTTTAAGGGACAGTGTGCATATAAAAGAACATGTTCAAGTATTAAAGTATTTCACACCGGGACCAGTCCACCCCCAACAGTGATTACAAAACAGCATTTGGGTGCTCTATCGAAGATGGAAAAACTATTAATAATATGGATGGAAAATCAGATTCGGAAGAAAGTTCCCCTGAATCTAATGCCATTCAAGCAAAAAGTATTTATGAAGATAACGATAAGCATGGCAAACCCCAAGCCAAGTTCATGGCAAGAAATGGGCGGTTTAATAGGTTCAAGCATCGCACTGGTTTCGAAAAACATTAAAGTATGTGGTGAAGTGCCAATGCTGATTCTGCACCTGTAGAGAAATTTTGCAATGTGTTGGAAAAAAACCCCTTCAAAATCTCAACAGCCCTCAACTTCTGTAGCGGCGTGCTTATCAGCTGGAGAGATAATTCCGGCAACAATGCTCGAAAGTTAAAATTTGCTGATGCTATGCCTGTCCCCCTCTCTTTTTCTAAATTTATAATTTAGAAATTTTTGTAATTTTTCCACATGGCTGGACATTGCAGTGTGCACTCAGTTTGGTGTGACATAAGCACTGAGAAAGCAAAATTGAGAGTAGGAGTGTCTTATAGGGCTAATGACTCTGATGAGCGTAATAAACAACTGTACAGAGAAATAGTAGGCCAGTAAATCAGAGTATCGTATAATGGGGGATTTACATTCCCAGATATTGACTGGAATTTGTGTTGGTCACTCACACACTAGCAAGGCTTTTGTGGATTTATTGGATGATTTTCTTCTACAGCAGCAGCACGTTCGGGAGGCAACTAGAGGCAGTAATACTCTTGAACTGATTATCAGTAGTGATCCTTCATGCATTAAGAATCTGCAGATAAAATAACCACTAGGTGGCAGTGATCACAGTGTGCTGAAGTGGGATTTACTCAGAGGTAACTTCCATCAGTGGTAAAGGGAAAGGTTTTTGCTTTCGTAAAGGTGACTACAGTGGTCTGAGATAGTACTTAAATTCTGTATGGTGGGACCAACTGATGATGTTACCAACAGCAAATGCAAAATGGGAAGCATTCAAGGAACTTATCTTGGAAGCTACTAGGCTTTACATACCAACTAAGAAATATTGTTCAAGGTTTAGGCCTAAATGGATGTCAGATGAACTACTGAGACATGTGGCAGAGAAGAAAAATGCATGGGATACATATAATTTAACAGGTGGCACAAAAACCTATGATAGATATAAGCTATTATTATTTATTATTATCTTTTTGGTTTTTAGGAGCATTAGCAACTAAGGCCATATTGCTCCAGGGATATGCGGTGGTCATTTCCTGACCTTCCCGCATCCTCCGTATTTGGTGGTCACGAGCTCGAACCCTGGTCTAATTAAAGAAGTGTGTGCTACCCACTGCTGCTCCTGCCCACCTGGCTACGGAGGCTCCTGATATATAACCTGGTCTGTAACCAAGTCACAAAGGAGGTTAGGCAGGCAAAGACAGATTATGAGAAATCTTTGGCAAAGGATGCTAAGAAAAACTGTAAAGAGTTCTTTACTTATGTAAACTCTAGAAGGAAAGGGATGAATCAGATTGGTCCACTTGATATCGATGGTTCAACTGTTGATGATCCTGCTCAGGTAGCTAACAAATTAAATGAGTATTTTGTATCTGCATTCACACGTGAGGAGTTATTCAGCGATGCAATTGCCAGGGTGAATTAAACTCTGGCTGTGAGCTAGATGATTTTGTAATAATGGAGAGCAAAGTGGAGCAAAAACCGTTGATGATAAACATCAGAAAGGCACCTGGGGTGGATGAGATCTATCCAGTTATATTAAAGGAGGCAGCAAAGGAAGTAAGCAAACCCTTAGCCTAAATTATGAGAGCCTCTTTGGACTCAGCGGAGGTATCCATGTACCGGAGATGTGCAAATGTGACCCAAATTCACAAAGGAGGATGAAAGGGCAACACAAGTAATTACAGACATGTTAGTTAACTTCTGTTCCAGGGAAATTAATGGAGGCACTGGTTAAAGAAGCAATGCAGGATCATCTAGACAAGACTTCATTTATAGCTCAGACACAGCATGGGTTTTTTTAAGGGAAGTCTTTTTTTTTTTTTTTCTTTTATCTTATGATATGAGCAATACACGAAGGAACCAGTTTTTTCCTTCTTCCTTCATGTATCGTGGCCATGAAATTCAACTGGAGAGTATGGCACCATCGTAATATCTAAGCTTGAGGCAGGATGCGAACCTGCTACCTTTGGGTTGCCAGGCAGGCACTTTACCCACCTGGCTAGCCTGGTCAGCAAGGGAAGTCTTGTCTGACCAATTTGATTGCATACTATGATGCGGTCACGAAAGAACTGGATGCAAAGAATAATTTTTATATCATATATTTGAATCTTAGAAAGGCTTTTGATACTGTTGCACATGGAAGACTGCTGCACAAATTGGAGCAGGGTGGCATTGGAGGCAAATTAATGCTATGGATAAAGGGATGGTTGAGTTGGAGAAGACAGAGTGGTAATTAATGGACACTGCTCTTCGTGGACTATTAAACTATTATATAATAGTTTAATTTCTGAAACACTTTATAAAGTTTACAAAGCTTTATCTGCTGGTGAAGTTAAAATCAAGCTACTGAAATAATTTAACATAGAGAAATACTTTAGAAAATTTAAGAATTAAATTTTCAAAATAGTGTAGAAATTAATTTCTTAAAATTACAGAAATTAAATTTAAACAAAAATTGTCTACTGGACACCTGATTTTAATCCATTATACTTCTAGAGCCAACTTTAAACACATCTGCTCTCTTTGATTGGATATCTCAAACAATATGATGTTCAATAGAAAGCAGTAGGTATTTCAACAAGGTTCTGTTTATAGAAAAAAAACCACATAGCTCCTAAAAAAGCATTCCTGCATTTCAAGATTAGCTGTCTGGTGTAATATTATGCCTGAAGAAAAGAAGCCATTAAAATTTTTTAAAATTAATAAATAAATAAAGAATACATGGAGAATTTAATATATACTACTCATTATTATTTCTAGTATTTTCTAGTTTCAGTCAGTTTTTAGCAACAATATTCATATATAAGTGCTCTTTACAGCATGACAATATTGTCAAGACGTAACAGATATTGGGAACTAGACTAGTGTAATCACTGAAAAAGAAATTGTGCTGAAAATGGAAAAGAAGACTTGAGATGCTAGTGGGATTTATCCAATTATTTTAAAGGAAGCAGCAGGACAGAATTATATGTTAGTATTTATTTTATGAATGCGTACATTGGAATTTTCTCAACATATTTACTGGGAATGTAAGATACTGTTCTACAGCACACTTGAAACTTTCACATCCTTGCAACACACTTGAAACTTTCATATCTAACTTGTTGAAATATGATGTGAATTCAATTCTACAGTTATATAGTTACTTCATAGTATGGTTTCATTTGATGAATAGTTTTTCCTCTCAGGCAGAATGATAAAGAAACTTATTATTAAAAATTTTACCCCATTTCTAAATTTTAACTAGTTGCTGCATATTCCATAATTCAAAAAAAAATAGGAAGATACATACTAAATAATATAGCTGAAAACCATATAGATTTCAATGAGAAATTGTAGTTGATGCACAATCATTATTCATAAAATTACCTCTGTAGCCATGATATAGGTGAATTGTAATGACAGTTTCATCTTTTTTTTTTTTGTTTTCTTTTTTTTCTTCTATCATGAGTTTGATATTATTTCAGGATTAAATTAAATATTATCAAATGACTATTTAAGAATAATATTTCTAAGCACCATGATATTGATTTGGTGCTCAGGTTTGTCAAACTCTGCAATAAAAAAAGTGTGGTGGATAATTTTTTTTATCAAAATATTTCAGATGATATATTTGTTTGACTCATTTTACTTATATTATTTTTATAGCATCTCTTACTTTTATACTATTTATAATAGTTAGATGTCTTTGGGAAGGGCAAAAAAGATAAAAAGTATTCCCATGTTCAAAGACCACAATCAGATGACTTCAGTGATCATTTTCAAGAGTTTGGAAGTAACCTGAATACACTCACAGAAGAGGAAATCAACCTTCAGTTTGAATATATGTTGGTAGGTTTCAATTCAAGAAAATTTTGAATCTAGTAATTCCTATAAAATTAATGAAGCAATGTTTAACTGATTAACATTGGAGATAAATTAATTGGAGTATAAATCTTCCTTTGAAAGCTAATCTGCAATATTTAATTGAAGTATTGTAAAGAACATATAGCACTACTTTAATAATTATTGTTAAAAAGAACTAATAAATAAATTGTTATTAAAATAAAAAATATATTAAAAAAATAAAATTTAAAACAAAGTATTACAGAAATTAACTATTCTATAATAGTTTAATTTCTGTACTTTATAAAAGTACTGAAACTTTATCCAAAAATATTAAATTTATATTTTTGAATATTTTTACATTAGGTTAGAAAAATTCCTGTATTGTTGATTTGTTTGAATTTTACCCTTGCTTCAACATAAAACTCTTCTTAACAATTTGTGACATTTTAAGATTCATTGTGTAATCTTACCTTCATATATTCTTATCTTATCTTAATAAGTGGAAAACAAAACTTAATTATTAAATAGATAATTATCTAAGATATGAATGAAGTTACTAAAATTATGAGCTGAATCTATGTAAGTAAACAGTGTTGCAACCATTGAGATAATTGCACCATGCTTCATAATCATGTACAATTGAAGTGAGCTTCAATGTTAACTATGCCTCCTAGTACTCTCCAGGATGCATTCAAAAAATGAAAACCTTATGTCAGGTCATAAATTATAAATTAGGCAGTTAAACTATTTTGTTTGACAGGACTTATTGCAGTGGTTCTGTTTAAAAGTAATTTATATGGCTTAACTGCATTTCTTCATTTTAACAAATTCTTTAATTTGAAGTATCTTATATATTCAGCAGTACTATGCATTTTTAAGTGTGTGGAATACTAGCAAAGCTTCTTGTTCCAAAGTTATGAAGTAAGACTAATTTATACCAATTGAATTAATTATTGGATATACTATGGTCAGTTTGTGTCCCTTGAAAAATTGAGACGTGCATTTGAAATCCAAGTTGGTCTAGTCCCATTAAATCGCACAAAAATATATTTTGCCTCAGTTAGGATACGCACTAAAATCTTAAACAGGTTGATCTTTTTTCCTTCCAGCCTTAGTACTATTTGTTTATAATGCTGTCATGAATGAGCAGACTGCATATTTTTTCCCCTTGTCAAATATAAACCTGAGTTGCTTTCATCTTTTTTTTTTTTTTTTATGCGTACATAAAAAAGGCGAAAGCATCTGCATCAATAAGCAATGCTGAACAGCCATGTTTTTGTTTCTTCAGTTATAGTTATCAGTTAAGCTGTGTTCAAAAGTGATTACAGTAAGTGGTGTACCTGTGTTAAGAATTTTAATCCATTTAAATCTAAAACTATGGGATGGATATGAAACCAACTCATCTCTTTTAAGGGGTACTTCTGTGCATGCCGTTTTTAATTTATCAATGAATTTTCATACACAGAATAATTTTTCTTGTTCTGAAAACTTTTTTAATGTGGGTGGAATATGCAGTAGTTCTAAAATAACCTTTCCATTTAAGCATCAAATAATTATTTTATTATTTTTTAAAGGATGACATGAATCTTTCAGAAGAGAAAAAGGAACCCCTCAGGAGTTGTTCTATAAAAAAGAAAAAAGAAATGCTTATTATGCATAAGAAAGGAAGTGCAGTTGTAAGTATATGCTACTTATAATAGATTTTAACATAATGAAAAACTGATAAAGCATGCAGTTGAAACTTAAAATAAACTATTTTGTTCCATAAACCAATATGAATTTTTTTTTTTTTTTTTTTTAATAAAAATTTGTGACAAAAAAATAATCACATGGGTGTTGTTTCTTTGGTATTTTTATCATTAATTTACTTTATCCAAAATATATATATAAAATTTTAAACTGAATATTCACAAAGTAAAATATTATTCTAAATAATTTTTCTTTGCTTAAGAGATTATAACACTTGACTTAATTTATAGATTATAGTTGTAATAATTTCCAGTGTAATATGTTTATGAATATGTTTATGGTTATTTGTGGATTATGAAGGTAGTAATAATGTCTAATGTAAATAATTTGTATATGAAATGGAAATTCATCTACAGATTATTTACATCAGATTATTTCCATTTTTTTTTTTTTTTTTTTCTGCAGATGATTGCTCAGGAAAATAGATTTATTGAAATGAAATTCTTTGGTATTTCGTGTTAAATATTAAAGTATCAGACAACTTTTTTTTTTCTTCTTCTTCTTCTTTTTTTTTTTTTTGTTTTATGAAATGAGTATCTAACTGCATCTATTGTTTTAGATCATTGTTTTCCATTCAGTGATTTGCATTTTTACTTGTCTTTAATTTAAGATAGATATTTTAAGAAATGCTAGACTGTTTATGACTAGACTTAGACTTGTTTAGGTTTCTAAAGAATATTTGATATTATACAGAATTCTTCTCTGGATGTTAACATTAGCATTAGTAGAGGTATACGATGCAAGAAAGAAAGCTTATGCAGCATTAGCCAAAAAAAACAACAAACAAAACTCCCATTTCACCCCTCCATTCATTCCAAATGCTTGTCCAGCTCAGCCTTAAATTTATTTAGGCTATGAACTTCCACAACAAGAGATGGAAGTCTGTTCCACCAATAAACTACCCACTGGCTAAAGGCAAATTTCCACACATCTATGAATTTGAATTTATGGGGCATAAATTCAAATTCTACAATTTGAATTTATGCCCCATCAGGTTCTTAATCTGAGCAAGAGGAAGAATCCCATCAGCATTCAGCTTGCTTAACCCATTCAAGCCCTTATACACCTCAATCAGATCGCCTTGCAGGTGCCTAGTCTCCAGACACTGCAGTTTGCAGAACTTAAGCCTTTCTTGGTAAGACCACCCCCTTCGTTCCCCCCCTCACCAATCTTGTTGCCCTTCTCTGTAATCGCTCAAGCAACTCTATCCTTCCTACAATGAGGCCTCCAGACCTGTGTGCAGTACTCAAGGTGTGGCCCGACCACTGCTTTATACAAAGGGATAATCACCTCCTTTTATATTCTTGTATATCATTGATAATATCTCATGACCTGCTCTGGCAGCTTGTCTGCACTGCTCAGAAAACTTCATATGTGACTGCACAATTACTCCCAGGTCTTTCATTTTCCACCAGCCAAAATGTATTACCACAAAGTTGGTATGTTAATCTGGGGTTACTTCTACCCTTACGCAGTACTTTGCATTTGTCAATGTTAAACTTCAGCTTTCACTTCTCAGCCCATCTGCCAAACTTTTCTAAATCCTGTTGCAGAAGCACACTGCCATTACTGTCATTAACAACCCTGCGAACCTTTATATCATTCGACATTAAGCCTAGTATACCTTCATCAGTATCATTGATAAATATACAAAACAACAGTGGACCCAACACCAAACCTTGGGTACTACACTAATAACATTAGTCCATAAAGAGCAGCATTCATTGATTACCACTCTGTCTTCTCCCATTCAACCACCCCTTTATCCATTGTAGCAACTTTCCCTTAATACCATACTGCTCCAATTTGTACAGTTGTCTTCCATGCTCAACAGTGTCAAAAGCTTTCCTGAAATTCAAGTATATGATATCAATATTATTTTTTGCATCCAGTTCCTTTGTAACTACATCATAGTATCCAATCAGATTTGTTAGACAATGGTTTCCCTTACCAAACCCATACGGTGTCTGAATTATTATTACAGTCTTGTCTAGATGATCCTGCAATGCATGTTTAACCAGTGACTCCATTATTTTCTCCGGAACAGAAGTTAAACTAACTGGTCTGTATTTACTCGTGTCACCTGTAGATCCCCCTTTGTGAATTGGCGAGACATTTGCACATCTTTACTCTGTGGGGACTTCCCCTGAGTCCAAGGATGCTCTCATAATTATCACTTATGGTTTGCTTACTACCTTTGCTGCCTTATTTAATATAACTGGATAGATCCCATCCACCCCGGGTGCCTTTCTTATGTTTAATTTCAACAATTTCTCCTCCACTTTGTTCTCGGTTATTAGAAAATCATTACTCAACCTGTTACAGTTTGTTAAACTTCTGGCATTCTCTTCCCTTAATAACTTCTCATGTGTGAATGTAGATGCGAAATACTCATTCAGATGGTCAATTATTTAAGCAGGATCTTCACCTTTTTCTAGAGTGAACATAACTTAAGAAGTTCTTGCTGTATTTCTTAGCATCCTTTTGCCAAACCTTTCTCATAATCTGCCTTCGCTTTCCTAACCTCCTTTGTGACTAGATTACAGACTATCCTATATCTATCATAGACTTTATTTTTTTGTGTCATCTGAGAATTTATATGCATCCCATGCATTTTTCTTCTCTGCCACGAGTCTCATTAGTTAATCTGACCTCCATTTAGGCCTAAATCTTGAATGGTATTTCTTAATCAGTATGAAAAGCCTAGCACCTTCCATGATTACTTTCTTGAATGTTTTTAATTTAGAATTTGCTGTGGATAACATCATCAATTGGTCCCACCATACAGAATTTAAAAACTGTCTGAGACCACTGTAGTCACTTCTATGAAAGCAAAAACCTTTACCCCTGATGGACCCCTTGACGTGAGCACCTGTACGTGGTGAGGGGACCTCCCAGTGATGCTGCTGGACTTCCAGACTAGCATCACTGGGATCCAACGCCCACAGCCCAGGTTCCAGGCTTACATCAATGGAATCCGGCGTGTTTGCTGTGCGCTGCGATCCGTGGAAATTCGGAAAGGGGGATCCTGGTGGTTGAGGGGGCCCAGCTTCAATACACCACTTTGGCCCCTGCTTCGACAAGACGGGTGGTCCTGGAAGGCCCGGCTAGGATCAATCGGCTAGTAGGCTTGCCTGCGAGGGTCAACCGTGTCAATGCCACGCCCCTACCCTCATGGTCCGAGGGACAGGATTCAGGCTGGCGGCGGTGCGGGTATTGTGTCTGGGTAGCCCTGGCGTCCCACTCCCGAGCGCATTTATTGCATGCCGTGTAGTGGGCGTCTGTTTGGTCTCCGTGGTGGGTGGGGAGCCCGGGCACTGAACCACTTCAAAACTTCATGAATCCTGATAAATATATTCCTTCAGGGGCCCCAACCCGGTCCCTATCTGAAAACAGAGACAGAGAGCCAGATAGCATTATTGCTACAAAGAGGCAGCGAACCGAACTACCATCAGGGCTTGTCCCAAGGTTCTTAATTATGCATTCCACGAATGAAACACCGATTGGTAAAATGTCACCCTTTTTTATACAAAAAGGGTTGGATCGGTTAGCAGGTTCACCCAAGTCAGTTAAGAGGCTCTGTTCTGGGGACCTCTTGATTGAAACAAAAAATGACAGGCAGTCTGAACATCTACTCCGAGTAACATCAATCGGAGGAGTACCAATAACAGTGACACCACACAGAACACTCAATTCATCGAGAGGTGTCATTTCGGAGTGGGACCTTCTCGACGTAACCGAGGAGGAAATCTGCTCCGAATTAAAACCACAGGGAGTTACTGCCGTTAAGAGAATTACTGCGCGAAGGGATGGAAAAATTGTTAAAACCAGGAGCGTTATCCTGACTTTTAACTCTCCTAAACCTCCTGACGAGATTAAAGCTGGATACATCAATTGTTCAGTGCGTCCATACGTTCCGAACCCTTTACGGTGTATTAAATTCCAGAAGTATGGACATTCTCAAATGGCCTGCCGTGGAGTCCTTGCATGCGCTCGATGCGGTGCAAAGGACCACGAAACAACAGCATGTTCAGCCGCAAAACCCACCTGTATTAACTGTGAAGGCGAACACCCGGCCTACTCACGAGCATGCCAGAGGTGGAAAGAAGAAAAAGAAATTCAACGGCTGAAGGCAGAGCTAAATATATCATATCAGGAGGCAAGGAAATCAGTCAAACCCCTGAATATCAACAAACCTACCTACGCGCAGAAGGTAGCAGGGAGATGTTCCATCGGAACTCAGACGGACATGACCATTCCTCCAAAGGAGTCTTTCAATCCCATTGTGCGTTATCTCTTAAGTTCTCAAAAACCTGCACAGAAAAACCAATCAGCTGCCACTCCTATATCAGTACCTCCTAATGCTCCACAAGTAACAAAGATAATTATGAAAGAAAAGAATAAGAAAGGGGAAGTCCACCCTAGTACCCAAGAAAACATGGATGTCGAGCAGAAGGAGGTACCCAAAGTCTTGGAACTCTTTGCTGAGGAAGAAATGGACACGGGACAGCATCCTTTCTTCCCCAAAAAAGATAAACCCAAGCCTGACAAAAGTAAGCCCTCAGCACCTCGGAAGCTGCCTGATGGACCCACCAAGCCAAAATGGCTAAATTCCTACAATGGAACTGTCGTGGATTCCAGCGAAATACTGATGACATCAAGGCCCTCCTGCAAAAGCACGAGCCAGTTTGCTTTTGCTTGCAGGAGACTTATCTAAAGGCAAATGATGATCCCACAATGCATAACACCAATTTTTCGTAAGGATAGAATTGCAGATGGGCCTGCTCATGGGGGAGTGGCTATCCTTGTGGGTAACCAGACCCCAGCGCAGCCCTTGCTAATTACAACTAGCATGGAAGCTGTTGCAATTCTCCTTACGGTGGGATTTTTATTAACGGTCTGCTCTATCTATTTGCCACCTGGGACTGACAACTCCCAGGAAGACCTTGATGATCTTCTAACGCAGTTGCCTCCCCCTTTCTTACTTCTCGGGGATTTTAATGGACATAACAACCTGTGGGGTAGTGCTAACATCAATGGAAGGGGACGAGTCATAGAGCATATGCTAAATGACAATAACCTTTCCCTTCTAAATACTGGAACAAATACCTTCTTCCACATGCCTACCCGTACTTTTTCTGCCATTGATCTCTCTATCTGCTCCCCTTCTCTACTCCCTTCACTCACTTGGGAAGTGGAGGAGAATCCATATGATCACTTCCCTGTGATAACCTCGTTACACAGTGGGAGGCCATGTCTTCCCTTCAGGTTACCACGGTGGAAGATTGATCAGGCTGACTGGACTGCCTTCCAACATCAGGCAAATTTTGATCTTAGCACAGTCAGTCAAGAGCCTATCAATGATGCAGTTAAGTACATCACAGAAAATATTGTCCAAGCAGCTGCGAATGCTGTTCCAAAAACATCTGCCCGGTTTCCACCATTTCCCAAACCTTGGTGGAATTCACAATGCACAACAGCAAAAAAGGCTCAAAACAAAGCGTGGGGATATTCCGCCGATATCCTACCACGACCAACCTTATAGCCTTTAAACATGCACGAGCCAAAGCACGATATATCCGCCGTCAGAGTCAAAAGGAATCGTGGATCCGTTTTATATCATCTGTTAACCAGTCTACCAACTCTAAGGTAGTCTGGGATAAAATCCGGAAAATGAAGGGAAAATATACATCCCACCCTTCTTCAATCCTAGATTATAATGGATGCACTATTGCAGATCCAACTGCAATAGCCAATTCTCTTGGGGAAACATTCTCTAACATCTCTGCAACATCTTTGTATTCCCCAGAGTTCCTGGTCCTGAAACATAAACTAGAAAAAGAAGCACTTAATTTTAAGACTGAGGGCATCTATCCCTACAATGGGGCATTTACTATGCAGTAACTGAAAAAAGCCCTCGCTCTTTCCAGAGCAAGTGCTGCTGGACCAGATGGCATCCATTATGAAATGATTAAACATCTTTCACCAAAATCTATGAATTATCTGCTCTTTCTATATAACAGAATCTTTATTGAAGGGCAGTTTCTGGATTCCTGGCGCAAGGCAATCGTTCTTGCCTTTGCTAAGCCAGGAAAGGATCCGAAATTCACTACCAATTATCGTCCTATTGCTCTGACTAGCTGTCTGCAAAATCCTGGAGAGAATGGTTAATTCTTGTTTAATATGGTATTTAGAATCAAATGACCTTCTCTCCAACATCCAGTGCGGCTTCCGAAGGAACCGGTCCACTTTGGACCATCTTATTAGACTGGAAACATCCATCTGGGATGCTTTCCTAAAACGCGAACACTTGGTGTCAGTGTTCTTTGACATGGAGAAAGCGTATGACACAACTTGGAGATTTGGCATTTTAAAAGATTTACATAGCCTAGGCCTTAGAGGCATCTCCCCTTTTTTATTCAAAACTTTTTAGCCAATCGATCTTTCCAAGTTCGTGTGGGATCCTCACTCTCTCGTTCCTTCAGCCAAGAGGAGGGAGTACCACAAGGATCAGTATTAAGTGTCACGCTTTTCGCCATCAAAATAAATTCCATCACAGAACAACTTCCTCCAACTGTAAACAGTGCCCTCTATGTTGATGACTTTAGCATTTTTTGTCAGTCATGCAACATGAGGGTTATTGAAAGACAACTGCAAAAAGCCATTGATCGCCTCAATTCCTGGGCACTTACTAATGGCTTCAGGTTCTCGCCGGAGAAGACAGTTTGCGTACACTTTTGTCGTAAGCGTAATCTTCATCCTGAACCTGAATTAAGGCTTGGACAAAATGCTATTCCAGTAGCAGGGGACACAAAATTCTTGGGACTCATATTTGATAAAAAAAACTGACATTACTGGATCACATATGTCAACTCCGCACAAAGTGCACACGAGGGCTTAATATTCTCCGCTCGCTCTCCTCTACATCTTGGGGAGCAGACCGATGCACCCTCCTACTGCTTTACCGTGCACTTGTGTGATCCAAATTAGATTATGGGTCCCAGGTATATTCCTCAGCCAGAGACAGTGTACTTTGATGGCTGGATCCTGTCCATCATCAGGCTCTCCGTATCGCTACTGGAGCATATCGCACATCTCCTGTCCAGAGCTTATACGTCGAAGCAAACGAACCACCGTTATCGCTTCGACGTAAACAGTTGTCTTTAAAGTACGCTTTAAAACTGAAATCCCTGCCAGACCACCCTACGTGGCTATCTGTTTTTCAGCCACGATGGGAAAATTTGTACAATACCCGTAAGACTGCCAATCGTCTTTTTGGTATTCGTCTCCAAGAGCTACTCAAAGAACTTAATATCAAGGTAGACAAGGTTGCCCAAACACCTAAGTAACCCCTTCCACCCTGGCATGCTCATGTACCGAAATGTGATTTGTCCCTTCGGAATTGGGGAAAGTCGGACACTCCATCATCTGTCTACCTGCAGCTTTATTCAGCACACCGAGCTGAACATTCTGACTTCGCACCAGTTTACACAGACAGTTCGAAGTCAGAATCATATGTGGGATCTGCTGCTGTCTTTACAGACAGCACTACATCGGAGCAGATTCCCTCTGAATATAGCATATTTACTGCAGAGCTGCACGCAATTGAATTAGCCTTGGATCACATTAGTAAATGCCAATACCAACGGTTCATTTTATATTCCGACTCTCTTAGCATGTTACAGGCTTTAATATCTGTGAGATATAATCCTCATCCAGTTCTGTCTAGTATTCAGCAGAAGATTCACTTCCTCTGTGGACGTGAATATGATATCCGCTTCTGCTGGATTCCCAGCCACATTGGGATTACAGGAAATGATTTGGCTGATGCCGCAGCCAAATCAGCAATTTACAATAATAACTGCTGCCTGTCAGTCCCCTATACAGACTACAGGCAAATCATTCACGAGAAGATACACTCCCAATGGCAGGATTCGTGGAATAGACAGACTGCGAATAAATTATATCATATAAAGCCTGTAATTGAACCGTGGCAGTCTAGTCTGCGCAGGAATCGTAAGGAGGAAGTTGTTCTTGCTCGGACCCACATAGGACACAGTCATTTAACTCATTTGTTTCTGCTGAGGGCTGATGACCCTCCTATGTGTGTGTGTCCTGTGGCACAATTTTAACGATTAGACACCTTTTAATTGACTGTCCAGATTTTAGCAGCACCCGTTTTAACACTTTTAATCATCTGACTGAACCTTATACACTCAGTCAGATTTTATCTGACAATGACAACATGTCTGCTGTTTTTAACTATTTTAAATCAATGAAAGTTTTTAATTGTATTTAAAATTTATGTTATTGTTATCTCTTTATTGGTTTATTTTTTATATACCTGTTATTATATATCTGGACATGGTGGCCTAACTACTTAGGTCACTGAATGTTTTAACTTTTTATAATATGACTGGTATTTGGCGCATTATAGCCTCAGTTGCTGATGTGCCAATAAAACCCAAACCCTGATGGTAGTTATGTCTTTAAGTAAATCCCGCATCAGTACACTGTGATCACTACCGTCTAGTGTTCCTTTAACTGCAAATTCTTAATGCATGAATAATCACTGCTGATAGCAAGAGCATTACTCTCTGTTTGCCTCTGTGTTGCTGTAGAAAACAATCATCCAGTAAATCCACAGAAATCTTGCTGGTGTGCTTGTGACCAACCCACAAATTCCAGTCAATATCTGGGAAGTTAAAATCCCCCATTATTAGACAATCTGATTTACTGGCCCACTCTACTTCTCTGTAAAGTTATTCATTGTACGCATCAGGAACATTAGGCCTATAACACACTCCTGCTCTCATTTTTGCTTTCCCAGTGCTTATGTTACACAAAACTGACTCAACGTTGCACTGACCATCTGTGTCAACTTGATACACTTCCTTAGATTTTGTTCTTAAATAACAGCAGAACCTCTTCTCTCTTCCTATCCTGCCTGTACACATTGTACTCCCCAAATTCCAATTCTGCACTGCTTATTTGTGTGACATGATGTCTGTGATATCCCAACGATATCCACCTTTGATGTCTTGACCAGCACTTCAAACTCATTTATTAACTATACTTCTAGCAATTGTGTACATGCAGGTATACATGCACCTGTTCTTACTCTGTGTTACTCTAACACAGCCCATGTATTTACTTGTTTCATGCTGACGCCCAGCAGTTCTTGAAATCCCCAGCAACTGGCTCTCTATGCTCCTGTAGAAGCAGTGCAAGATTCACTTTCACTTCTGCCTGCGGCTACTTTTAATCTATTAGTCCGTGTATCCTTCCAAGCTAGCAGTTTTCCGACCCACAATAGCATCAGCAAATATTCTTGCACCCCCCTTCTATTTAAGTTTATCCCATCCCTGTAGAAGCAGTCTCTCCTGTTAACAGTGGAGTCTTTACCGCTTTTCTTGGCATTCTTTGCCACAGACTTCTCTTAGTCTGCCTTAGGTTGCCTAACCTCCTTTGTTACTTGATTACAGAGTAGTTTATATCTGCCATAGGCATCTAGATCACCTGATAATTTATGTGCATTTTCATTTTTCTTCTGTGCTACAAGTCTCATCAGTTCATCTGATATCCATTTAGGTTTAAGCTTAGAACAGTATTTCTTAGTTGCAATGAAAGGCCTAGTAACTTCTTTGATTACTTAATACAATTACATTCCCTGAATGTTTTCTGTTTAGAATTTGCTGTTGGTAACATTATCAGCTGGTCCTACTGTATAGAATTTAAATCTTTCTGAGACACTGTAGTCACCCTTACGAACGAAAAAGCCCTTTCTTTTACCCTCGTTAGTAGTTGTCTTCTCCACATCAAACTAATTACTGCCACCCAGATGGTTCTTAATGCATGAAGAGTCACTGCTCATAACCAGATCAAGGGTATTTCTTCTGATTTTTGCCACTCTAACATGCTTCTGTAGAAAACAGTCATCCAGTAAATCCACACAAAGTCATGCTAGCTTTATTTTTTTTTTTTTTTTATGAGAACCCCAAACATGAGAGGTATTAGAACCTATAGTACTTAGTACCGTGCTTGGGTTGGAGGTTGAGAAGACGAAAGAAGATATTTGTTGATATTGGACTTGAACTTCCTGTAGATTATAATTTTCAGGAAATACGTATGAAGGAAGGTTGTTCCAAAAAATGGCAGTTGAATGAATAAATGAGGAAGATGAAAAGTTGGTTCTGTGGGTTTGAAGTTGGACAGTAAATGGATGTTGGCTGGTGGCGGCACGTGTTCGGACTGTTTTGAAAGAGAGAGCGGGAATTATAGAAGCCAATTCAGAAGAACAGTGCCCATGGAAGTATCTGTAGAAGAGGCATGCAGCAGAAACAGTGCGTCTATGAGAAAGCGAGTGGAGAGACTCTGTTAGAGATGAATCATTAATTAACCTAACTGCCCTCTTCTGAATGGAATGAAGAAGCCTGAGAGAGGTTTTGGGGGCACCACCCCAGATGTGGGAACAATATTCCATGGCAGGGCGGATTTGCGATTTATACAGAGTGAGCAGCTGTTTGGAAGAAAAGTAACGCCGAGAGCGAAAGAGAAAACCAAGTTTTTTAGATGCAGAGGAAGCAATATTTGTAATGTGCTTGTGCCAAGAGAGATTAGAAGTCAGGGTAATCCCCAAAAGAGATATATCATTTTGCCTAGAAATCGGAGTGTCACTAAAGATAAGCATAGGAGCAGAAGAATCCTTTTTGCGAGATATAAGACAAGACTGAGTTTTAGAAGGGTTGAAATCAACTAAGTTGTCTTTGCCCCACTGGAGAATTACCTGAAGATCGGCATTTAAGGAATTGGCAGCAGATTTTCGAGAACTTGAAGCTGATTGAGCAGGACAAGGTTTCTCAAAATGGAAAGTTGAATGCAATGTGCTGTCATCGGCAAAACTATGGATAGGATTTCCAGTCAATGGAAGAAGGTCATTGATATTCAAGAGGAAAAGAGTGGGGGAAAGAACTGAACCTTGGGGGACACCGGCATTAGCGGAGAAGTTAGAAGACAGAGAGCCATCTACCATCACCCTCAGTGAGCGATCAGAGAGAAAACTGGATAACCAATTACTAAAAACAGTTGGCAAACCATAAGATGGAAGCTTGTTTAGAAGACCTTTATGCCAAACACGATCAAAAGCTTTTGAGATGTCAAGAGCAACTACTTGTGTTTCACCAAACCTTTCCATTGAATTAGTCCATAAATGGGTAACATAAGCCAGAATATCACCAGTGGATTGACACTGACGGAATCCATACTGGCGATCGTTGATCAGATGGAAGGTTTCTAGGTAGTTTAAGAGTTGGCGGTTAATTGATTTCTCTATTACTTTAGAAAGAGTAGAAGTAATTGCAATGGGACGGTAATTGGATGGCAGGGATTTGTCACTCTTTTTAAGAACTGGCTGGATATGAGCAAACTTCCAAGCAGAAGGAAAAACACCTTTGGAATAAGAAAGTGAAAAAAAGGCGGCAAAGAATAGGAGTAAGTTCAGGAGCACAGGTTTTGAAAACAAGTGGAGAAATACCATCAGGACCTAGAGCTTTCTTAGAATCAAGATTCATCAAAATCCTTCTGATATCCTTTTGACGGAAGACCACAGGAGGCATTGAATGGAGCGTGTTAGGAATGGTGGGAGGTGTTTTACCAAGATCATTAATACATGAGCTCGAAGAAAAATGGGATGCTAGCAGGTCAGCTTTATCCTTGGCTGAAGTGACAACAGAACCATCTGGTTTGGACAGAGGTGGGAGCAGAGATGGGCAAAAGTTGCGGCCAATAGCTTTGGCAAGAGACCAGAATGCTCGGCTACCATTAGGGCAAGAAGCAAGTTTTCTACTCTTAGCCTGTTCAAACTAGTTTGGATTGATTAATAACTGCTTTACAATTGTTGCGAGCTTTGGTGTAGGCAGAAAATGAAACTGAAGAATTAGAAACAAGCCAATTACGATATGCAACATTCTTCTCTTGGACAGCCTTAGCACATTTATTGGAAAACCAAGGTTTAGATAAAGTACGAGATTTTAAAGTGGAGTGTGGGATAAAGGATTCCATTCCTGCAAGAATAATTGCACTGACACGATCTGAGCAAACGTTGACATCAGAAGTTTTGAAACAGTAATCAGACCAAGGAAAAGAAGAAAAGAAGTCTCGCAGGTCATCCCATTTTGCATTCTTGTAATGCCAAACAATACGAGGTTGGGAATAGCCATGAGATAAAGGTTCCATTGGAGAAGAGACAATCACCAAGTTGTGATCTGAAGTGCCTAAAGGACCTCTCACTTCAAACTTGTACTTAGAAGGGTTGTTTGTGAGAAAAAGATCAAGTGTATTGGCTGTATGATTAGGATTGTCCGGTATTCTTGTAGGTAAATGAACAATCTGTGCTAGGTCATTAGTAATTGCAAAAGCCTCAGCATCTCGACCTGCTGGGTCGGTGTGACTAGAAAACGGAAGACAGCTGGAGTTGTGAACGTTAAAATCACCAAGGAAAATTACCTCACTGTTAGGAAAGCTGGACTGGAGAAAGTCAAGTTGCAAAGAGAGGAAGTCAAAGAGCTCCAAGTGATTAGTGGAGTTGGGAGAACTGTAGAGACAACAGATGACTTTTACACAATGAGGTAGAGAGATTTTCAGCCAGAGAAGATCAAAGAGAGGAGATTCCAAATTGCGAAGTTTCTGACAGGGAATATCAGAACGGACATATGCACAAGTACCACCTTTGAGGCGAAAGGAATCATACAGCAAATAATTTGGACATCTGAGATGAGCAGTAGTTGAATCAACTGATAACTGAGATTCAGTCAGAAAAAGTACATGGGGTTTGGAAGACTGCAAGTGGAAATAGACATCGTTGAGATTGGAATTGAGATCACGAATAAATGAATTAGGAAGTCCTTGGGAGGTTTAGATCTTTTCGCAGATAAGCTTGCTCTATTATTTTGACAATTCATGGTGTATTCAATAGTAAGAAAAAGTGGGTGGGACTTGCTGTATGAAGTAATGAAATTTTTGGATATGGCGTACATGTGGTAAGAATATACCCAGATCCTTGACATAACGTGGCCTCGACAATGCTCCCCGCATTACTCGGACTTCCTCCAGTCACTATCTGGCAGAGTAGAGGTAGCAAGATTATACACTAGCTGATCCGGAAGCCTCCTAGAGAGTTACCAATAGGTTTGGTCCGGTGTACTATCTAGTGGCCGGCCTGCCGAAATGTAAGGAATATTGGATCTCGCCACGACATTCATCATAACCTCAAAAATCATCAATCATACTGCATGATGGAAGAGATAGGAAAGGATTGGCCGGAACGTAGCTGTAGAGACTAAACATGGGTTCCACCACTTCAAGCCTCCAATAAGCAAAGTGGTGGTATTTCACCGGTTGATGAGAGTCATCTACCACCTAGAGAGCTTGTTAGTGACCAACCAATAAGTTTCACTCAATGTCTGAAAGTTAATATCTCCCATTATTAAACATTAGGATTTACTGCCTACTCTATTTTTCTGTATAAATTGTTTGAATTTGTTTTATAGTTTTTGTTTTCCAAGTGCTTGTCACAATATACTGTAAGGCTTTGAATGGATCGAGCACACTGAATTCTGATGGGATCCTTCCACTTGTTCAGATTACGAACCAAAGGGGGCATAAATTCAAATTACGAAAGGACAGATGTAGAATAGATGTGCGGAAATTTGCCTTTAGCCAGCGGGTGGTTAATTGCTGGAACAAACTTCCATCTGTCGTTGTGGAAGTTGATAGGTTGAATAAATTTAAGGAGGAACTGGACAGGCATTTGGAGGGAATGGTGTGTTTTTTTTTTTTTTTTTTGGCTGATGCTGCATAAGCTCATACATTTGCTTTCTTGCATCACATGCCACTACTATTACTACTACTATACTGACTCAACATTGTGAATATGCTTCTTAACTAAGAGCATACCCCCTTCCTCCTTTTGATGACTTAATCAGTAATTAAAATTCATGAAAGTTATTTACTGTGCTCCTAGCATTAATTTACATGCAGGTATATATGCACCTGTTCTTACTCTTAGTTACTCTTACACAGTCCATGTATTTACTTGTTCATGATGACCCACAGCATAGTTTGAAATCCCTGATACCTTGCCTTCTAAGGTGCTGCATGCTAGAATAGAAAGAGTGCAAGGATACTTTTCACTTCTCCCTACAGCTCTAGTTATTCTATTAGTTTGTGTATCCCTAAAACTGTCTTTTGATCCACCTAAGACTGCCTTAATAGCATCAGTGAATATTCTTGTTCCCCTTCTATTTAACTGTATCCTATTCCTGTAAAAAGTTTCTCTTATTAACAAGCATAGACCATACTGAGAAAACTTCTACCCATGAGACTTATGGGGGTAGAAGTTTTTTATATCCACTGACTGTGGATATAAATATTAAATTATAAAATAATATCATGTATGAAATGAGTTTTAAATTAATAATTAGTATTTAGTTGTTGGAAAATATTTAATGTGTGCCTGTTTATAATTACTTTTTTATATATACATATTTCTTTATTTTCTTTCTTTTTTAGAAAAGTCGATTAGTTAATCCAGCTGACTATATTGCATTTCTTAACAATTCTGATCTTAGCTTAGGAAAACTCATGCAGTGTATGGAATCTCTAAGAATAGCTCTAACAAATAATACTGTAAGGTAAGAAGGAAGTAATATCCATCTTTAATTTAGTGATAACCATTGCTTTCTTAATAACATTATACTGCCCATGAAAGAGCTTGTAATCTGTTTAATCTCATAATACTTTTAACATGTACTGTGTATATAATTTAAAAATTGCACTTAAAATTAAATCAATTTTAAGTGAAATTTTGCTTTGAGTGCAATGTTAATACCTGAAGTATCTTAAAATCTTAGAATGAATTATACTGTTCAACAATGCAAAATTTTTTCACATGTGGTTGAACATTATTTACTGGCTCTGATTTTGATCACAACCTTAAAGTTTTAAATTTTGAATTGTACATCAGTTTCATCAAAAATGCAATTGAAAAAAAAAATAATAATAATAAAAATATATACAGTGCATTCCGGTTAATTGAGGCAGCCGCTTATTTGGGGAAAATTATGAAGAACAGAAACAAAACAAATATTTAGCCTAAGTTTGTTCCACTTATTTGGGACAACTAGCCGCTTAATTGGGGCAATGAAGGTCGTGATTGAACAATTAACTATATTTATATGGCACGCACAAACATCTAAATATAGTTTATTGAACAATAAACTAATTTATATGGTTCATAACAACGAGATCGTGCGGGCGGCAGCCGAGTCAGTTATTGCAAAGTCGTGCTGTAGAGTGGTTGTTTTACGTTTGTTCTGTGTCGTGGTAATTGGATTCTGAAGAAATTTTGCTTGCAGATGTTTATGATCACACTAAGTACATATGTATACGTCTTGTGGGTTAGAATAGATTAAGCCAGTGCCTCCGTGGGCAGGAGCGGCAGTGCATAGCACACGCTTCTTGATTAGACCGGGGTTCGAGCCCGTGACCACAAAATACAGAGGATGCAAAGGTCAGGGAATGACCACCGCATATTCCTGGAGCAATATGGCCTTAGTTGCTAATGCTCCTAAAAACAAACAACAACAACAGAATAGATTAAAAACTGTACCAAACAGTGCACTGATTTTGGTTTCCCCCTCCCTTTTTTTTCAGTACATTTAAGACCCCTGTCAAGATGCCATGTAAAGATTTGTCGCTTTCAGAAAAAATTGCTATTCTTGACAAGATAAAAAGTCAACCTCCTAACATCAGTCATCGTCAGCTAGCGGAGATAATAAAGGTGCCAAAATCTACAATTTCACGACTGCTACAGCAACAAGAAAAACTTAGAGAGGAGTGGACATTGCGCATGGATTTAAAGAAAACATCCCATAAGCAAAAGAGAGAAGGCAAAGATCCAGATGTCGAAGATGCTTTGAATCAATGGTTTTCCACTGTATCTAAACGAGGAGTGCGTGTAAGCGGCCCTATGCTAAAAACCAAGTCAGAAGAGTTGGCCAAAAAGCTAGGTCATGTAAATTTCAAAGTGATAGATGGTTGGTTGTCTCGATGGAAGTGTAGACATGACATTAGTTAGAAAAAAAGCACATGGTGAGAAGGACAGTGCTGATGCTATGAGTGCTGAGCAATGGAAATCTGAAAAATTGCCAGAGTTGCTTAAAAAATTTAGTGTGGATGACATTTACAATGCCGCTGAAACAGGTCTGTATTATCGTGCTGCACTGGATGGTTCCCTCAGCTATCCACACATAACACTGTCCGGTTGAAAGAAAGCAATGGATCATGTAACAGTGTTGTGCTGCTCAAACATGTCAGGAAATGATAAACTCAAACTTTTCGTTATTGGTAAAGTGCCAACCTCGTTGTTTCGAGGGGCTTACAATAGGCAATTTGCCAGTAAGAAGCTGTGGATGACCACATATAGTTTTACGCAGTGGCTAATGAACTGGGACGCGGAACTGTGATGGAAGTCCAGAAAAATTCTGTTGATATTGGACAACTGCACCGCACACTCTAATGTAGCTGGTTTAAAACATATTGAACTGGAATTTTTACCCCCTAACACCACATCCCTTATACAGCCTATGGACGCGGGAATTATAAAAAATTTGATGACCTATTATCGCGGAAAGCTGGTTAATCACATCCTTGAAGCAATTGAGGAAAATCTGCTGACATCATCTTCGAAATCAATAGAGGTTAGTGCAAAAGTTTCAATGTTAAAAGCTGTACAATTTATCGCCGATAGCTGGCGAGGAATAAGCAGCAGAACAATTCAGAATTGTTTTGCTAAATGTGGTTTCATGACTAATTGTGATTCAGACAGCAATAAGCTGTATAGAAAATGAAATGGCTTTGGAACTGCAACAGGTCCAAAATTGTGAAGAATTTAACAATTGACAATAACCTTCAATGCCACGATGAAAATGAAGATTATGAGGAAACGATTATTGTGCGGCGAGACACCAAAAGACCAAGAAAATGATGACGATGATATACCTAAGCGAGTGACTAACCAGGATGCCAGGAAATGTATCGCTGAATTGAGATGTTATTTCATGCAGGAAGGCAATGAAGACAGTCCTTTATCAGCATTAGATACCTGCACCGACTTGGTTCAATTGCAGTCCATAAAGAGAACACGTCAGGGTGGGTACACTTCATAATCTTTTTCAAAGTAAGAACCCTTAAGTAATGTGCAACCTTTGCTTGACACTGACATTATTCTGTACTGTATCTTCATTTTACATATGTACATTATATGTACATACATACATTTTGTTTGCTTTTAGCTTTAGTTATTTTTAAATAAATGTTTGTACCAATATAACTTAAATACAGCGTGCTTTCTTTAAATACCACATTCCCTTTATTTTATTCATACCGTTTTGCCTCCGTTAAAATGTGCTTTTCAGCTCATTAAAATTTTGCTTAATTGGGCCAAAGTGATCTGTCCCAGTTAACCGGAATCAACTGTATATGCATATTGTAGTTTCTGAACATAAAATAATTAATGGATATAGCTAAAGTTTCTTTTTTATTGATTTATGTTTGTAAATATCATATGAGCCATCCCAAAATAAGCTTGCATTATCTGGTGAGCATTCTAAGACACCAGCTACATTAGTAACACTTTTCTGCAACTGATATATCCTGATAACCATGTTTCTCTTGAGTGCTTTGAGGTTTAGTGAGAATAAGTTGTGCTGAGACTGAAGAAAATGCCATTCATCATCACCAGAAGTCAACCAAAAATACTTTTTGAACCTGAAGGGATGTAAGGGCCCTGGGGTATATGATAATATATATATACAGTGAAACTTCTTCTAACGGACACCTCTCTTTAACGGACATCTCTCTACAACGGACATTTTCAAATTCCCCAACTCTCCTCTATTGGGTTTAACGTGTTTTCAGCTTCTGTCCAGCGGACATTCTCTGTAACGGACACAGACAGGCAATCTGCACTGTTTCGTTTAGATTAGCACTTAATTTGATCTCCCCATAACGGACAGCGGGCGAGCTCACGGCCCTTTTTCTAGGAACGTTTCTTCCACGTATTGCCTCAATCGTGTGTTTATTTTCTATTTCCGATTTTCTGAATTTTATCAAGATTTACGTTGCGGTTCTAAACCCTTTTTCAAGAATTTTAAGGCAGGTGTAAAACTTCTGATGAATTCGGTGTGTGCAGGGGGGGCGGATTTTGTCGGCCTTTCGTCTTTTGAGTTTCAGTTTTCAGTTTTGTTCAGTGTCGTGTGAAGTGCACAATGTCTTCTCGTAAACATTTAATTTTAAAAGATAAAGTCGAACTCATTAATGCGTATGATCAGCAAAAAAATACTGTTCGCAATCTCGCTGCAAAACTCAAAATCAGGAAGATGCAGGTAAGCGACAACCTTAAAAAAAAAAAAATTAACTGCTCAAACAATTTTGGCAACACGTAAATGATCAGGTTCAAAAATCATTCCCGAAAACTGTTGGACTTCAAATTGACAATGTTAAAAATTCCCATTAATGGGCCTATTATTAGGGAAAAGGCTTTGGAGGTTGTGAAATCTATGGGAGTAAATGAGTTCAAAACTTCTGTGGGATGGCTAGACAAGTTCAAAACTCGGCATAAAATTTCTTGGAAAACCGTAAGTGGTGAAGGTGGATCTGTTGATACTGGGGTTGTAACAGAGTGGGCCGTCAAATTGGAAGATTTATGTCGTGATTTTGAAGCTAAGGATATTTACAACTGTGACGAAACAGGGTTGTTTTTTAAAGCTCTTCCTGAAAAAACAATGAGTCTAAAAAACGAAAAAAGTGCCAGGGTGGAAAAATTTCTAAGCAACGCTTGACTGTACTATTGTGTACAAATATGCTGGGAGACTTTGAACAACCTCTTGTTATAGGAAAACAACAAAATCCTCGTTGTTTCAAGGGCATAAAGTTGAATCTTTCGAATGTTGACTGGAAGTCTAATAAAAAAAGTGTGGATGACACGAGATATCATGAGTGAATGGATAAGTCACTTTAACCAAAACATGTTCGTCAAAACAGAAAAATTATTCTTTTCATGGATAATGCTGCATCTCAACCGCACATTGAATTGTCCAACATTCAAATCGTTTTTCTGCCACCAAACACATCTGCAGAGTGTCAGCCCTTGGATCAAGGGATAATAAAAAATTTTAAACTTCACTACAGAAAACGTGTTTTAAGACCTCATTGCAAACATGAACGATGTAACACGTGCGAGTGACCTTGCAAAGAAACTCAGCATCCTAGATGCGATTCAATGGATTTCCTCTTCAGTAAATGCAATTAGAAAACAAACTGTCGTGAACTGTTTTGTAAAGTCTGGCTTCTCAAACCGAAAAATCGAAGTTGTGAACAGCAATGTGGAGCACCAAGAAGAACAAGAACTTCATCTATTGATAATGTACGATACTTCCGCTATAAGTGACCCTGGCTACAAAGATATAGACTCGAACCTCACTACAGAAGATGATGCTCTAGATATCAACGACATTATCATCGATATTTTTCAAGAAGTTCCTCATGAGGATGAGGAAATGGAAAGAGGTCATTCTGTCGAAGAACATATTAATGACGAACCACCGATGAAAATAGAAGAAGCGCTCATACAAATCAATCGTTTAAAAATGTTTTTCGCCGCTGAAGAAGATACTGAAGAACTTTCGATGGTTTCTTCACTCCAAACAAATGTTGAAAACAAAATTATCAGCCGGAAGAAGGTGCAGAAGAAAATAAGTGATTACTGTATGTATTTTTCTTAAGATAAAGTCATAATATGCTTAGCACAATTGTATGTATATTATTTACAAAAATATTGTGCAAAATCTGTATATAATTTAATTTAATTTTACATTAAATGTTTAACGATTTTTCTTTCTTTCTTTTTTTTTTTTTCTCCCTCAGACTTCTTGTTAGCGGACACTTCTCTCTAACGGACAAATTCTCATTCCCCATGGCTGTCCGTTAAAGGGAAGTTTCACTGTATATATATATATCCAGTTATAGGGGCGCCTCCGTAGCCAGGTGGGAAGGAGCAGCAGTGCGTGGCACACGCTTCTTGATTAGACCGGGGTTCGAGCCCGTCACCACCAAATACGGAGGATGCGGAAAGGTCAGGGAATGACCACCGCACCGGAGCAATATGGCCTTAGTTGCTAATGCTCCTAAAAACCAAAACAACAACAACAACCAGTTATAGGAAGTGGCAAGGGAACATAAAACCATTAAGGTTAATCATAATGGCTTCATTATGCATGTGTACAGCTCCCTTGAATTGTAAAAAAGTGCCAGTTCGTAAAGTAGTTTCAAGAATGAAGTGGGTAGCTGAAGATCATTCAGTTTGACTTCAGTCGTAGGGAAATTCATGCAATTCATGTAATACAGGATCAGCTAGATATAAAGGATTTTCTGAAAGAAATATAAGGGGCAAAATTTTCCAAAAATTCTCTTTTAAAGGAATAATTTTAAAATAATTGCCCTTAAAAATAAAGTATTTCAGAAGTGACCTAAACATGAAATGATCGATGCAGTGTTTCTTTTTTTTTATGTGCTAATTTTTATGTTACTTGGCCTGTGTTACTATTAGTAATCAGCTAGCTCTTATAGGTAATATTTCATCATCACTCTGTAACGTCACCATGCTGTCTTTTTCTGCCCAATTAGAATGATCAGCTCCATATTCATCCATCTCGACATCCTTCTTGTGCTGTTTTATTAATGGTATATATATGTATTTGCCTTCCCTCTGCAGACCATCCAATTACTAGATGCCACACTGCCAATGTCCCCTTCTTGGAAATTAAAACCCATACCTTTAACTACTGCAACATCTTTCTTCATCTTCCAACTAATGACTGCATGATCACTATCAGCCCATGGCTGATAGTGATCATGTACTGTAAGCCCTACTCATTTGAAATGTTGCCAACATCGGCTGTTGTGGCAAGCAGTAATTCTTGAGATGCACACAAGCATTACTTTGACTTGTGTCATCAAATAAATGAGTATCTGTATTACCCATCTCTCTCCTAACTAGCAGTTTCCCCGAATCCCTAAGGTATCCTCGGTGATACTGGCAAAAACCCTTGCACCTTCTTTTTCAAATGAATACCATCTCTACAAATTCCTTCTGCCTGTAAGGGTTGGACCAATCTGATTTAAAAAAAAAAAATACCTCCCTTAATCTTTGAATATTCCCTCAAGTTAATTCACAAGTTTTTCAGCTTATAATCTCATATAATGTGGCAAAATAACATTTGTTTTGCTATCATAAACACATTTTTACTGAAATTGCCTTATTAATAAATAGTTTTAGTAGTGTATATCATAAATAGTCACATAATTTAATATCATTAATTTAAATATTTATGAATTCTAACCCCTCAGTTTGAAGGGATTAATGAATTTTTTTTTAATCAGTTAAAATGATTTCCATTTTAACTGATTAAAAAAGAAAGTATTCAAAATATTAATCATTATTAAAATTTTTAAATTTTTTTCATTATGAAAAAGAAAAATTAAAGGTAACTTAAATGAGATTTTTATGAATATCTTGTCTTTTTCATAATTTTAATAAATTTATTTTTATAGCTGGGTTAATGACTTTGGAAGCAAAGGACTAGATAAAATTCTTCATATCCTTATGGCTTGTCATGGAAGGTATGTAGAAGCTTTTCATATGCATTATATCTTAAAAGTTTCTTATACAAAGAGGAAACATATCTAAAAAGTTTCTTTAATAAATATTAATAAATTGTGTATAGAAATATTCAAATAATGGAAACATATGGAGATAAAATGTATAAATTCTATTTTAAGGGAGCATTAAACAGTGAAACATTTTAACATTTTGCATAATTGGCATAAAAGGTGAGTACAAAGATACATGGTCCATCTTAAACTATGAGATAATTTACATACTCTAAATGAGAAGTCGCTGTAACGTTAGGGATAATCCTTAATAATCCTCAAACTAAGTATTGAATACTCAGTCTTCATTGTTGCCTTCAACAATTTTGTATATATGTGTAGGAAAAATCTAAGTTTAGATAAAGGATAAGAATTTAAAATGGAATAAGGAACAAAGGATTTCATTCCTGCAGGAATGATTTTAGCACTGTGGGCAGTAGCAATGTTAGGATCAGGAGATTAAAATAAAGATTATGAACCATTCCAGATAAAACAGAGGAGTTCATGTTTAGTAGCTACAATTAGCAATCTTATCAGCTGCAGCTAGTGTTAAATTATAATCACGAAGGCTTCTTGCATAAATCAGCATTTTTGCTTGCTTAACACCCATATGCACGTTGAAATTTTCTGGCACCTTAAAATTAAAATTCTCCTTATTACTGAATACAAGAGTATTCAAAAAACTCTGAGGTCCGTAATGGGGTACAAGATCATGGAGGAGTTTGAGGAGGGTATCGTGGCCAGTCCATCTTATCTGGGCGCCTCCGTAGCCAGGTGGGAAGGAGCAGCAGTGCGTAGCACATGCTTCTTGATTAGAGCGGGGTTCGAGCCCGTGACAACCAAATACGGAGGATGCGGAAAGGTCAGGGAATGACCACTGCATATTCCCTGAGCAATATGGTCTTAGTTGCTAATGCTCCTAAAAACCAAATAACAAACAAACCATCTTATCTGATAGGCACTATATGGCTTGCCTCCTTTCATGAGATTCACTGGGAGAAATGATGAATGACCAGACTGCTATTCTTCTGTGTTGGTTTAGGAATGATGCTTACATCATCACTAAGCCAACTTGAAAGTGCATATAGGGACTAAACTAATTTCAAATGTTTTTCTGCTGTTCTTTCCCCCCCTCACCCTCACACAAAGAAAGTTCAGTTCTAGCTCATTGAAAGCACGACTATATTCAATTTAATTCAGTAAATATGAAGAAATAATCAGTGTTTCCAGTTTATCTTAGCGAATTTGAAAGATACCATTATCTCATAACTCCTACAATTTATTCAAAAGCCTATGAAATCTGAAACGGAAAAGCCACACGAAAAAACAGTCAAGTTATCCATTTTTCTTCATGTAATGCTGTCTGCTCATATTTCCCATAGAGAGAGCAGATGGTTTATTGTAAATAAATTATAGTGGATGGCACAAAAGTTGAAGAAAAATGATTCATCCATAATGTTGTATTTGTCAATTGTTCTGGTCAGATTACTAATAATTCCTGTAGTAGTATTGTACTGTCTGAATTGAATACTGAATGCTCGTTGAATATTTTGCCATGGGAATTCACTAAATAAGTAATCAAAATAATTGTTGTGAATGGTTATAATTACCTGAAAGAGAACAGTTGTGGAGAGAGTAAAGATGCTTTTTAAAAGAGAAAAGAAAAGTAACAAGAGTGTCATCTTCATCTAGGAGAAGAATAGTTGTTTCAGACTGTCCTCAAAAACCAGTAAATAGCTGTTTTAATTGATATTGATGATTTTGATTTCTTTTTGATCAGAGTTACTGTATCAGTGATTTTTAGTGATGAATTTCATTGGATAATGAAAGAGGAACTTCATATGAAATATAGAAAGATCAGTAACGGTTTTGTAGGCCAGCCATCATTTCCCATCTTCAGAGATATCAAAAAGCGATGCACCATTTTAGAGAAATGTCAACAAAGGGGGGGATAAAAGTATAATTGTGATGAAACCTGGGTGAATGTGTCATTCTGAGCCAAACCTGTGGCATGATAGTTTTATTGAGTCAAAATATACCTCCTGGAAAAGTTGGTTGATTATCTTGTTACCTGCAGATGATGGTGGATTTTTATGATATCCACCTTCTCCTCATTTTCTGTTTTGTAAATGACTTAAAGCTCTTCATAATTATTAAACATGGAGATGGCCTACAACACCTCACCCACAACTTGAATGCTACCTCTGTAAATTGTCTCAACATGTCTCTTGCTTTGGTTTTGCCTTAAATCTTAAAAAATCAGCTGTGATGACTTTTTCTCTCAATAAAAGCCACACTTGCATTCAGCCAACTATATTAGAAGCATTCATGGCACAAGTATTTTTTTCTCACACTGACAAGAGGTCATTTTTGATCCCAAGTTGAACTTTTATGATCATGTGACCTCACCCACATACCAGATATCCACAATGATATGGTGGGCAGAGAAACATTTGCCTCATGTCTGTGATTTGAAGACCACCATTAAATGCATCAATAGAATTATCCACCCTGTAATTCTATATGAAATGGAAAGTTGGGCTCCCCCACAACCATTAGCAGAATCTTTGCACACAAATACTGGACTGTTAAATTGGATTGCATACAAACATTGGATCTATGCAAAATTGCCCATATCACAGCTTGACTGTTGGAAGTTAATCAAATTTGATAATGGGCTACTAGTAGCATCCATTAAATTCTCATCAGCAATCTAAATCTTCCTGATGTTTAGAAAACTACTTAGTGAAGGATGCCACAGTCTCTTTGATTGAAACCTGCCCTTTAAGCCAGAAAGCAATGCCTTCAATTCTCTAAGATTCTCACTGTGCAAATATTATCTGCAGCAGAAACTCAGATTTCCAAGGATACAGTGTACAGTGGCAAAGTGCTCATAGCTGACATCCAGTGACTAAAAGTGAACCATGAAACTTATCAAAACTCTAACTATTGTTTACATTATGCCCAGTATGTTTGTAAGCCTGTCTGCCATCTGGGTCATACTGTTGAGACCATCACTCTATTCTCTAAAGGCCAGATATCTCTCGGTGCATTATGGCCTTGCTGCCCTTGCGCTGTAAAGCCCATAAACAAACCAAACCAGATATCTCAATTTTGGCCTCTGCCTTTAGCTTTCTTTATTTGATTATATATGACAATAATGGTTTTGCAGTAAAGATCTTTATTTTACAAAATGCAAAGTTTTATTTCTGTTGGCACACCATAATTATATAGCTTGATATAATTATCATGAGATAATGGAAACAGATTCAAATTTTGATTCCAGGTAACATACTGTATCAGAGTCTTGTACAAGAAAGGGATCATTTTGATACTCTTGATTTTTTTAAAGAGTTTTAGGTATTTCTGAGAGAACCCTTAGGTTATTGTATATGACTGGATAAGTTTTGTCTCAAACCACTGGTTGATGGCTTTCTCTGAATGTTCTTTGTGCTTATATTGGACTTGGCTAGGAAAGTCACTGTGGGTCTTTGCACAATCAAACGTGAATGGAAGGTCAACTTGGTCTTGTTGAGCTGCAAGAAAGTCTCTTGATATTTTTGTTCTTTTCAGAGATGAGAACAACTGTTTCGTATTGGAAACTGTGAAGGATCACAGTAAGAAAAAGCTAGCACTTCATCTCAGAAAGCTTCTTAAAGACATTGATGAAGGTGAATGCAGTTATCTTGGATTCTGCACTGTGCACCTGATATGATCACAGATTGGACTTCCCCAACATAATATCAGAAAAGAATCATATTCATAGGCTCTGTGTAGACACATTTTATGTAATAATATTGCTTAAACACAATCAACCACCTGAAAGATCTCATCTCTGACATGGTTCACATGTTCAAGAGCAGAGTACTGACTACCCTACTTTGGCATTACCACATGAGGTCTGGCTTTATAGATAGCGGGGAAAAGTAGAGAAAGAAATCAACTGAAGCAGTACCAACCATCCTGTAAAGGTGGAGTAGAGTTGCAATCACAAGATCAGCAAGGAACACCATATAAAACTCAAGTCAGTGCAATGGCACCAAAGGGCTAATGCCACCCACCTGACAAGTCCCTGAGCTTGAAGTGATCCATCATAAATGGCCATAACCTTCAACCATTCCATTGGTTAACATGTGGAGTTCCACACCTTGTTACTTTGGGCTCTGTTAAAGTGCTGTATCAGTTATTTTTCACAACCATGTCTGTATCTTTTTCTGTCACATTTCCAACAATTAGTGTTGTGACATGCATTTGTAAGAATGCAACATTTGTTTGTTGCATTCTTGCAAATGCATGTCATATATATATATATATAACTTTTTATAAGAATTTAATGGTATAAAATATCATTAATTAATTGTTTATGGACCAGGGACGCTGCTAAATTGAAGCAGAAAGAACCCAACGACCATAATGGATACATAAGTGGAGAGTATAAAGGTAGGTAGATAGTGTCAAGGCGCTAACATAACAGAAAATGTAATTATGGAGAACAAAGAAGAGAAAGATGATAATAATAAGTAATTAGAAATACTTAATGCCTTGTGTCCTATGATTTCAGCACCTTCTTCTGGGGCCAGCTGCTGAAATCAAAGGAAAAAATGACAAGAAGTACAGCCTCTGTTTCTGACATGAAATATATGCAGCATGTGGTACACGTGGAGGTTTAGTATTGAAGATCAGGGTTAATATTTAAATCGTATGGCTTATGTATATTTCGTGACTGATCCGACAGAGACAGAATGCAAAGATTAAGGAGTAGGATAACTTACTGAGGTCAAGTAGGTATATAATCGTAGAGAAGGTCTGTACTGCAGTGGAGGGTAATAAAAAGTATAGCATAAATCTGTTCTGAAGTATTTATGGTATAAGATAATGACCCAGTGTGTAAGAAATCAGAAAGTTAATAATCGAAATTAAAATAAAATAAATATGAAAAGATTCTTTCTTATGGTTACAAATTCAGGTTGTATACAAAAACCAGCCTAACAACATTCAAAAAGCAGTTGTATCATAACCTCTTCGACTACTGCTTCATGCTAGTTTATAAATACAACACACCTATCGAATCTTTCCGCATGTGGATAAAAACTATGTCATCAGAACTTTTAAATAATTATAAACCCTTAAAATCACATGGATCTTCACCTGCCACTATCAACTGCAATATCTCCATACTTAAAAAAAACAATTATCAGAGCTGCATGACCAGTTATCATCACCCCTGTAGACAAAGTTGCCAGCAACTATGCCTTCATATGTAAAGCTTTTTACCTTCATGCACTGAAAACCAAACTCAATTCTAGCAAAACATACAAGCCTGTGACCAATAATAGCAATATCATAACAAAAAAGTTAATGGCTATCAACAAAAAATTAAAACTTAATATTAATAATTATAATTTTCCATACATATACTTCATACCCAAGTTCCATAAGAACCCAATATGCTTCATATTTATTACTTCATGCAAGTGCAGCTAAGCATACAAACCTAACAAGACTTTGGAACAGTTACTGAAACCCATCATTAACATCCTATCTGACAGCAGGATTATCACCAACAATATATTCCATATACAAACTTTTGATTTCCATAGCTTATTTACCAGCATTAATCAAGCTAATCTGAAGCTTGTACTAAGTAATCTGTATAATAAATACAAACATATAATAGATAAATTTGTACATTGCCAATAATTAAATTTTTAATGGTAAAACAGTTTACCAACAGACCATAGGTACCTCTATGGGTAGCCCTGCCAGTTGCATCATTGCAAATCTATACCTGTACTGGTATGAAACCTCACTGCCTCTGAAAATCTGCTTGTTGTTTAGGTGCATATGCGATTTATTTGTAGCAGATTGCCCCAACTTCGTACAAGATCATGCCAATATATATCCTGAAGAGCTCACCTTGGAAAAAACTAACAATAATAACTTGGCAGCAAATTACTTTGATTTAGATGTAGATCTCAATAGCCCTCAGACTGCAGTAAATATACACAATAAATGGGAAGCCGTCAACTTCAATGTCTTTAACTTCACGCGTTGGCATTCTAATATCTCCAAAAAGATGCATGCTAATATCATTCTATCTCAATGTATCAGAATAGCAACTATATGCAATAGCAGAAAATTGATAGTTAACAATATCAGGAAGCTCTACAATAAGCTTCTATACAACCAGTTTCCTATAGCCTACCTGTATTACCATATCAAAAAAGCACTCCTTATTATCGAATATAAAAAGTTGATTAACTACAATTGATATCAATAATATCATGGCTAACTGATATTCTTTAGCTGCTAGGCTTGTACATAATGCATAGTCTATACTCCTAGCCTCTTTGGTGTCTTACTAATGTAGAAAACTTGTACAAATCCATTGGCTATCCAAGGAGTATATTATTTTATTTTTATTATTTTTTAACTTTATCTTTTTATTAATTTATATACCGCACAACTGGCTTAAACACTGTAGTATGCTTGCAGAACTACACTGTGCTGCCACTTTATTAGGTACACCCCTGCTGTGCACACAAATGGGTTGTCCCACAACATTGCCAGTCACGTGACCACAGTTGTGGATATAGCTGCAGCAGAACAACCTTTCTAGTATCAGTTAAGTGTACAAACCGTAGCAAGAATGGGGAAAAGGAGTGATCTAATGGACTTTGAACATGGCATGGTAGTAGGTGCAAGACATGCTGGACAAAGCACCTCTTAAATGGCAGTTCTCCTGAACTTTTAACGCACCACAGTTTCAAGGGTGTATCAAGAATGGTGCAACGAACAGAAAACTTCCTCTCAATGGCACACCGGTTGAAGAAAATCGCTTGATAATGAAAGAGGTCAGAGGAGGATAGCTGGAATTTTGCAAGCAAACAAACGGGGCACAATGTTGTTGCACAGAACAATATTGCAATGGACCACTATTCGCACTTTGTCGCGAATGGGCTACAACATCCAACGGCCACATCGCGTACCTTTGTTATCAATGAAGAACAAGAGAGCACGCCTCCTGTGGGGCGCCTCCGTAGCCAGGTGGGAAGGAGCAGCAGTGCGTAGCACACGCTTCTTGATTAGACTGGGGTTCGAGCCCGTCACCACCAAATATGGTGGATGCGGAAAGGTCAGGAAATGACCACCGCATATCCCGGAGCAATATGACCTTAGTTGCTAATGCTCCTAAAAACCAAATAACAAACAAACAAACAAGCCTCCTGTGGGCACAGCAACACCAGCACTGGACTATCTAGGATTGGAAAACAGTTGCTTGGTCTGACGAGTTGAAGTTCCTGGTCATAATGTTGTGGGAAGGCTCAGAATTTGGCAAAAATAACATGAATTCACGGACCTATCATATCTAACGACTACTGTGCAAGGTGGTGGGGCAGCGTTATGGTGTGGGGGATGTTTTCTTGACACATGTTGGGTCCATTGATACCCATAGATTCATGTTTGAATGCTACATCGTACCTAAACATCATTGCTGACCAAGTGCATCCGTTCATGTTGACAGTTAATCCTCAGTCAGATAGTTACTTCCAGCAGGATAAAGCGCTGGTGCACAAAGCCTGAATCACTATGGAATGATTGCAGGAACATGACAATGACTTTTCTTTGCTGCAGTGGCCCGCTCAGTCCACAGATCTCAATCCTATTGAACATCTTTGGGATGAGCCGGAAAGGGCTGTTTGCTGCAGGCCGCACCTCCGTTGAATTTCAAGAGACTGCGTGACACACTCATGTCTGCATGGTACTCCATTCGTGCACAACATTTTCAGCATCTTGTTCAATCCATGCCTAGACGAATTCAGGCTGTTTTGAAGGCTAAAGGAGGCTCAACACCTACTAGGTAGGTGTACCTAATAAAGTGGCAGCACAGTGTATGTTTAAGTTCCTACTATAGCAGGGGTCGGCAATCTTTTTGATGAAGAGCCATTTTTGATCTAATTTAAAAAAAAAAAGAATCCAAAGAGCCGAACCTCAGCTCAAGCTGTGGGGAAAGGGGGTGTTTAAGAAATGAAATACAGTGGGAAGGTGTTTTATTAAAAAATTATATTTTTTGAAATATTATTTATTAATACTGAAAAAATGTAACAAACATCCAATTAGGTACAAATTAATGTGACTTTTGCTGCTGAACTTCTTGAGCGAGTCTCTCAATGTCAGGCGAGTATGCCATAATTTTCATCTTTAAACATGCTGAGAGACTATTTGTTCAGACTGTTTCTTGATTTATTTTTAATATAGTTCATGTTTGAAAATATTTGTTTGCAGAAATACGTCGCTTGTCATACATGTGGGCTAAAAGTTAGAGCCACATACGGCTTGCAAGCTGCAGGTTGCCGACCCCTGTTCTATAGCAACGGGAATAGCAACCTCGAACTGCCTGAGGAAAGATCTATTTGTCTTCCATATTCTTTATGCTTTCCTACCTTTCTATATATGCTTATTTCTCGTTAGCCATTAGTTTATCGAACGCAATATTCGAAATGCTCCTTTTCTGCTATAAACACTATTCTTGCTTAAACAAAGTTTAGAGACTATTTAATGCCACTTTGCAAGCTTTTTACTCCTTTTTATCCTGGGAACCATTACTTCACATGTTTAATACCTACCCCTATTATATATTCGTAATTTAATTTAATCTAACTTAGTTTCTAATTGATGACACGTAGGGTAGCCAGCATAATTTATTTTAATTTTGATTATTTCCTTAACTTTCCAATTTCTTACACATGGAGCCCGCTATCTTATACCATAAATACTTGAGAACAGATTTACGCTATACTTTTTATTACCCTCCACTGCAGTACAGACCTTCTTTACAATTATACATACCTACTCGATCTCAGTAAGTTATCTTACTTCTTAATCTTTTCATTCTGCCTCTATCAGGTCAGCCCTGAAATATATGTAAGCCATATAATTTAAATTTTAACCCTGATCTTCAATACTGAACTTCCACGTGCTGAGTATATTTCATGTCAAAAACAAAGGCTGTACTTCTTGCCATCATTTTTATCCTTGATTTTGGCAGCTGGCCCCAGAAGAAGGTGCTGAAATCATAGGACACACGGCATTAAGCATTTCTAATTACTTATTATTATCATCTTTCTCTTCTTTGTTCTCTGTAATTACATTTTCTGTTATGTTAGCACTTTGACACTATCTACCTAACTGTATACTCTCCACCTATATATATATATATATATATATATATATATATATATATATAGGTGGAGTTCTATATCAGAAACAGTGTCCTACTGTAAACATTACAGATGTAAACCTCCTTTATTCAGTAACATTTATATTGAATGACTAACACTCCAATCATCATGATGAATCATGAAATGATTCTTCATGATGATTGGAGTGTTTCTTTTTTGGGAAGATGTGTACTTATCATTTCTTAGTCTTTTAATATAGTAGTACATGCATTTGTCACATAGTAACAAAGAGATCAATAAGTGAATATTATAAAATAAAAGTCAATTACTATAAATATTATTAGGTAACTTGAGAACAGCTAAATCCATTTTCAATTCTTTAGGTGCCTAGAGCCTTTCAGAAATTTTATTTAATACATATATACATATGGTATTAGTAAAATGATGCAAAGAAGCAAAGCTTATACATTTACCTGCCATTGAAGTAAAAGGGAAAAAATAATAATTAGTGCCAGTGTCTAATTTTATGCTATACTTGACTGCCTTGAGGTGGAAATATTATTTAGTATGACTTATGAAAATACATGGTCTTCTCTGAAGCTGCTGCTTTTGTGAAGTTTTCTACATTTATGAAATAAATTGAAAGTGCAAAAGAATACAAATTGGAATACTGAATTAAATAGCACAAAGAAGGATTTCAACTGCTGGTGCCCCATTTTATCAGGAACCACAAGGCACTGGCATCTGAAAATAATAGAAGGATATAGCAAGCAGCACATTGAAAGATATTTTTTTACTTTGAAAACCATATTTGTACAAGAGTAATCAGAGAATTGAGATTAAGAATCAAAGATAAAGGCCAGTAACTCTGTCAATAAATAATGCAAAAATAATCCTCTTTATGCAAAAAAAAGTTTGAAAAATGTCTTGTCTGACAGGACTATTTATGAAAAGAAAAAAATAAATAAATGACCAGACTGGTTGTCCATTTAATTTTGTATTCCAGTTTTTATTCTTTTGTATTTTTATTTTAGTTCTTGGATCCATTAATCTTGAAAATCATTAACTGAAGAGGAAACAACACTATCTCAGCAAGCTTTTGTTATACTTTGTAAAACAAAGTGTTTGTAATTTGTTTCAACTCTTGTTTGTTTGTTTGTATATAGGCTTTACAGCACAAGGGCAGCAAAAGTTTCAACTCTTAACTCAGCATAGTGTGAAATGGAAACACTTAGTTGAAGTGGGTGACCAGTGTAATGTTGAGGTCATTTTGAGGCGACATAAGCACTGCAAAAATGAGTAGAAGTATGTTACAACCAAATAACTGTGATGACTATAATCAATAGCTATACAGACAAATAGAATAGGCAAGAAATCAGAATGTTTGGAAACAAAGGTATAATGCGAGTAGGAGTAATCTACAGACCAGGTGATTGTGAAAATTATGACGAAAGCCTCCACATGCAAATGGAATCAATGTCTTATTGTGGGCAATTTCAATTTGCTTCTAATTGATTGGAGTAAATGGAAAGGAAACTCGATATGGGGAACAAAATTTTTAAATCAACTAGATGACTGTTATTTGTATCAACATGTCAGGGAAAGTACTAGAGAAAAGAATATCCTAGACCTCATCACCCATGAATCAGATGACATAACAGGGCTGACAGTACAGGAACCAGTAGCAGGAAGTAATCACGGAGTTCTACGGTGGATGATGAAGAGAGAGAGAGAGGTAGCAGTAGTAAAAGGCAAAGGAATGAGTTTTAATTTCAGAAAGGAAATTACGATGCCTGCCTTAAGGTACTACATGGCCTCTATTAACTGGGTAGATATCGCACAGAGAACAAATACAATTGAACTGTGGTATGCTTTTAAAACATTAATCACAAACACCTTGAATGTGTATTTACCATTAAAAAAATACTCCACGAGGAGGGTTCCAAGTTGAATGAATAGTGAAGTTGCCACATTACTTGAGCAGAAAAAGGTGGCATGGAAAAGTTACAGAGCAATAAAAAGTACTGAAGCCTATAACAGCTACAAGATGATATGTAATAGAGCCACAGAAAAGATTCTACAGGCAAAGGCAGTTTATGAGAAATCTCTAGCAAACAGAGCAAAGCGGGGGGGAATAAGGAATTCTTCATATAATAATATCATTAATATATAAATGCTAAGAAGAGCAGGACAAACCAGATCGTAGCTTTACGTAAGGGAAAAGGGATATTATTAAATAAACCAGCTGCCGTTGCAGATGAACTCAGCAGTTATTTTGCATCGATATTTACAGATGAAAAACCTTTCGTGGCAATGGAAAATTGTGGGAGCGAAGTTGAAAAATATGTAATTAATGATATTGAAATTTTGCAAGATTATTTAATGAAAAAACTTTTGAGCCTACAGGCCAGTAAGGCTCCTGTAATTGATGGAATATACCCTATAATCTTAAGGGAGGCGGCAAGTGAGTGCATTGAACCATTGAGGCTAGTTATGCGAGCATCACTAGACTCTGGGGAGAGTCCATTGGATTGGAAACGTGCCAATGTATCTCCCATACATAAAGGTGGTCCTAAGAGTGAAGTGGGAAATTATCGACCTGTCAGTCGGACTTCAGTGGTACGAAAAATCATGGAGGCAATGATTAAGGGTGGAATTCAGGATCATTTGGATAGAACTGAAATTCTCAAGGATACTCAGCATGGTTTTGTAAAGGGAAAATCTTGTTTAACAAATCTGGTTTGCTATTTTGAAAGGGTCACTCGTGAGCTGGATTTAGGGAATAATTTTGACGTTGTTTATTTAGATTTCAGCAAAGCTTTTGACTCGGTCCCACATGAGCGGTTGCTTTATAAGCTGGAACAGGTTGAAATCACTGGGAAAATCCTTAGATGGATAGCAGGATGGCTTCAGGGCAGGAGGCAGAGGGTTGTGATAAATGGCTATTCCTCAGATTGGGTTGATGTAAGAAGTGGGGTTCCCCAAGGATCGGTATTAGGATCACTGTTTTTAATTTTCATAAACGACATTGATGAAGGGACAGAGGGCGTGTTGTCTAAATTTGCAGATGATGTTAAAATTGGTAGAGTAGTTAATGATCACTGTCAAGCTGGGCTTCTTCAAAGAGACCTAGATAGACTTCAGTAATGGTCAGAAAAGTGGCAGCTATGCTTTAATCCAACAAAGTGTAAGGTATTACACCTGGGAAACAGTAATCCCAAAATAACTTATTCACTATTTCATTCAGTACTGGGTTCAACTAAACCCAGTACTGAATGAAAGTGATTTGGGTGTTATGATACGGTCAGACATGAAATTCTCTGAGCATTGTAAACAGGTTGCAAGAAAGGCCCACAGTGTCTTATCAATGATCTATCGAACTTTTGCAAGTAGAGATAGGGACGTGATAATCCCATTATATAAGGCCTTTGTTAGACCACACTTGGAATACTGTGTTCAAGTATGGAGACTGCACCTAAAGAAAGACATCGAGCTTCTTGAAAGGGTGCAAAGACGGGTAACTTGCCTGTTGAGATCGGCAAAAGGGCATCCTTATGAAGAAAGATTTTGAATATGTGGGTTGCAGAGTTTGGAAACTAGACACCTTAGAGGAGATTTGATTGAGGAGTTTAAGGCTCTGATAGGCATCAGTAAAATGAATGAGGATGAAATTTTCAAGATTATAAATGATGCTAGAACTAGGGAACATAAATTCAAATTACGGGGGGGGGGCGATGTTTATATTGGACTGCAGGAAGTTTTATTTTAGCCAGCAAGTTATAAATTACTGGAATAAGTTGCCTACATGGGTGGTAGAGGCTGACAATTTGGGGAAATTCAAAGGTCATCTGGTTAGGACCTTCGGGTCAGGGAACTGCATAGGATGATAGGTTTAATTTCCTTTTCTTTTATTAATTATTTGTTTTTTTGTTGTTGTTTTTTTATCATTGTTTTATTCAGGTTTTTTTTTTTTTTTTGTCTGATGCAGCATAAGCCATAGGCTTTCTTGCACCATGCAGCCATTACTAATACTAATGTCATTTGGGCTGGCTTTAACTGGCACTCGTGGGGTGGTCACTCGCACAGTAGCAAAGCCTTGCTGGATATAGTGGATGACATGTTTTCTACATGAACATTTTAGACAGAGGCAACGAGGAAGCATTATCAAAAGTGATTCCTTCATACATTAAGTAAATAAAGCACTTTTTTATGGCTGATGGAATTTATCCAGTTATATTAAAAGAAGCAGCAAAAGAGGTAAGCAAACCTTTAATTAAGAGAGGAAGAGTTCTTGGATTTAGAGGCAGTATACCTATAGATTGGAGATGTGTGAATGTCTCTCCTATTCACGGGGAAGGAGAGGATCAAAGGACAGAGTAAGTAATTATAGCAAAGGTCGCGGGTTCGATTCCCGCCTCGGGCTTGGATCAAAGTACTGCAAAAACCTTGGGAGGTGCATTATGGCCACAGAAGCCGATGCGCCAACAACTATCAAAAAAAAAAAAAAAAAAGTAATTATAGACCTCTATGCTCAACTTCTGTTCCAAGAAAAATAATGGACTCTGTGGTTAAAGAAGTATTGCAGATTACCTTGGCAGGAATGCAGTTATATGGAAATCATAGCATGGACTTTTTAAAGGTGATCTCTGACTAATCTGATTAGCTGCTGTACAGTAACAAAAAAAATTATTTTTACATCATATACTTAGAATTCAGTAAAGCTTTTGATACTGTTCCACTTGAAAAACTGCTATACAAATTGGAGAAGTGTAGCATTAGAGATAAATTACTGCTATGGAGATAAAAGGATGGTTGAATGGTGGGAGATAGAGTTGTTATTAATGGCCATTGCTCTTCAAGAACAGATGTTATTTATCCCTCATGGGGCAGTGTTGGGCCCTTTATTGTTTTCAATATTTAATTAACAGTATTGATGAAGGCATACAAGTTTAAAGATCAAGTTTGCAGAAGATACAAAAGTTTATAGGATGGTTAATGACAGGAATTGGGGCATACTATTACAACAAGGGGCTTAGAGGGGAACATGTATCCTGTGTGTTATCAGACACTCAGCTTAAAACACTGATAGATCCAATATCTCTCTATTACAGAAGATTTAGAAGAAGTCCGGTTGGCCTGCCTCCCTAAAATCCACTCATGCACTCCTTCTCGATGGTAAGCCCTGTTATGTCACTTAGGTGGCAACGAACTTGTAGAGTGGTTCTCTTCAAGAAGCCTGGTCAGCATGAAGAGGAAAAGACCAAACCCTCCAGCATATGACAGCACGACAAAGCAAATGGCCCTCAGTCCCCAGCAGCTTTCACTCTCCCTCTTATGGCAGCGAGAGGATCAGAGTGGAAGCAGAGGGTGCTAAGAATCTCTGGGTATGACCAGGCTGCCATGCACGGAAACTGAACTTGGCCTGTTATAACGTAAGATCACTCATCGGTGAAGACAGGATATTAAAGCTAGAAAAGGAATTAGAAAATGTGAATTGGAATATCATCGGTTTGGCTGAAACAAGAAGAAGAAATGAATCACTTAAGTTTATCAAGTGGAAATCTGCTGTACACCAATGGAAACAGTGAAAGGAGTGAAGGTGGAGTTAGGTTTCTGGTCCATAAAGATTTTAAAAACATTTTGGAATTCAAAAGTACATCACCAAGGGTGTCAAGACTAATACTCAAGATTTCTAAGAGGTACAAGCTAAAGATTATAATGATTTATGCACCAACATCGAGCCATGATGATGAAGAGGTTGAAGAAATGTACACCGAAATTGAGTCTTCTAGATGAGCAGAAAACCCACTACACTATTATTATGGGGGACTTCAATGCTAAGGTTGGAAAAAGGCAAAACAGTGCAGAAAGAGGAACTATAGGAAATTTTGGAATTGGTGAAAGAAATAAGAGGTGAAAGACTTGTGGAATTTGCAGAATCTCAAGGACTGTCGGTAATGAACCCTTTTTTTCAAGAAAAGGGTGAACAGAAAGTGGACATGGAAGAGTCCAAATGGATTAACAACTAATGAAATCGACTTCATCCTCACTAACAGAAGATATATTGTGAATGATGTTACCGTCCTGAATAAGGTAAATGTTGGAAGTGATCACAGAATGGTAAGATGTACACTTGATATAGATAAAGGAAAGGAAAAAAACTGACTCGAGTAAATAATACAAAGGTCTTTGAGATAACAGAGGAGGAGAAAAAGCAGTATGTACTGGAACTTAAGAACAAGTTTGAGCTTCTGCAGACTGCTCAGGACCAAGATATGGACGAGGAATATTACAACTTTCTGAAAGTGATAAAGTCCAAGAAAACTATAGGGAAAAAGAAACCCAAAGAAGAAAAAATTAGTCAAGAAACACTTGTCATGATAAACTGAAGACGACAAATGAAGAGCAAGAAAAACACTGACAGGGAGAAAATTGAGTATACTGAGTTATGCAAAGCCATTAGAAAGAGACTCAGAGAGGACATAAGATTTAACACAAGAAAAGTAGAACAAGCATTAAGGGAAAACAAAGGATTTAAATCAGCAGCCATGAGCAGTAATACAGAAAGACAAATGATACTGGAACTGAAGAATAGCGATGGTGTACTTATAAACAGCAGAGAAGGCATAATTCAAATAGCAGAAGACTACTATAGAGAATTATACAAGGAGCAAGGGAATGATGCCAGCAGTGGGGAAGATGGATTGCAAAGTAGCAACACATATGACATACCTGATATTCTTCCTGATGAGGTAGAACATGCATTGAAGAAAATGAAGAATCAGAAAGCCCCGGGGGAAGATGAATTTACTGTAGAGTTGTTAAAATTGGTAGGAAGAGACATAACACAAAAACTGGCAAGGCTCTTCACAAAGTGCATTAGAAAAGGTGTGACGCCTAAGCAGCGGAATATTGCAATCATAGTTTTGCTGCATAAGAAAGGAGATAAATCAGAAATTGGAAATTATAGACCAATTAGCTTGTTATCCCAATTCACAAGGGTCATTACTAACAGATTAGAAAGAATACTTGATGAGAATCAACCGAAAGAGCAAGCTGGCTTTAAGACAGGTTTCTCAAGTATGGATCATCTTCACATAATATCACAGCTAATGGAGAAAGCAAATGAATATAAAACACCATTATGCCTGGCATTTGTGGATTATGAAAAGGCATTTGACTCCATACGTCATAAGGCAATGTTTCGGGCACTGCAAAGACAAGGCATAGATACCCCATATATTATGATTTTGAAGAAAATATATGAGAGTTCTACCTCCTTTATCAGACTAGACAAAGACAGTAGGAAATTTAAAATCGAGAAAGGAGTTCGACAAGGAGACACAATATCTCCGAAGCTGTTTACTGCTGCCCTTGAGGTAGCTTTCAGAAGATTAGACTGGTCGCAGAAAGGAGTCAATGTGAACTGAGAGTACCTAAACCATTTACGATTTGCAGATGACATTGTGGTAATAAGCCACGATCCCAAAGAATTAGAGGAAAATCTTAATCAGTTATGCACAGTTAGTAAGGATTTTTGACTAAAGATGAATATAGCTAAAACAAAAGTAATGATGAACAAGTATGCCACAGAAAGGGAAATAATGATTGACGGAGCAGTAATTGAAAAGGTGGAGTCATATACTTATCTGGGACAAGTTATTATCTGTAATAATGATAAATGGCTGGAAGTCAAGAGAAGAATAAATTTTGTATGGATAGCATTCAGGAAATATAGTCACATACTGAAGAGCAATATCCCAGTTTGTCTGAAACGTAAAATAATGAACCAATGTATACTCCCCACCATGACTTATGGAAGTGAAACTTGGGCACTCACCAAAAGAATGGAAGAGAAGCTGAGAACTACACAGTGAAGAATGGAACGAATTATATTAGGAATCAGACTGTTAGATAAGAAGAGAAACACATAAATTAGGCAGCAAACTCAAGTTAAGGACATTCTTATCAAAACTAAAGAACTAAAATGCTCTTGGGCAGGACACATAGCTTGAAGACATGATTACAGATGGACTAAGAAAATAACAGAATGGTACCCAAGAGGAGCTAGAAGAAAACCTGGAAGAAAAAGGCGGAGATGGATAGATGAAATTCATGAGTTTTTGAGTAGTAAATGGATGGCCACTGCTCAAAACAGAAGGAACTGGAAAGATGCTGGAGAGGCCTTCATCCTGCAGTGGATTGAAAATGGATGATGATGATGATGATTACAACATGACCTATAAAAATTAGGTAAATGAGCTGAGAAATGGCATTTGTGATTTAGCACTGATAAATGCAAAATATTTCATATGGGTAGCAGTAATCTCAGAATAGATATCAGTTGGGCGGTATCACACTAAATGTAGTGATGATCAAAAGAGATCTAGGTGCAATTGTATATTCTAACATCCAGGTTCTGTGAATAGTGAAGAGGCTGCTAGGACAGCTCATGCAGTTCTGTCAGTGATATACAGTAAACCGTTTGCTAGATGGGTAAGATGATTATTTCATTGTATGAAGCAGTGGTTAGGCCTCATCTTGAATACTGTGTATAGATCTGGAAACATTATTTAAGAAGTCTGTGTAACTGTTGGAACAGGCGCAAAGAAGAGTCAAGAATGCAAAAGGGTATTCTTACCATAAAACGCATCAGTTTTGAAAATTGTAGCACAAAATCTGAGAAGATACCTGTTTGGATTCTAAAGGCTTTAAATGGATTGAGTAAGTTCACAATATGTATAAATGCTGATGGCATCCTTGCTCTTTTTCAGACAACACATAAGCTTAAATTGAAAAGGGTGGTTGATGGAAGATGTGTGTAACTTTGCTCTGAGCCAGAGAGTAATTGATTGTTGGGACAAACTTCCATCTGGTGTTGTGTAAGTGGGTAGCTTGAATACATTTAAGGAGGTTAGTCAGATTATTAGAGGAGATGGACAGATGAAGTTCCTTTTTTATTTATTTTTTTTGGCTGATGCTGTATGAGCTTGCCTGCTTCTTTGCACCCATTTGCCAATACTAATGCCTAATATTGATACCTTCAAAGTTGATTAAGTTACAACACTTTTCATTAGTTCTGAACACATATGCAGGCTGCCTACTGCTTAGAGCTGCTTGTAGGCACATCAATATTTTATATTGCAAGTATACTTTGCAGCACAGGTATTCATATTTCAATGAGAGACTGCTGTATAAATTTAGATATGTTGGCCAGTCTCATAAGTTATGTGGCCATATATTTGGAATGTAGTAACATACACCGATGAGCCAAAACATTATGACCAGCGAGTCGTTATGCAAATTGAAGCAACTGCAGGTGAACTATGGCACGTGGATGGGTCGGGACATGATATAAAAAAATACCTGATACTGAGCTCCGTTCTTGTTCTTCAATCTGAAACGGCACGGCTGGTGGGGTGCTCACGGTCAGCTGTGGTTAGTACCTACCAAAAGGAGGGGAAACCCACTAAAAGTGAGGGGAAACTCCAAGGAGGGGAAACCCACTAAAAGTGAGGTGTTGGACGACCATGGCTCACCCATGCTCGAGGTGAGTATAGGCTCTCACAGATGATATGTGGCAACAGAAGGGTGACTGTGGCGCAATTCGCCAGTAATCGGAATGCTGGTGACGGGAGTAATGTGTCACAACACATAGTACATCGAACCCTGCTGAAAATGGGGCTGCGTATCCATAGGCTGCTCAGAGTGCCCATGTTAACCATGGTTCACTGGCAACAGTGCCTACAATGGGCACACGAGCATCGAAACTGGACCTTGAGTGATTGGAAGAAGGTCATCTGGTCCGATGAATCATGTTTCCTGTTGCACCATGTGGATGGCCTGGTATGTGGGCATCCTTTACCTGGGGAAGTGATGGCTCCTGGATGCACAGTGGGACGAAAACAAGCAGGTGGTGGCAGTGTCATGCTTTGGGCGATGTTCTGCTGGGATACCCTGGATCCAGTCATCCATGTGCTGGGCACTCTGACATCTTCCACCTACCTAAACATCATTGGCAACGGTCTTCCCCTCTGGCGGTGCCATCTTTCAGCAGGATAATGCGCCATGCCACACAGCTCAGATTGTTCGAGACTGGTTCGTGGAACATAAGGAAGACTTCCAGGTATTGACCTGGCCTCCAGATTTCCCAGACAGCAACTCCGATCTGCGGCGTCTCAACCATGGACCTTACAAGAGTTAAAGGATCTGCTGGTTACGTGTTGGTACCAGATACCACAAGACATGTTTAGAAATCTTGTAGTGTCCATGCTTCTCCGGGAATGAGCTGTTATGGCTGCATGTGGAGGACCAACATCATATTAGGTAGGTGGTCATAATGTTTTGCCTCATTGGTGTATGTCATTCATATTCTAATAACCTGCAAATATTGTTATTTTTAGGGAAGGCAAATATGAAAGAATACAGAATGAGTGTATAAAGTGTCTAAAAGCACTTATGAATAATACGGTAAGTTCCATTTTTAATCTTTCAGAATATGTCCAGTTTTATTTATTATCTGAAATCATTCAGTTTTTGTTTGTATAAAGAAGATCATTGAACTTAGACAAACAAATGTAAATAATTGTGTATATTGTGAAGTTATGGGCCTGACTTAAGGTTTTATGTTCTTAAGTAGGAACGGAAAAAAAAATGAAAGAGAGAGAGAGAAAAACATCATTGCTAGCCACAGTTAAGTACTGGAATGTAAGTTGCTGTAGGCTAAAGGTTTTGGCAAGTGGTGGGGTTGTTCATCAGAGTTTCCCTCTAAAGTCGTGCTCTCCAAATGATAATTGATTGGCTTGTAATGGTCAGTAGCAGAATTCTAGTATAGATGTGGTGAAACTGCTGCTCTTTGATGCTTGAAGTCTGGCTCTCAGAGAAACATGGAGTGGGAGAATTCATCCCTCAAAATAATAATTTAATCGGAAGTTTAAAAAAAATTAAAAACTTACAAGTAGCAACAGAATGTTTAATGATTTTGATACCTGTTGCTATTATTCAAGAAATCTGCCTCGTTTCTAATTTTTATTAGAAATGAAGCAGATTTCAGGAGATCCTTGTAGAAATATATAGACAACTATGTCTTGTCTTATGGAAATTCTAAAAAATACAAGAAATGTATATCATCTTTATTCATATGACATTCCACTATTGGGAAAGGCATAGTTTCTGCTCTTATCGTATATACAATAAAAATTTACTTACAAGTAAATTTTTATTGTACATATGAATTCTGTTAAGTAAAATTCATGTGCACACATCAGATGATTGTGGCTTTTTTAAGCCTTTGGCGATTATCTTTTGTATCTATTAAACCTTTTGAAAATTAGATTGTATGGCTCAATGGTTGCTAAGCTGTTTCTGGTCAAATGCATGGGTCTCCACATTTTTTATTATTTTTTTTTTTTTGCCTATACAGAAACAGCACTTCCAAAATTAGCAAATGACAGTCCATTTTGAAAAATTATCTATTTACTTATGAAATGTTAAAATATCGGAAAAAAAATTTTACAAATGAATAATCAGTTTGTGTTTATCTGCCATATTTTGCAAGAAAAAATAATCACAGTGATTGTTCTTTAATCTTGTGTCTTATTTTGCTTCACACTGCACCATAAGAGTTTTTGAAATTAAACATAGACTTTTGGAGTAAACAGTTCAGAAATATGCCCCTGCAGTGCTGAGACATTATTTCATTGTGTGATGATCTTAGAATGCTTTCTTCAGAAGGCTGAAGATGTCATGGTGACTAATGCTTTTTTTTTTATTGATGGGCATTGATTGAGGTACAGTGGAGGAAATCAGGCTACCAGCAGTGTTGCTCTCTCTCTCTCTCTCTCCAAAAATTGCATTATGTCCTACTGAGCACATGCCCATGTTGTTTACAATACACTGATTGTAGCTTTTGTTCCTGTAAGGCCCATACTTTTTGCTATGGTAACTAAATACAGAAATGGGCTACCTACCCCCAACACACCAAGCATCAGCTCCACGAAAAAGGTCGAAATTAGGCCCTTTCATATCCACTGGGACTACAGGTCATATTACCTTATATCTCTTTTGTCTGGAAAGAGTCTCAGCTTGATCTTATCCACTGCAGGATTCCTCCTAAGTCCATTAGAGCTTCATTCTCCAATCTATTCTGTTAACGATCATGTTATGCTGTTGCACTTTGCAACAAATATTAACTGCATTTTTTTTTTTTTTTATGAAAATGCCAAAACAAGAGGTATTAGAACATATATTACTTAGTACCATGCATAGGCTGGAGGTTGGGAAGATGAAAAAAGATATCTGTTGACATTAGATTGAACTTCTGTAGATTGTAATTTTTAGGAAATAGGTATGAAGGAAGGTTGTTTCAGAAAACGAAGTTGAATGAATAAAAGAGGAAGAAGAAATGTTGGTTCTGTGAGTTTGAAATTGGACAGAAAAAGGATATTGACTGGTTGCAGCATGTGTTCTGACTGCTTTGAAAGAGACAGCATGAATTATAAAAGCCAATTCAGAAGAACAGTGCCCATGGAAGTATGTATAGAAAAGACATCTATGAATCAGAGAGTGGAGAAACTCTGTTAGAAATGAGTCATTAATTAAATTTAACTACCCACTTTTGAATGGAATATAGAAGCCTGAGAGAGGTTTTGGAGGCACTGCCCCATATGTGGGAACAATACTCCTTGATAAGACAGATTTGAGATTTGTAAAGAGTGAACAGCTATTTAAAAGAAAAGTAATGCAGAGAGCAAAGGAGAAAACCTAGTTTTTTTGATGCAGAGGAAGCAATATTTGTAATGTGCTTATGCCAAGAGAGATTAGAAGTCAGGGTAATCCCCAATAGAGATATATGAACTTCCCTGGAAATTGGAGTGTCATCAAAGGTAAGCATAGGAGCAGATGAATTCTTTTTTGCAAGATATAGGACAGGACAGAATTTTAGAAGAGTTTAAATCAACTAAGTTATCTTTGCCCCACTGGAGAATTACCTGTTGATCAGCATTTAAGGAATTGGTAGTGGATATTCAAGAAGTTGAAGCTGTTTGAGCAAGGCAAGGTTTCTCAAACTGGAAGGTGGAATGTAATATGCTATCATTAGCAAAACTATTAATAGGATTCTGGTCATTGAACGGTCATTAATATACAAGTGGAAAAGAGTGGGAGAAAGAACTGAACCATGAGGAACACCAGTATTAGTGCAGAAATTAGAAGACATAGAGCCATCTACCCTCACCTGCAGTGAGCAGTCAGAGAGAAAACTGGATACTCAATTACAAAAAACGATTGGAACTTATTTAGAAGACCTTTATGCCAAACACGATAAAAAGCCTTTGAAATGTCAAGAGCAACTACTTGAGTTTTGCCAAACTTTTCCATTGAACTTGTCCATAAATGGGTAACATAAGCCAGAATATCACCAGTGGATCGACACTGACAGAATCCATACTGGCAATTGTTGATCGGATGGAAGGCTTCTAGATAGTTTAAGATTAGAAGTAATTGGATGGGAGGGATTTTCACCAGGGCCATACTTACACGTTTCAAGGCCCAAGGCACAAAATTATTTTGAGGCTACCTGAACTTTTTTTATTGATAAAGTATGATAAAAAAAATTTTGTTTTGCCAATATAATTTATTTATATAACTTAACAATTACAGTATGTACAAGTATTATATAAAATATAAGAGTTTAACGGAATAATAGTTTTAAGAATACCTGTATGGTACCAAATATTAATGCATTACATTAGAATATTTAATATATTCTGTCCAGCCTTATAAAAACCCCAGACTATCTGCAACCTATATGCAAATAGGACTTTTTTTAAACTTAAACAGAATCTAGCACCAGTTACTATTGGGTTAAAATGTTTTTTCCCTTGCTCTTAATTTCACAAATTTATCAATTATGTCATCATAATTTATAGTTTGTTACCTTGGACTCGATATATAATAATAATAAATCGGACATTTTATCCTGCATTCAGTTGTTTTGTAAATAGTTTTTTTTTATTCTTTTTAGTGCTGAAGAAGATCATTCACCACTTGCATTTGTCACAGGCATTGTGAGAAATATTTTCAGGATAGTTTTAACATTTGGAAATGCCGATCTAAGTTCATCATTAATAATATTGTGCATATACTCAATATTTGAAACATTTTCTTTTTTGGCATAGTTTAAATATTTTAATATTTCTGATTTGAATTGTTTGGTATGTGTTGTTTTTATAAACATGCACTGATGTGTCAATACACAAATCAAATTCCTTTTCCTTCCATAGCATCATTTTGGTCCTTGAGGTTGTCACAGACATTCTCTCAGATATGCCAGACAAGCTGTACTTGCTACCTGGGAGTCTAAAACGCTGATGGAACTGATATTCGGGTGACACTCAAGTCAAGTGGACCCAATTTCGGCGAAGTCCGGACGGTCTGTGACAACCAAATCCTCTGCTTGCACCTTCACGATGGTGGGACTGTTAGTAATCCTGGGTATAACCTCCATGCACAAGCACATGGTGGGTGACCACCCAGGTGTGAACCAACGTAAGCAGGGGTCGAGGTGTGGCGCCCACACCACACGGAGGAATGCCGCCCCTCTATGTTACCAGGCAGTACTAGGTGGTAGATGACTCTCATCAACCGGTGAAATACCACCACTTTGCTTATTGGAGGCTTGAAGTGGTGGAACCCATGTTTAGTCTCTAGAGCTAAGTTCCGGTCAACCCTTCCCTATCTCTTCCATCATGCAGTATGATTGATGACTTTTGAGGTTATGATGAACGTTGTGGCGAGATCCAATATTCCTTACATTTCGAGGGTACAGCTCTAAAACGGTTTTCGCAGGCCGGCCGCTAGTTAGTACACCGGACCGAACCTATTGGTAACTCTCTAGGAGGCTTCCGGATCAGCTAGTGTATAATCTTGCTACCTCTACTCTGCCAGATAGTGACTGGAGGGAGTCCGAGTAGTGTGTATGCGGGGAGCATTGTCGAGGCCACGTTATGTCAAGGATCTGGGTATATTCTTCCCACATGTACGCCATATCCAAAAATTTCATTACTTCATACAGCATGTCCCACCCACTTTTTCTTACTATTGAATACACCATGAATTGTCAAACTAATAGAACAAGCTTATCTGCGAAAAGATCTAAACCTCCCAAGGATTTCCTAATTCATTTCACAAATATACGTGGTCTCAATTCTAATCTCAACGATGTCCATTTCCACTTGCAGTCTGCCAAACCCCATGTACTTTTTCTGACAGAATCTCAGTTAGCGGTTGATTCAACTACTGTTCATCTCAGATGCCCAAATTATTCGCTGTATGATTCCTTTCGCCTCAAAGGTGGTACTTGTGCATATGTCCGTTCTGATATTCCCTGTCAGAGACTTGGCAATTTGGAATCTCCTCTCTTTGATCTTCTCTGGCTTAAAATCTCTCTACCTCATTGTGTCAAATTCATCTGTTGTCTCTACCGTTCTCCCAACTCCACTAATCACTTGGAGCTCTTTGACTTCCTCTCGTTGCAACTTGACTTTCTCCAGTCCAACTTTCCTAACAGTGAGGTAATTTTCCTTGGTGATTTTAATGTTCACAACTCCAGCTGGCTTCCGTTTTCTAGTCACACCGACCCAGCAGGTCGAGATGCTGAGGCTTTTGCAATTACTAATGACCTAGCACAGATTGTTCATTTACCTACAAGAATACCGGACAATCCTAATCATACAGCCAATACGCTTGATCTTTTTCTCACAAACAACCCTTCTAAGTACACGGTCGAAGTGAGAGGTCCTTTAGGCACTTCAGATCACAACTTGGTGATTGTCTCTTCTCCAATGGAACCTTTATCTCATGGCTATTCCCAACCTCGTGTTGTTTGGCATTACAAGAATGCAAAATGGGATGACCTGCGAGACTTCTTTTCTTCTTTTCCTTGGTCGGATTACTGTTTCAAAACTCCTGATGTCAACGTTTGCTCAGATCGTGTCAGTGAAATTATTCTTGCAGGAATGGAATCCTTTATCCCACACTCCACTTTAAAATCTCGTCCTTTATCTAAACCTTGGTTTTCCAATAAATGTGCTAAGGCTGTTCAAGAGAAGAATGTTGCATATCGTAATTGGCTTGTTTCTAATTCTTCAGTTTCATTTTCTGCCTACACCAAAGCTCGCAACAATTGTAAAGCAGTTATTAATCAGTCCAAACTAGAGTTTGAACAGGCTAAGAGTAGAAAACTTGCTTCTTGCCCTAATGGTAGCCGAGCATTCTGGTCTCTTGCCAAAGCTATTGGCCCCAACTTTTGCCCATCTCTGCTTCCACCTCTGTCCAAACCAGATGGTTCTGTTGTCACTTCAGCCAAGGATAAAGCTGACCTGCTAGCATCCCATTTTTCTTCCAGCTCATGTATTAATGAACCTGGTAAAACACCTCCCACCATTCCCAACATGGTCCATTCAATGCCTCCTGTGGTCTTCCGTCAAAAGGATATCAGAAGGATTTTGATGAATCTTGATGCTAAGAAAGCTCCAGGTCCTGATGGTATTTCTCCACTTGTTCTCAAAATCTGTGCTCCTGAACTTACTCCTATTCTTTGCCGCCTTTTTTCACTTTCTTATTCCAAAGGTGTTTTTCCTTCTGCTTGGAAATTTGCTCATATCCAGCCAGTTCCTAAAAAGGGTGACAAATCCCTCCCATCCAATTATCGTCCCATTGCAATTACTTCTACTCTTTCTAAAGTAATGGAGAAATCAATTAACCGCCAACTCTTAAACTACCTAGAAACCTTCCGTCTGATCAACGATCGCCAGTATGGATTCCGTCGGTGTCGATCCACTGGTGATATTCTGGCTTATGTTACCCATTTATGGACTATTTCAATGGAAAGGTTCGGTGAAACACAAGCAGTTGCTCTTGACATCTCAAAGGCTTTTGATCGTGTTTGGCATAAAGGTCTTCTAAACAAGCTTCCATCTTATGGTTTGCCAACTGTTTTTAGTAATTGGTTATCCAGTTTTCTCTCTGATCGCTCACTGAGGGTGATGGTAGATGGCTCTCTGTCTTCTAACTTCTCCACTAATGCCGGTGTCCCCCAAGGTTCAGTTCTTTCCCCCACTCTTTTCCTCTTGTATATCAATGACCTTCTTCCATTGACTGGAAATCCTATCCATAGTTTTGCCGATGATAGCACATTGCATTCAACTTTCCATTTTGAGAAACCTTGCCCTGCTCAATCAGCTTCAACTTCTCGAAAATCTGCTACCAATTCCTTAAATGCCGATCTTCAGGTAATTCTCCAGTGGGGCAAAGACAACTTAGTTGATTTCAACCCTTCTAAAACTCAGTCTTGTCTTATATCTCGCAAAAAGGATTCTTCTGCTCCTATGCTTATCTTTAGTGACACTCCAATTTCTAGGCAAAAGGATATATCTCTTTTGGGGATTACCCTGACTTCTAATCTCTCTTGGCACAAGCACATTACAAATATTGCTTCCTCTGCATCTAAAAAACTTGGTTTTCTCTTTCGCTCTCGGCGTTACTTTTCTTCCAAACAGCTGCTCACTCTGTATAAATCGCAAATTCGCCCTGCCATGGAATATTGTTCCCACATTTGGGGTGGTGCCCCCAAAACCTCTCTCAGGCTTCTTGATTCCATTCAGAAGAGGGCAGTTAGGTTAGTTAATGATTCATCTCTAACAGAGTCTCTCCACTCGCCTTCTCATAGACGTACTGTTTCTGCTGCATGCCTCTTCTACAGATATTTCCATGGGCACTGTTCTTCTGAATTGGCTTCTATAATTCCCGCTCTCTCTTTCAAAACAGTCCGAACACGTGCCGCCACCAGCCAACATCCATTTACTGTCCAACTTCAAACCCACAGAACCAACTTTTCATCTTCCTCATTTATTCATTCAACTGCCGTTTTCTGGAACAACCTTCCTTCATACGTATTTCCTGAAAATTACAATCTACAGAAGTTCAAGTCCAATGTCAACAAATATCTTCTTTCGTCTTCTCAACCTCCAACCCAAGCACGGTACTAAGTACTATAGGTTCTAATACCTCTCGTGTTTGGGGTTCACATAAAAAAAAAAAAAAAAAAAAAAAAAAAATCATTTAAAAAAACACTAAACATATTTAATTTCTCAGTGTATACTTCAAATTGGTGATTTAATTTGGCAGAAGCTTGAACATCATGCTCAAATTGCGCACATTGAAATGCTACATCTGGCCAATACTGCTCTACGGTGTAGAAACCTGGACTCTAACATCAGCCACTACAAAAAAGCTCCAGGCCTTCGAAATGTGGCTCTACCGAAGAATGCTGAAAATTCCGTGGACAGCCAAGATAACCAATGCACAGGTCCTGCAGGACATGCACACGGAACGGGACCTGCTCAAAACCATCATCAGCAGGAAATGCAAATACCTAGGTCACATCGCTAGGAACCAACAAAAATATCACCTACTACCACTCATCCTGGAGGGAAAGATCGAAGGCAAGAAACGCCCAGGCAGACCGAAAATGGCATGGCTAGATAACATCAACACCTGGCTTCACATGACAACAGCACAAATTCTACACACAGCGCTAGACAGAGAACAATATCAAAACAAAGTCGCAAACGCCATTCGGCAGCATTAAAGAAGAAGAAGAATTTGGCAATAAGCGTATTACAATTAACATTAGCGGTGTTACCAATGCATAATTTTCTGCCAGTTAAAACAACATCATTGTCTCTTATTTCTTCGTACATAATTTTGTTTTTTTATTCGGTTTCATTCATCTCTGTATTCAGTCTCCTCAGTTAATAATTTAGTTTAGTCTTTAGTTGTTTCAAAATTATTTCTAACATCTAAAATAAATTCTTTCAATGATTTTAAAAGACTTGTGCTTTTTAGTAAATTTATTTTAGGTCCTGAAGGGATTTGCTAGTAGTTAGTCTCTCCAACACTTTGTTTCAAATTGTTGTTTTATAGAGTGACTATTTCCTAGCCATATTGGCAGCATCATCATAACTTTGCCCTCTGCATCTTTTGATATCTATGGATAACTCAGATAACTTGTCTCAAATAATTTTTTTCAAAATATTCTGCATTGTAATATTCCATGGGAAGAAAATCTAAAAATCTCTTTAATTTTATCATCTTTTGAAACATATCTGATTATTAGCACTAACTAATCAAGGTGACTTATGTCGGGCGGGCATGGAGTCAATAACCATTGAAAGGTACGCAGCTTGTTTTATTTCAGATATTAAAGATTCTTTTGTCTTATTTGCCATTAAATTTATAAACTTATCACAGAATTTGTGTGAAAGGTAATTCGTTTTACCAGGTCTGCTATTTGCGTACATTTCTATATGATTTTTTAAAAATATGTGTCACACTCTAACTTTACACATCAACTGCTAAATTTAACTAAATGCTACTGTTTTTGGGTTTCAGCTTGTTTAGATTCTCAAATTCATGGGTGGTCTAATTAAAGTAGTTTTCGTAGAATGAATAAAATTTTCATATAACAAACAGATTTTGGGAGACCCAGGTTTGCATTGTTTGCACCTCTGGCCTTTAGGAAGTAGAACTGCTGCTATAGAAAGCACAAATTAAGAGTTAAAGGGATTACATTCCAAAATTTAGTGGTATCTCTAACACATTTACAACCGCTTCTCCCACATACTGTATCGAGAAGTTGTGCTGTTCAGCTGCTATCTTGTGTCCATAGCCAGTAGAAAAGATTAAGGCATATTCCCGACATTGACAATATGCCATGGTGAACCTGTGTTCTACTGTAAGCAACCTATTAGAGAATTGGGGAGAATGATTTTCCTTTATCCTATTACAAGTGGGCTCTAGTTTGGATCAGGGTGTTAAAAAAAAAAAAAATCACTTTAAAAATTGAGATTACAGAGGCCTCACAAGGCCCCCTATCTATGGTGAGACCTGAGGCTGGTGCCTGATGCACCTGTTCATAAGTACGGCCCTGGCTGGATATGAGCAAATTTCCAAGCAAAAGGGAAAACAACTTTGAAATAAAAAAGTGAAAAAAGGTTACGCAGAACAGGAGTAAGTTCAGGAGCACAGGTTTTGAGAACAAGTGGAGAAATACCATCAGGACCTGGAGTTTCTTATCATCACGATTTATCAAAATCCTTCTGATATTCTTTTGATGGAAGACCGGGATTGGTGGGTGGTGGTTTACCAAGATCATGCAAGAAAAATCGAGCTGCAAGAAAAATAAGATGCTAGTAGGTTAGCTTTATCCTTCGCTGAAGTGACAATAGAACCATCTGGTTTTGAGAGAGGTGGGAACAGAGATGGGAAAAACTTGTCACTAATAGTTTTGGCAAGAGACCAAAATGCTCAGCTACCATTTAGACAAGAAGCAAGTTTTCTACTCTTTGCCGGTTCAAAATGTAATTTGAACTGATTAATAACTGCTTTCCAATTGTTGTGAGGTATGGTGTAGGCAGAAAATGAAACTGAAGATTTGGAAACATGCCAATTAAAATATGCAATATTCTTCTCTTGAACAGCCTTACCACATTTATTTGGAAACCCAAGGTTTAGATAAAGGACAAGATTTTAATCTGTGCGGGGTCATTAATAATTGGAAAAGCCTCTCAACCTGCTGGGTCCTTGTGACTAGAAAAAAGAAGCCAGCTGGAGTTGTGAACGTTAAAATTACCCAGGAATATTTCCTCACTGTTAGGAAAGTTGGACTGGAGAAAGTCAGTTGTCAAAGAGAGGAAGTAAAAGAGTTCCAAGTGATTAGTCTAGTTAGGAGAATGACAGAGGTAACAGGTGAATTAAAACCTCTATCATATTCTACAGAATACGATAGAGGGGTTTTAAGCCAGAGAAGGTCAAAAAGAGGAGATTCCAAATTATTAAGTATCTAACAGGGAATATCAGAATGGACGTATTCATAAGTACAGTCAGTCCTCGTATAACACGTGTTTCCACTACACGAGCCGACCGGGCTAGCCGAGTGGGTAAAGTACCTGCCCGGCAACCCAAAGGTCGCGGGTTCGATTCCCGCCTCGGGCTTGGATCAAAGTACTGCAAAAACCTTGAGAGGTGCAATATGGCCACAGAAGCCGATGCGCCAACAACTACCAAATCAAAAAAAAAAAAAAAAAATCCACTACACGAATTCGATCATACACGATTTATAAATAGGGGAACAATATCTTATATAACACGAACCGAATTCGCTTATGCACGATTTGCCTTTGTGTTTACAAGAAATGGTAATTGAATGCGGAATCACCCCAACTGAACACAACACGATAGGAATGAAAAGAAGATTCTGAAAATGTATTTATGTTTTTTATATCAGTGAAGGGAAAACACATTTCACCATAATAGTGTAAAAACCCACACAATTCCAGCTGTCGATATTATCGCAAATGCAATTAGATCGAGTTTACTACCAGTTTATAACAGATTCCACTAGTAGGAGCGCAACTGGAAATTGTTTTTATTGTTTTATGGTAGTAACCCCCCAGAAATGTGCTTTAGTAAAATGTGAGCTAGTGAGGTGTTCATAGTGTCTCTTCCTTCGGTGTTATTTGTTCAGTTGCTACACACGCGCAGCTTTGCTTATGTGTATCAATCGTGCCTCCTCATTTTGTAATTGTGCTTTATTTCCTAAAAATGGGTAAAATACTTAAAAGGTGTGAAAAGGAAGCGTCCTGGTGAAGACACTACAGATTCAGATAGAAAAAGGAAAGCAATATAGATAAACAGAGGTGGACTGGGTCAAAAATTCTTCCCCAAGAAAATTTGTAGTAGCCTCATACTACCGTTTATGGCCAACATCACACCGGCCTCCGGCCCACCGGGGTTTCCCCTGGTAAGGCTTATGGCCAGTCTGCCTCTGTCGATAGAGAAAAAATATGAAATTGTGAAACGCTTTGAGCAAAATGAAAGACCATGTGTTATTGCACGTGCTTCAGGCCTAAATGAGGCAACGCCGAGAATTACAAAAAATGCATAGAAAATAAAAACAACTTTCATAGCAGGAACAACTCAAAGTGTAATTAAAATCCACTAGATCAAGACACAAAGAATTGGAAGAGATGGAACGGCTGTCATCTGTTTGGATAGAAAATCAAACAAAAAACAAGTTTGCTTACGATAGAAGCAAAAGCAGTAGCAATATTTTATTATGTAATAGTTGTAATAAAATACGTAAGTATTTTATTACAATTATTTATTGTGTTTGGTAATGTTTTCGTTACAAATGTGTGTTCAATCTTGGGTGGTCAGCACATAACCCCATTTTTCCTATAGGGCCTGTTGTTCATATTGCATGATTTTGCATTGCACGGGGGTTTCTAGGAACACAACTATCGTGCTATACGAGGACTGACTGTACCACCTTCGAAGTGAAAGGAATCATACAGTGAATAATTCAGACAATTGAGTTGAGCAGTGGTTGACTTAACCAATAACTGAGATTCTGTCAGAAAAAGTACATGGTGTTTGACTAACTGTAAGTGGAAATGGACACCATTGAGATTAGAACTGAGACTATGCATATTTGCAAAATGAATGAGGAAATGAATGGCAATACAGTATAATTAGATGATTTTTGCAAAAAAATAAGCATTGCACATAATTTCTTCAAAAACACACATATATAGTTTGTGGATATCCTCTCACTCAACCCCCTCCCCCACAAATTTCTGATTGAAATATTATGTGTAGAATCAGAATATATAATGTTTAAAGTACTGTTTCTGAAATTCAGCACCTGAATGTTTTCATCATGCTGCAAAACATCTGCTGATTGACCATGTGATTAGCATAGCTTCCAACTCTCCATATTTCCATCAATGAAATCAGCCCTTTTTTTACTTGATTTGTCATATTAGTAGTATCAAATGATACAAGGAAGCTAGTTTATATAGCATCAGCTGAAAAAAATCACTTTCCATATCACTTGTCCATCCCCTCTAACCATTTTCTTAAGTCTTCCTTAAATTTATTCAAATTAACCACTTCCATAATGCCAGATGAAAGTTTGTTCCACCAATCAACTCTTCTCTGGCTTGAAGCAAATTTCCACACATTTGTCCAGCAGCTATCCTTCCTGAATTTCAGTTTATGCCCCTTATGTGTGTTTCTGAGCAGAGTAATATAATTTTTTTTCTGTCTTTCTATTCTTTCATAATAAAATAGTAAAACGATTAAAATTGGGATTAAAAAAAAAATATATATATATATATATATATATATATATATAATAATTTCTGCTTATTGTCATTAATGAATTGGCTGTCAAGTGTACTAATCTATATTACAAAATAGAAATGAAGGTAATAGTATTTTCTCTGTAATGTGCCATCATTTCATTATACTTGTGTGGTGCAAAGCTAATTTAATGCTACCTTTCAGTAAGATGCCAAAGAAATAAGATGTAAAATTTCAGAAGACATGTATGCAAATCTGTAAAAGCAATATGTTGCCTTGTGAATTGTGTATAGATAGTTTTTCAATTTCAAGCACAATTTAATCAGACACTTGCAAACAAATAAGCATAACGACAGTGTGCAATGCATAGAAAGAAAAACAGAAGTAGATATAGCATTTTATAGTGATTGATGGCATACATGCCAAACTTTTATTTGCATCTTTTGCCATAGAACATAATTTTCTGAATTGTGCTGATCGAGCAGGCATGTTGTTCAAAAATATATTTCCCAGTACTGAAATAGAAAAAAATATATATATATGGTTATGGAAGGATAAAAACAAGGCATTGTGTTGTTTAAATTGAAATTGCACAGATAGGAAAAGAAGAGGTAGTGATGGCTTTTAAAAATGCACCATATTTGATTGCTGCAGATGGCAGTAATCAAAGTGATTACAAGCTATATCCCACTTTAGTGATGTTTTATAATAAAGAAGAATTGCCAAGTCGAAAGAAGCTTGCACTTGGTGGAAGGACAAGCTTCTTTCCTCATAACTCTTAGAGCCCTTCGAGCATTGGAAGTTGACTTTACAGGTTACAACATTGAGCATCTTCTGAACTACCTGAAAACACTTGGGATTTCTTTAAAAACTGTCTGGAACAGTGTTGATAATTGATGATGCATCTGTTATGTAGGTGGTGTAGTAAGGGTATTAAAAGAGGATATTGAGCAATGAGTGGTGATAGGCTGTCTTTTATCATCTTATTAATTTGTATACTGAAAAGTGGACCATGCCTTCCTGCAAATAGTATATTTACTACTACCTAGAAGGAAATGCAAAAAGGAAAGATAGCTTTAAGCAGTTTCAATTTATGCATGCCACTGAAGTAAAAAAAATATTTTTCATGTTTGCTGTTTTTGTTGAAATGTGTAACTAGATTGGTAGAACAGCTGCAAGCAAACTTTGACAATCCTATTTAAAGAAGTTATTAGAAGTGATGAGAAAAGCTATATGAGCACTTTTCAGAGTTAGCAAATTGAAAATTGCAAGTTTTCACTAGTGAAATTGCATCGACTTCTTTTGTATCGTGACATCAAGGTCATGATACAAAAGAAGTTTAGAAATAATACAAATTAATGACTCCCCAAAAAATGGAGTCTAGTACGTTCTCCTCACTTGTGCAGAAAGACTCTTCATACTCCTCTCCTCTACATAAATAAAGAATTTTTCTTGTTTCTTTTAAATATTATGTAAATCCGAACATGATTGCTCAATCCAGCATATCTCACATCCATGCACTGAGGTCTTTATTCCTAGATATGGAGAAGAATGTTATTATACCAAGTTTTTAAATTTTCTACTACATTTTGAAAGTTGATTACCATAGCAGACTAAACAGAAAGATTATTGTCTTAGTCAGACATTTCTACCACAGAGTCTAAAACAAGGGGGCAAGATTCTCTTTGTTTCAGTGAGGAAGGACTATTACTGCTTGTGACTTTGTGCATAGAAGTTCTTGTACATGCTGAGATAGCACAATTTTCGTCAGTTGGTAGTGCATGATTTTCAAATTTGAATTTTTTTGTGGGCAAGTTTCCAGTACTTGGTTTCATTAAAAATAAAAAATTGATGAAGCAATAGATGCTTTGCAGCATTTTTTGTCAGTTTCATTATGATAATCTGTCATATACTATTAAGAAAGAAAAATATATATAGTGGTACTTAGTCGGTAGACTCACAAGTGCACAAAGAAGCATGTAATATAACAAATTATCGCAAGTCATTTTTGCTATTTTAATAATTATTCATAGCCATGCTGAGTGTCAAAATATTTAATCAAGTAAAAAGAAAAAAAAAAAAAAAAACTGAATTATTCTTCCTTGCATGGCTTTGGGAATGCTCTTGACAGCCATGTCTGAACAGCAGTGCCATTGTTATATAAAAAAACTTTGATCCAGCATTTCTGCAGAGCTGCAAATGCATCATTCTTGCAGCACCCATAATCACTTGATGTCTAACAAACAAGCCAAACAGAAATCCATAGACAGCAAAATCCTAGGTAAGTTAATATTTGAAAGCATACTGTACTAGTAAACAGTCTCATGGCTTTATTTTAATATATAACATGTATTTTGTCACTAAATTTAATTTTTAATGCAGTATACTTTCAAATATTAACTTACCTAGGATTTTTGGGGGGGAAAAACCCAGGTTTTTCCCCAAAAAAATAATCCATTACTTCTTGCCTTTTGCAAGTATACTGTGCTAGTAAACAGTCCCATGGCTTTATTTTAATATATAACATGTATATCTTGTTTTTTCTTGATTTGGCAAAAATCTCCTATTTCTTCCTACTTACAATTGCCTAATCTCCAGCTTTTTTTGAAAGTCAAAATGTTAGCTACTATGAATTAGTTTTGTCTGGACTTTTTCCTGCTGTTTCGTTTACATTCATTTTTTTCTTGGATGGAATAGGATAGAGGAAATTAATATAATAATTGAAATTAGCAAACTAACTTAGTAAAAAATTACTTGTGTGTTTGTTATGTGTTAAACACTATTTTTTTATTATTATTTTTTTTCTATTTTATAGGCTGGACTGAAACAGATTTTTGAACATAAAGAAGCCCTTACTATTTTAGCCAGTTCTATTGATCCAAATGTTCCAGCAGTTATGATTGATGCTGTAAAACTTATGGCTGCAGTGTGTTTAATACCTCCCAATGGGTAAGTCAGAAATTCTGAAAGTAAAATATATCAGATTTTTTTTTTAGTCTATAGTAAATGAGAGAGAGAGAGAGAGAGAGAGAGAGGATTATAGCTTCAAGACCATGAGTCTGAAAGACTAAGAGAACCATTTGAGTGTATTTATTTATTTATTTTTTTTTTTCATATAAGTGGATTATTTCCTTGTGTTATGATCCAATTGCTTCTACAGGGATGGGATACACTTAAATAGAAAGGGTGCAAGAATTTTTGCTGATGCTGTCGAGGCAGTGTTAGGTGGGTCGGAAAACTGCTAGTTGGGGGGGATACAAGGACTAATAGATTAACAGTAGCCACTGGCAGAAGTGGAAGTGATTCTTGCACTGCTTCTATTGAAATGAGCAGAAGTCTGAAAAACAAGATGCAGGATATTTCAGAGACTGCTGGTAGTCATTGCGTTACAAGTAAACACATGGGTTGTGTTAGGGTAGCTAAGAATAGAAACAGGTGCATGTATACCTGCGTGTACACCAATGCTAGGAGTTTGGTAAATAAATTTGATGAAATTGAGGTATTGCTCAAAACATCAAAGGCAGATATTGTTGGGATATCAGAGACGTGGTGTCACACAGATATAAGTAATGCGGAACTGGAATTTGGGGAATACAATGTGTATAGAAAGGATAGACAGGACAGGAGGGGAGGAGGGGTTATGCTATTAATTAAGAAACACATAAAGTCCAAGGAAGTGAAGCCAGTCGACATCGATGGACAGGGCAGTGTCGAGTCAGTTTGGTGTGACATAAGCATAGGGAAATCAAAATTGAGAGTAGGAGTGTGCTATAGGCCTAATGACTCTGATGAGTATAATAAGATATTGTACAAGGAAATAGAGTGGGCCAGTAAATCAGAGAGTCTTATAATGGGGGATTTTAATTTCCCAGATATTGACTGGAATTTGTGGGTTGGTCACTCGCACACTAGCAAGGCTTTTGTGGATTTATTGGATGATTGTTTTCTACATCAGCATGTTCGTGAGGCAACAAGAGGGAGCAATACTCTTGATCTGATTATCAGTAGTGACTCTTCATGCATTAAGAACCTGCAGATAAATGAACCACTAGGTGGCAGTGATCACAGTGTGTTGAAGTGGGATTTACTCAAGCAGGTAACTACCATCAGAGGTAAAGGGAAGGGTTTTTGTTTTCGTAAAGGCGACTATGATGGTCTGAGACAGTATTTAAATTCTATACAGTGGGACCAACTGATGATGTTACCAACAGCAAACTCAAAATGGGAAGCATTCAAGGAACTAATCTTGGAGGCTACCAGGCTTTACATACCAACTAAGAAATATTGTTCAAGGTTTAGGCCTAAATGGTTGTCAGATGAACTAATGAGACATGTGGCAGAGAAGAAAAATGCATGGGATACATATAAATTAATGGGTGACATGGAAGCCTATGATAGATATAAGTTGGTCTGTAACCAAGTCACAAAGGAGATTAGGCAGGCAAAGGCAGACTACAAAAAATCCTTGGCAAAGGATGCAAAGAAAAACAGAAAAGAGTTCTTTACATACTTGAACTCGAGAAGAAAAGGGATGAATCAGATTGGTCCACTGGATATTGATGGTTCAACAGTTGAGGATCCTGCTCAGGTGGCTAACAATCTAAACGAGTATTTTGCATCTACATTCACGCATGAGGAGTTATTCAGGAAGGAGAATGATGTAGGTAAAGTAAACATTGGCAGTGAGCTGGATGATTTTGTAATAACTGAGAGGAAAGTGGAGGAGAGATTGTTGAGGATAAACATAAAAAAGGCACCTGGGGTGGATGGGATCTATCCAGTTATATTAAAGGAGGCAGCAAAGGAAGTATGCAAACCCCTAGCCATAATTATGAGAGCTTCTTTGGACTCAGGGGAGGTACCCATAGACTGGAGATATGCAAATGTAACCCCAATTCACAAAGGAGGATCAAAGGCTGACACAAGTAATTATAGGCCTGTTAGTTTAACTTCTGTTCCAGGTAAATTAATGGAGGCACTGGTTAAAGAAGCACTGCAGGATCATCTAGACAAGAATTCAGTTATAGCTCAGATGCAGCATGGTTTTGTTAAGGGCAGGTCTTGCCTGACCAATTTGATTGGATACTATGATGTAGTCACAAAAGAACTGGATGCAGGGAATAACTTTGATATTATATATTTGGATCTTAGAAAGGCTTTTGATACTGTTGCACATGGAAGACTGCTGCACAAATTGGAGCAGTGTGGCATTGGAGGCAAATTGCTGCTATGGATAAGGGGATGGTTGAGTGGCAGAAGACAGAGAGTGGTAATCAATGGACACTGCTCAACGTGGACTAATGTTATTAGTGGAGTTCCTCAAGGTTCAGTGTTGGGTCCGTTGTTGTTTTTGGTGTTTATGAATGATATTGATGATGGGATATCAAGTTTAATGTCCAAGTTTGCAGATGATACAAAGGTTGGCAGGGTCGTTAAGGACACTACTGACGCTATGCTGCTGCAACAGGATCTGGAAAGGTTGAACAGATTGGCTGAGAGGTGGCAAATGAAGTTTAACATTGACAAATGTAAAGTACTACATATGGGAAACAGTAACCCCAGAGCAACGTATCAACTCTGCGGTACTACACTGACAGTGGTGGAGAATGAAAAGGACCTGGGGGTAATTGTGCAGGCAGATATGAAGTTCTCTGAGCAGTGCAGACGAGCTGCAAGAGTAGCTCATGGTGTCTTGTCAATGATATACAGGAATTTTTCTAGCAGCGATAAGGAGGTGATTATTCCCTTGTATAAGGCAATGGTTAGGCCACATCTTGAGTACTGTATACAGGTCTGGAGGCCTCATTTCAAGAAGGATGTAGAGCTGCTGGAACGGGTACAGAGAAGGGCAACAAGATTAGTAAATGGAACAAAGGGTTGCTCTTACGAAGAAAGGCTTAAGTTTTGCAAATTACAGAGTCTGGAGACTAGGCACCGGCGAGGTGATCTGATAGAGGTGTATAAGGCTTTGAATGGTTTGAGCATGCTCAATGCCAATGGGATTCTTCATCTTTCTCAGAATAATCACCTCAGAGGGCATAAATTCAAATTGAGGAAGGACGGATGTCGGATAGATGTGCGGAAATTTGCCTTTGGCCAGCGGGTGGTTGGTTGGTGGAACCGACTTCCATCACTTGTTGTTGAAGTTGATAGCCTAAACAAATTTAAAGCTCAACTGGACAGGTATTTCGAACGAACGGAGGGGTGAAATGGGAGAGGGTTTTTTTTTTTTTTTTTTTTTGGGCTGATGCTGAATAAGCTTGCTTTCTTGCATCGTATGCCTATACTAATACTAATACAATCTGATGTGAAATTTTCCATGTAGTATAAACAGATGGCTAGGAAGGAACATGGTATCCAGTCTATGATTTATAGAGCTTTTAACACTAGGAAGAAGAATATCATTATCCCTCTTTACAAGAGTTGGTTTAGACTGCATTTGGAATACTGTGTTTAGATCTTAAAAAAAAAAAAAATTACATAGAGAGGATTCAAAGAAGGCTGACCAAATTGGTATGAGTGAAAAGTGATGCACATATGAAAAATGGCCTAGAAAGTGTGGATTGAAAAGAATTTGACAACTAGACTTCTAGTGGGGGAGAGATCTAATTGAGGTATATAAGGCACTGAATAGATGAGTAAAATGAATGCAGAAGTTCTGTTTTTCCTTGTAGATCTAGAGACTTGTAGATACAGATATAAAATCTCAGGGAATAATTATTCTCAAGCAATGATTGCTCAATCTCAGAAGATTGTTCAACAGAATTGTTCTGTTGAACATTGGAATAAATTGCGATTTAAAGCAGTATTTGATGATTACCTTATAGGAAACGGGAGTAGTATGAATATTGTTTTATTTTAATTTTTTTATTATTTTATTTATTTTTGACTGATGCAGAAAAAGTTTGCTTCATGGCATTAATTGGCCATACTAATTCTATGCATTTTAAAAATTTTGTGCATTCACTTTCCTTGTTACTCTGTCATACAAGCAAAACAGATTGGTCGGACATGAATCTCCTCTTAATATCTATTATTTAGGATAGTCACCCACTGATTTTCTTACCAGATGTACTGACTGGGGAAAATAGCATTAGCAGTGGGAAAGCAAGCTTATACAGTATCACCAATTAAAAAAAAAAAAAAAAAAACCCCTTCCCATTTCACCTATTCCTTCCTTCCAATAGTTTGTCTAGTTCTTCCTTGAAATTATTTAACCTATAAACATCCACAACAACAGACGGAAGTTTGTTCCAACAATCAACCACTCGTTGTCTAAAGGCCAACTTCCACACATCTGTTCTGCGACTGTCTTTCCTCAATTTGAAATTGTACCCAGTCATGTGTGGTCTGAACAAGAGAAAGAATCCCATTGGCAATCCGCTTACTCAATCCATTCAAAGCCTTGAACACCTCAATCGGATCACCTCGCAGGTGGTGCTTAGTCTCCAGACACTGCAATTTGCAGAACTGAATCCTTTCTTGGCAAGAGCATACCTTTGTTCCAATCGCCAATTTCATTTCTCTTCTCTGTACTCATTCCAGCAGATCCACATCCTTCCTAAAATGAGACCTCCAGACTTGTATGCAGTGCTCAAGATGCGACTTTACCGTTGCCTTATACAATGGGATAATCATCTCCTTATCCCTGCTAGCGAAGTTCCTGTATATCATTGACAAAACCCCATGAGTGGTTCTGGCAGCCCATTTGCATTGCTTAGAGAACATCATACCTAACTGCACAGTTACCTCTTCAAATTTGCCAACAAAATCCATATGCTCCTTCAAATTCCTCCATTCCTCAATATTGCTATCACATTCGTCTGCTGGACCATGTTTTTCAATGATATTCTCTCCAAAGCCACTCTTTCTGAAGCAGTTGATTATTACACTTGATGCAATACTGTCCCAAGCAATAACAAGATTACGGATAGCATCCAAGACATTCCAATTTGGAATGTCTTGGATGATCAAGACAGGCTCTATGTGCTCTCTTGAGGTTATAAATAATGCCTTGATCCAGTGGTTGCATTAAATTGGTGGTACTGGGGGGTAAAAACAACATTGCTATATTTGTCAACTTAAGTATCTCGGCAGAATGTGCTGTACAACGATCTAGAATCATCAAAATGTTCCTTTTTTTCTAAAGCCATTCTGTCCACTTTTGATAACCAAGACTGAAATTTTGAGTGTAAGCCAAGCACTTCTATTGGCTGCATAATTACAGGGAAGTTGGTTAACTGCTTTAAAACATCTTGGCTTGAAAAACTTGCAATCACAAGTGGGTGTAGTTTTGTACTGCCATCTGAATTGTGGCATAACAGAACAGTGAGTCTTTTTTACTAAATTTTCCACCATTACAAGATTCTCCTCAAACAGCAAATTATAAAACAAACCTGTCTCGTCAAGATTAAAAATATCCTTTGCCTCATATTTTTCAAGAATGGGCCATACAGAACACAACCAGTCTGCAGCCTTTTCTTTGTCAACTAATCCAGCCTCACCACAAACATTTTGCGAAACCAAGTTATTCCTGTCTTTAAATCTTTGGAGCCAGCCACTGCTGCATTTGAAGTCGCTAATTCCTTGTTGCTGAGCTAGATAATTTTTCTTTTCTTGCAAAATCAGACCTGATATTGGCAAATTAGATGCACGCAGTTGTTGGTACCACTCAAAGTTTTGTTTCAAGCTTCTCGTGGTTTGCACCACCAATTCCTTTCCTGTTTTTCACCGCTGCTCCATGTCATGCACTTTAAGTCTTTTTGGTTTTTCAGTATTGTTAATAAAGTAGGTAAAGGGATGTTGTATTCCTTTGCAATGTCCGTTTTGCTTCTTTCCATCCTATGAGTCTCTTGTATAATTTTTAGTTTAATTTCCAGGTTTATTCCGTCAGTTTACATTTTTTCACCATAACACTGCTAGATAAGATTTAATATAAACAAATTTTAAATTAATTTAAAGACAAGTTCCAAAAAAGACCAGATGGTCTTTTTTGACACAAAAATTAGATTGCTATATGTGGTAGCAAAAGACTTTGAACTGGGGTAACAATTGCAACTGACCTTATTCCCTTGGAGAGCGAGGGAGTGCATGTAAACAACTTAGAAAAACTTTTTATTCCTTTGTTAATTTAACAACACATCCTTCAGAAAGATGTTTTTCAGAGTGCACTTGACATTGTAGCCACCATAAACTGCTTTTGTTTACACAAATCTAATTTCTAACAAGTCAGTGCCATCCTTTGGGAAATAGGGAGCTCGGTGGCTAGAGGCAATAGTAGGGGCAATAATCGTACAGCTCTGTCAAGATTTGTATTAAATGTACAAAATGACAATATTTATTTCTCATAGGGTGAAAAAGAACTTTAATACATATTAACCAAATTTTGTAATAAACGAATATATTTACATAGAAAAGCCTATCCTTTCGCGGGGGAATGGTATGTGCTTCATATAAATGAGTACTTTGTATAAAACGAGTTTGTATTAACAAGATTTTACTGTAGCAATAATAATGATAATTATCATAATAATTATAGTAGTTTCTTGATTATTAGAAGTTACTATAATTATAGTAGTTAGAAGTTATTACACTTTCTCAGTTGCAGTTTTAAAAATGCTTTGGTGAGTCGACTCCTCATGTCATACTCTTGTTAAGCATAATCTATATAAGTTGAAAGAAATATTTATTTAAAGTTTTTTTTATTTTTTTATTTATTTAACAGACATGAAAAGGCATTGGAAGCAATTACGATTTGTGCTGAGAACAGTGATACAGAACGATTTTCTCCTATTATTGAAGGGGTAAAAAAGAAAGGAAATGATGCATTAAGGGTGAGTATTATATAATTTTAAAATGTAATATTTAATATAGTAAAACCCTATTTTGTGAAATTTATGCTCATAAAAACGGATAATTTTCTGTAAATTTTTTTGGTTTTTGATTAATTAACATATTGAATTGTGTTTTACAAATCGTTTAGAGAGTCTAATGTAATAGTTAAGTTAAAATAGTTTTAATATAAGTTCATAATAAAGAAAAATTGTCAAATCAAAAGCAGCTTGCCTTGCCATGCCATTAGTGCTAGCATTGGAATATGGCTCTACAGGTTACAACATTTTGCATCATCTTCTGAACAAAATGAAATCGTGTGGGATTCCTTGAAACTATCTGCCACTTAATGCCCATTATTTGCCTTATGGTTGGTGTATCAAGGGGTATTAAAAGAGGATATTGAGCAGTGGCTGTGGTAATAGGCTATACTGTCCTTATTATTTTATTAATTTGCATGCTGAAAATGGGTTTTCAGCATGAATTTGGATTTAGTCTTAATTTGGATTAAGTCTGGATTTGGATTAATTTGGATTTAGTCTTAGGCATTTATACTGACAAGTTTGTGAATAGTAAAACAAGAGCAGATTCTATTTTATTGCTGCATGTGAATACTTGGTGCAAAGGTACACATTTGAAAATGGCAATCTTATAAAAGCTGAAGTAGCATAAATTTCATCAGTTAGCAGTGCATAATTTTCAAATTTGAAATTCATGTACAAGTTTCTAGTGCTTGGCATCATTAAAAATAAATGAAATAAATAAAGCAGTAGATGCTTTGAAGTAACAGTTATTTTAGTTTTAAAGTGAGAACTTATTCTGATAGAATTGACTTATAATGGTCTATGTTTGGGGAACTGACAAGTGTGCAAGGAAGCATGAAATATCACAGATTATCCCAAGTCATGTAGTATTTTAAGAATTTCTCGTATGAGAGAATATTAAGCCATTTGAGAAAAATAAAAAACTGCAGATCATCTAGAAATGCACTTGACAGCAGGGCCATTGTTATGAAGAAAACTCTGACTCAACATTTCTGAAGAATTATTACTATTAGTAATCAAAAATGATGTAAGGAAGCAGGCTTATACAGCAGGGGTGGCCAACAAGTCAATCGCAGCTTTAATTTCCGTCTTTTAATTTCCGAATTTTAAATATATATAAAAATAGAGTAGTCAAAATCTAAATGTTATTTTATTATGCCCCCCACTGCATATGCTAATTACAAATCCATTGAATCACATGACTACTCTTGTCGCCACGCAGGCGCTAGGCTTGTCTAGTGAAAATTCACGCAGTTACGTTGTGGAGAGCATTGTGTATTTGTCGAATTCTTATTTAGCTTACTTAATATTAATAACTGCACAGTACTTATACGTTAATTTAATACTCTTTGATTTAAAATGAAAACTACGAAAAAGAGTAAAACGTATCATTTGCATCAAGAGTGGGAACTAGAATACTTTTATGTAATGATAAAAGAAAAATCTTGTTTGATTTGCAATGCTTCCGTGGCTATACCCGAAAAGGGAAATTTAGAAAGGCACTTCAACACACTCCATGGTAAACACCAATTGAATTTTCCACCTAATAGTGACCTTAGAAATAATAAATTAAAAGAACTTAAATCCAGATTATTTGCACAACAAAATTTCTTCTTGACACCTAATTTACAATCTAAAGAATTAAATGCAGCATCATTTAAAGTGAGTCATCTTCTTGCAAAAAAATGCAAACCATTTTCTGATGGTCAATTCATCAAAGATGCATTTTTAGAAATAAAAGATTCTCTTTTTGGAAATTTTAAGAACAAAAATGAAATTAAAAGTGCTCTTCAAGATCTTCAATTACCTTGAAATACTGTGATGCAACGAATCGAAAAAATGAGTAAAAATGTAAAAAATGGTAGCAAACAATTGCGTGCTCATATTGCTAATTGTGTGTCCTTTTCTTTACAACTGGATGAATCTATAGACGTCGATGATACAGCTCAATTGCTATTTTTATTTGTATGATTTTCAATGATTCTACTACTAGAGAAGAACTGCTGGGTATGGTTTTGTTAAAAGAAACAACTAGAGGTCTTGATATATTTAACGGATTCAAAAATTTTATCGAAAAAATTAAATTAAAAATTAAATCCACTATTTAAGTTCGTATCAATAACAATAGATGGAGCCAAAGCAATTACGGGGCATCTTAACGGATTCATCGCATTGTACCAAAAGGATGACGAATTCCCAGTTTTTTTTTTTAGTTACCGCTGTATCATCTACCAATAGTGTTAGCCAGCAAAAGATTAAATACTAAGTGTTATGGATATAGCTTTCAAAATCGTGAATTCCATCAGAGGATAATCTCTTCAAAGGAGACTTTTTTCAAAATGCAACTCTATGAAAAAAAACCAGATCTGATATTACACACAGATGTGAGGTGGCTGAGTCGAAGTAAGTTTCTAGAGATTTTGAAATTTGCTGAATGAAATTTAAAAAATTGTTGATCAAAGGGAAGATGATTATCAGCAGCTACAAGGTATGGAGTGGTTGTGTGATCTGGCTTTTTGGCAGATTTTACCAGTAAATTTAAGTGATCTGAATTTGGAATTACAAGGAAAAAATAAAAATGTGGGTGACATGATTAGTAGTATTTCTGCATATTATTGTTATTTGGTTTTTTTTTTAGGAGCATTAGCAACTAACGCCATATTGCTCCAGGGATATGCAGTGGTCATTCTCTGACCTTTCCGCATCCTCCATATTTGGTAGTCACGGGTTCGAACCCAGGTCTAATCAAGAAGCGTGTGCTACGCACTGCTGCTGCTCCTGCCCACCTGGCTATGGAAGCACCATTTCTGCATATAAATATCCATTTTTGGCAATGGCTAAGGAGCTCAAAGAAAAAAAAATTTTGTGAATATGAAAGATCATTTGCAAAAATATCCTGTTTTTGAATTTAATAGTGAGAAATATGTTTCTGAAATTGAGAAAGCTGTGGATGATTTTTATACAATTGAAGACATTGTTAAATATATTTCTTATCCATTTAATGTCGACTTAGATACGAAACAAATTGCAGAAAAAAATCGCTGTGATTTTTCACATGGAGAAAATATTACTTGAAAATGAAATGATTACATTGCAAAATGATATCTTCCTAAAAGCCAGATCATCAGAAAAAGACTTTGAGAAATATGTTTGCCAAGAAAAGTACTCAAATGTATAAAAAAAAATGCGGTGAACTTTTAAATTCCTGTTTTGGTTCCACATATCTATGTGAATCGCCCATTTCGTATTTGAGACAAAGAATTGCTCTACTCTTATGGACTTGCATACAGAAGATTCTTTACGGTTGGCCTTATCACGGTATATCCCCGATTTTGAAAGCTTGGAAGATTAAATGAAGACACAAACTTCACATAAATTAAAAATTTAAATATATATGAATTTAAAATAAGAATTGTGAATGTATTTAATTTTAAAATTTATATAAGCAACATTTTTCAATATGTATTGATTAACTTGTGCAATGAAATTCTTGAGATGGTAGATCGTGGTACATTTTGGGAAAAAAAAAAAAAAATTGATCACATCACAAATTAAGTTGGTCACCCCTGTTATACAGCATCAGCCAAAAATAAAACACTTTCCATATCACTGGTGCATCCCCTCTAATAATTTGTCTAATTCTTCCTTCAATTTATTCAAAATACCAACTTCCACATCACCAGATGGAAGTTTTTTCCATCAATCAACTTTCCTGTGGTTGAAAGCAAATTTCTGCAACTATCCTTCCTTGATTTAAATTTATGCCCCCCTTTCTGTATTCTTTGAGCAACATTAAAGATACCTTCAGTGTTTAGATTACCCACACCATTCAAAGCCTTAAACACATCACTGAGATCTCTTCACAGGTGCCTAGTTTCCATATGCTGCAATTTGTAAAACTGAGTCTTTCTTGGTAAGAGAAGCAGAACCAATTTATTTCCCTCACTAATCTTCTTGTCCTGCTCTTCACCCCCATTTAAGAGATTCACATCCTTACTGAAATCAGACTTTCAGAACTGTATGCAGGAGGCAAGTTGTATACTGACCATTGCCTTATACAGCAGAATAATTACCTCCTTATTATTTTTGGTGCCTCCATAGCCGGGTGAGAAGGAGCAGCAGTGTGTAGCACATGCTTCTTGATTAGACCGGGGTTCGAGCCTGTCACCACCAAATACGGAGGATGCGGAAAGGTCAGAGAATGACCACCGCATATCCCGGAGCAATATGGCCTTAGTTGCTAATGCTCCTAAAAAAAAAAAAAAAACAAATAACAAAACCTCCTTATTCCTACTGGCAAAATTCTTATACATCAGTGACAAAACCCCATGTCTTAGTAGCCTGCCTATACTGCTCAGACTACTTTATGTCTGGCTGCTAATTACCCCCAGATCCTTTTCATTCTCTGTTATCTTGAGTGTAGTAACTCACATTTAGTGTGCTATTCCAGGATTACTGTATGCAGTAACTTGCATTTGTCAATATTAAACTTCACTTTCCACTTTTCAGCCATCTGGCTAATTTTTCTAGATCTTATTGCAATAGCATGCTCTGATTATTCTGATTAACCATCCTATCAGAACTTGTGTATCATCTCAAAACTTAGTCATTAAGCCTGATATGCCTTAAACCTTAGTGACCCCACTAATAGTAGTGCCCACTGAAAAATCATTTTCTGTCTTCTTCCATTCAACCATCCCTTTATCGTTAGCAGTAACTTGTCCCTAGTGCCACGACTGATCCAGTTTGTACTACAGCATTTCATGTGTATCAGTGTCAAAAGCTTTTCTGAAATCCAACTGTATAATCAAAATTATTTTTTGCACCCAGTTGCTTTATTTCATTATAGTATCCAATCACAATGGTCAAACAAGATCACCCCTTAACAAATTCCTGCTGCGATTAGTATTACTGCAGTCTTGTTTAAATGGTCTTGCATTACTTCTTTAACCAGTAATTCCATTATTTTCTCTGGAACAGACGTAAAGTTCAAATCTGTAATTGCTCCCTTCATCCTTTGTGAATTGGACACATTTCCAGTTCATAGGGACCTCCCCTGAATTATGGCTAAATGTTTGCCTACCTCTTTTGCTTTCTCTCTTAATATAATTGGGTAGATACTATCTACCACAGGTGCCTTATTTGCTTTTAGCCTTAATTTCTCTTCCACTTTTCTTTCCATTATCACAGAAACATTTAGCTCCCTCTTAGAAACTGATATACTTCCTGTACCTCAATCAATACAAAAATTCTTCAATTGTGAATGTGGGTGCAAAATATCTGTTCAATTATTCAGCAACCTGAATGTACGAAATAATTAGAGTTACACCATTCATATCTAGTGGACCATTGTTATGGTCTTTCGTCCCTTTCTGTCTAGTGTTAACATAAGTAAAAAGTCTTTACTACTTTCCTTTGCATTCTCAGCCAAATACTTATCAAAATATGCCTTAAATTACTTACCCTCTTGGTGGTTTGATTGCAGACTAATTTTACTTACTGTAGGTTTCTGTGACCCCTGATAATTTAAAATAATTCTGTGCATTTCTTCATTACTACTAGTCTCATTAGTTCATTTGACATTGATTTGTCTAAACCCTGAAAGGTATCTCTTATTTGATATAAAAATCTTAATAGTTTCTATGGTTACTTCCCTGAATACTGATAATGTTACCACTGCAAATTCCGTTTAGAATTTGCAGTTGGCAGCATCATCAGTTGGTTCCTCTGAATGGAATTTAAAAACTGTTGGAGACAAATGTAGTCAACTTTATGTAAGCAAAATTCCTTCCCTTTATCTTTGATAGTAGTTCTATCTTTAAGTAGAACCCACATTAATACACTGATCACTGCCACCTGGTGGTTCCTCTATATGAAGATTCCTAGTGCACCAAAGAGTCACTGTTGATAACTAGATCAAAAATATTATTTTCTCACATTGATGTTGTAACATTGTTGTAGAAACCAGTCATCCAATAAATCCAGAAAAGTCTTACTACTTTGTGAAATTCCCCAGTATAAGACATCCCAGTGCTTATGTCACACCAAACTGACTCAAGATTGCACTGTCCATCTATGTCAACTGGTTGCACTTCCTTAGATTTTATGTGTTTCTTAGTTAACAACATAACTCCTCCTTCCTTCCTAACTGTTTATCCTTTCTGTACACATTGTCTTAGCAGTTGATGCACCATTAAAAACCAAATCAATCAATCTGTACACATTGTACTCCCCAAATTCCAGTTCTGCATTCCTTATATCTGTGTGACACCATGTCTCTGATATCCCAAGAATATCTGCTTTTGATGTCTTTACCAGCACTTCAGATTTATTAACTATACTCCTAGCATTGGTGTACATGCACCTGTTCTTACTCTTAGTTACTCTAATACAGCCCATGTATTTCTTGTTTCATGACTCCCAGCAGTTCCTGAAATCTGTAGCGACTAGCAACTTGCTTTCTGGGCTGCTGCTCATTCCAATAGAAGCAGTGCAACAATCATTTCCACCTCTGCCTGCAGCTACTGTTAATCTATTAGTTTTTGAATCCCCCAAGTTAGAAGTTTTTCTACCCACTTAACATTGCTTCAATAGCATCAGCAAATATTCTTGCACCCTTTCTATTTAAGTGTATCCTATCCCTGTAGAAGCAATCTCTCCTGGTAATAAGCACAGACCATGATGAAAAAAATTCTACCCCATGAGCCTTACACAATCTCTCCAGGGCCGAATTTGATTGTTAGGGCTCTCATCATATACTCCCTCCTATTGTGTCTGGGCAGAATTGTACACACTTTCAAATTTAATCCTACCTTATGACTTTTTCAAAGTTGACCTGTACTTGTTAAGTTAATCCACAGATCTCCTACACCTAATGTCATTAATGTACAACAATATAATCTTTTGTGCCCTTAAAAGATTGTCAGCTCTACAATGTCATCAAACAGACATACTCTGGCCTATTCCACCTGTCCTTTTTGCACAATATATTTCCCGTTTCCCTGACAATTGAGCCGCCGACAATAACTAGCTCCTGTGGGACCAGCACATTCTGCCTTGGAGATTGCTGCTGTGTTGCCTGGTGCACAAGAGTGAGCTCTACCGTTGAGTTGGGCAGCTGAGAGCTCAATGGGCTTCCCCTATTTTAATTCCATCAAGGGCATCTACCTGACTCTTCAAACTCTGATACATATCCATCAGAACGCTGAGTTGGTGCATAATTTCTTCACATTCTCTGCACCTAGCACACACACAAAGACATCCTCCATGGCTAGATTATGTCCTGTTCTAGAAAGGTCCACAAACATGTCACATTTTGCACATTTCTTTAGACTGTGATACGTTGGAGAAGTGCCCCCTTCAGTTCTCCCCCGAATCACAGCACTTTCACTACTTTGTGCACATTGCTTTGCTGCTCTAGTCTGGGACATGATTTCCATTTAAATACAATTTAATTAACAATAAATTAATGAGATTTATAAAATAATTGATTAATTGCAGTACTATACCAAGCTAACAGATTCCTAATACAGTACTACGTATTATGCTATCTAGTTTCACATTAAACATTACGCTATCAAGTTCAAGATATACATTACACTATTCTGTATATGATATACATTACAGTATTTGTAACAATATCGTATACTTGGATTTCAGGAAAGCTTTTGTACTGTACAAATCGGAACAGTATGACATTAAGGGCAAGTTGCTACAATGGATAAAAGGATGGTTGAGTGGGAGAGGACAGAGTGGTAATCAATGGACACAGCTCTTCATGGACTAACATTATTAGTGGAGTCCCCCCTGATTTCAGTGTTGGGCCCATTGTTGTTTTGTATATTTATCGATGACATTGATGAAGGTATATCAAGCTTAATGTCAAAGTTTGCAGATGATACAAAGGTTGACAGGGTTGTTAATAACAGTAATGACAGTATGCTGCTGAAACAAGATCTGGAGAAGTTGGGCAGATGGGCTGAGAAGTGGCAACTGAAGTTTAACATTGACAAATTCAAAGTGCTACATATGGGTAGCAATAACCCTAGAGAAATGTACCAGCTAGGTAGTGTTACACTCAGGGTAGTGGAAAATGAAAGAGACCTGGGCGTAATTGTGCAGTCAGATATGAAGTTCTCTGAGCAGTGCAGACAGGCTGCCATTGTAAGTCATGGGGTCTTGTCAATGATATATAGAGGAATTTCGTGAGCAGAGATAAGGATGTGATTATCCCTTTGTATTAGGTAATGGTCAGGCCACACCTTGGGTACTGTGTGCAGGTCTGGAAGCCTCATTTTAGGAAGGATGTAGAGTTGCTAGAATGAGTACAGAGAAAGGCAACAAGACTGGTGATGGGAACAGAGTGGTGATCTTACCAAGAAAGGCTTAAGTTCTGCAAATTGCAGCATCTGGAGACTAGGCACCTGTGAGGCGATCTGTTGGGCCCATTGTTGTTTTTTTATATTTATTGATGAAGGTATATCAAGTTTAATGTCAAAGTTTGCAAATGATACAAAGGTTGGCAGGGTTGTTAATAACAGTAATGACAGTATGGCTTTGAATGCATTGAGCAGGCTCAATGCTGATGGGATTCTTCCTCTTGCTCAGATTACAAACCTGAGGGGTCATAAACTGAAATTAAGGATAAACAGTTGTCAAATAGATATGCAGAAATTTGCCTTTAGCCAGTGGGTAGTTGATTGCTGGAATAAACTTCCATCCGTTATGGAAGTTGATAGGTTAAATAAATTCAAGGCAGAACTAGACAAACATATGGAATGGATGGTTGGGTGAAATGGGAAGGGGGTTTTTTTTTTTTTTTGGCTGGTGCTGTATAAGCTTGTTTTCTTGCAACATATGCCTTCACTAATTCTAATTTGCTGCTCCCTCTATTTGTCTGTATAATATTTCATTATACTTATCACAGTCATTTGGCCTATAACATGCTCCTACTCATTTTTGTTTTCCCATTGTGCCATGTCACACCAGAATGACAGCATTACACTGGCCACCCATATTAACCGGGTGCATTGCCTTAGATTCTGTGTACTTCTTAACCAAGAGCATAACTCCTCCCTACCCCTGTCCTTTCTGTATTTAATAGCTGATTCACATGGTGTGTATTATACCCTTACATTATCACTGTTTGATGACTTAAATAGTAAATCCAAATTCATCAAATTTGTTTACTCTGCTTCTAGCATTAATGTACATGCATGTATACATGTGCCTATTTTTGCACTTAGTAAACTTAAGACAAATGTAATCAGAAAATAAAAACAGAACTTCACAGACACAAAAAACTTGGTAAACTAATGTTTGAAAGCATACTGTGCTGTGTATGTTTTCAGTGAAATTTAATTTCTAATGCAGTGGGCACTTTAAAAAATCTTCTGTTTCTTTGTCTGCTTTTCTCCTGCTTACAGTAAGTAAATTCAACACCATGCTTCCAGGAATTAAGAAAATTCACATTGACTAGTTGGAAGTTAAAGCTAACTAGAATTATTTTTAATTGCTGTTATTTATCTAGCTACTTTGAATTATTACGAACTCATAGAAGCATAGATTATGCTGTGAAAAATTCTACACTATGCACCTTGCACTCTCTCCCCAGGGCTGATTGATTGAATTTTGATGTGTGATGGACTTTTAGTTTGGTGCCTTAGTAAAAAAAAATGCGAGGAATAATACACAGATATATACACATATACACAATATGTGTATTGTGTATATACACAATAATACACTACCATACCTTTAATGTTCAGACACCCCTCCATGGATGGGGAAACAGGTCCTATGTATGCAATACATCACAGAACCTGCTATAAATATGCACATTGGGCTTCAAACAGACAATTGCAAAAGTGAGCATGCAAGATGACACATTCAACAGAATTACCTCAACAGTTCAACAGAATTGATCACCTCAACAAATGCTAGATGCCAATTAACATGGTGTAAGGAGCGCAAATCCTGGACTGTAGAGCAGTGGAAAACAGTCCTATGGACAAAAGAGTCGAGCTTCACACTCTACCAGTCTGATGGCTGTTCCTAGGTGTGGCAAATGCCAGGGGAACAGTTACTTCCTGATTGTATCCTTCCAACAGTCAAGTTTGATGGAGGCAGTGTCATGGTGTGGAGCTCCTTTCATGGTTTAGCTTGGGCCCATTAGCCATTATCGACAAAATCGTGAATGCTGGGCAATACCAGGACAACCTGGACAATTATGCACTTCCAACGTTATGGCAATACTTCGAGGAAGGCCCATCAGCAAGACAATGCACCATGCCATACTGCTCGGGTTGTAACAGAGTGGTTTGAGGACATGGGTTTGGAAAAGTTGGATCAGCCAGACTCCTGATCTGAACCCTTTCGAGCATCTTTGTATGTAATGGATTGTCGGGTACATGCACGTCGGGATCGCTCAAAGAACAAGGCTGAACTAGTGGCTGCGTTAAAGGCTGAGTGGAGGAACATATCTCCTGAAATTTATAAAAAGCTGGTTGGGAGTATGTTGCGAAGCTTGAAGGCCATCATAAAAGCAAAAGGTTTCAGCACAACATAAATGACACAGTAAAAGCTCTTTTTTGTCTAAAGGCAGGTGTCTGGTTATTAATGGTAGGGCAATGTATAAGTTCAATAAAATATTACTACAAAGATACAGAAGAATAAATACAGATCATAGCATTATTTTATAATATCAGAATATTGTATACATATTTGAAAGCATTTAATTATAATTGAGTGCATTATAATTAACTTTTAAGCAGAAAATTTAAGGTTGTTAATTGTAAGTTAAACTTATCTGGTTGTATTGGAAAATATTTTTAGATTTTTTTTTTAAAATTTAATAGGAAAAGTAATATGTTGCATTGAATGGCTTTTTTTTTTTTTTTTTTGATAGGTTGCCTGTATCCAGTTAATCAATGCACTCATAACTTCAGCAGATGATTTAGATTTCAGATTACATTTAAGGAATGAGTTCATGAGGACAGGACTTATAGATGTGTTAGAGGTATGTAAAGTACCATTGCACTTATTACAGTTACATTGCATTTGAAATACAATTTATTCTTATTAAAACCATCACAAAATATTCAAATTTATGTAATACATTTATACTTCTCAAATACTACAACTGTGTCTTGATAGATTTTGAGCAGTTATATTATTGTTATATTATATTATTCATAAACTGATGGGATATGAAAAATGCTTCTGTGGACATCAGTGCATACTTTATGAACACTGAACAAAACTCCTTTAGTTATTGTTTTATTGCAGGATAACCTCAAAATAATGCACACAGATGAATGAAAGTTGCATATGTAGCAACTATGGTGAGACACTCCTTTTTGTTTTAATTTTAAAATAAAAAGAAATTAAAACAAGGTCACTCATTCACTGGATTGAAACAGATGCTTGTGTGGCATCTAGCAGGTTCAACATGGACATCTGTATTTTGTCAGCTGTTTTCATTTAGCCAGCAAAGCCAAAGCTCTACAAGATTAGACACTAATTGCTAGCATTTTGCAGGTGCATTGTGGGATTGGGATTTGCCTAAAAAAAAATAGATGCTTTTTAATGTATCCTAATTCATAGTATATCAAAATGAAAACAGAAAATGCTGTCTAACCAGTTACAGAATATTGGTGGGCAAGGATACATAGAAGAATTTGATTTAATTTATAAAATTTAAAAACAAAATAGAAAAAATTATCAAAGCAGCAGACGGTTAAAGACATGACTATCTAAAAATCGTTGAGTGTCCTAGCATATGCATTACCCCAACTTAATGCTTCACGTGTAGATGTGACCCAGAAAATCTGAATTCTCAGTCATTAATTATAAATGAGTTGCTAAGTTTGCCTATGAATAGCAGTGGACTTTATCATATAAAGTCTACTACAATCTGCACCAAGGCATAGAAGATAAGATCCTATCATCTTCTATGCCTTGATTTCAAAATAGCTTTATTTTATTTTATTCTAGGTTCATTCAAAGTAGCTTGAGTATGTGGTTGTATAGTTGAATCTTCGCCCTGCAAATTAATTTTGCTTTTTTGACAAATGTTTACCGATTATGGGTGGTGTGCTAGATTTACTACTTATCCGAAGAATAACTAGAAAGTGGATAACCAGATCTGAAAGAAGTTTTGGTGTACTGTCCAAGTTTCTTAAATATTTACATAAAATTATCTCACATGCCCTCATCATGCAAAATGTGAGCATTTGCTAATCCTTTATCTGTCATTTAATCAGTAATTCAGTGATTTTCACTCTTTTGAGTGAGCAGAATCTTTCATGTGAGAACCATATTTAATTATTAAATTAACATAATTTTCGAAAATGAAAAATTGAAGACATCAACTAAGGACTAACATTTCCAATTAAAAATTTTTTTACCACACAGAAATTTTGCTGTAATCTCAACAGGATGATGCTTGTGAGGTACGACAGCCATCTACAGTCATGTTGTAATGCAACAACCTGAACCAACAAAGAAAAGGCTAAAGAGATGAAATTAAAGTAAAAATAGACTGAAACTGAAAGTCAGTAGTCAAACTGAAAGTCAAATAGTATTCCTATTACAACAGCACATAATCCTTATGCTGTTTTGCATTCTAAGTATTTTGTCTTATTTCCAGGTTTCTTTAACCTCCCCCCCCCATTTCATTTTCCAATATGGGGAGCCCTTGTATTTGGTTTTTTAGTGACTCCAATTACAAATTTTGAGTTTAATTTCAACTTTTTAAATTTTATAACTCTACTTGCTTTGCATTTCTGTTGCTCTTCTGTTTCATTTTACTTAAACCATATTTTTGTTTTTTCTTTCCCTCTGCATTGTTTCAGATTTTACAAGGTATTTTGACTTTCATAATTTTTTCTCACTTAAACCTGAATTGATGGGCAACATTTGTCTTTAGTTTGTTTGGATTTAGAATTCTTGTTTATTCTAGCTGCAATTGCACCACTTGGTGCAAGTATCTATGCAGTCCCTTCCTGTTGTGAATTGGCTTTCAGTTTTATTCCAGTTTTATTCTCTATTTTAGGTGGGTTTTATTTTTTTCACTAAATTTCCAAATTTTATCTGTTTTATAGCTTAATCTGCATTGCTTTTAAGATTTATAATTTTTTTTTGTTTTCTCCTCAGGTTTTACAAGGCATCTTTTACTAATAAGCATGTTCTTGACTGTTGATATTTCTCAGTTTTACAGGGGCATCCATGGCCAGTTCAATTATAAACTGGCTATGACTGAAATATAACCATTTGGAATTCACAGTAGCCAATGCCTCCCTGGTGAAGGGGTTACTTTGCTTCCCATGTTCTGGTTTCTGGTTTTATTTTGTTATCTTCCTTTATTATTTACTGCTTGAAGTGAGTGTCTACATTTGTCTTCAACTTTGCACATGTTTGGAACCTTTGCCTTATTCCAACTGAAATTGCACCACCTTATGTAAGACTACTTAGTTGTACTTCCTATCATGAATTTAATTTTTTTATTTTCTAGTTTTATTTTTAATTCTCTCTTAGTAGTTTCTTTGTATGTTCATGATGTTCTATTACATCATGATTGGAGGTAGCTGTAGCATCTCAATTGCATGATCTGTTGCAGTTTGCAGCAAAATTCCAACATGCTAAAGTGTTAGAGGGAATTGATAATCATAAGTTGATGACACTATATATAGGGTGTCTCAAAAATACATGGTATAACTTCAGGAATGAGTTCCTCATATGTAGACAATAAAAATATTTTATATCAACATAGTTCCGGAAATGCTTGGTTTCTGAGTTTTGAAGCTCTGTCTATGATGTTCACATCACCTTATAGTAAGTGTTCAAAATTTCCACCTTCTGCCTGAATACAGGCCTCACATCAACGTCTCATGGACTCACGAAGACAATGCCAAATTCCTGCCATGTTTCGTATTGTCTCGCAACCTGCCACAATTCGATTGCAGAGAGTTTCCACATCAGCTACCACAGTCGAATACACCAACAACTTTAAATGGCCCCACAAGAAGACATCTAGTGGGTTTAAATCAGGTGAGTGCGGAGGCCAGGCAGTTGGTTTACCCTCTACTTCAGGAGTCTTAGATCTTGGTCGTCCTCTGTCGGCAACGTGAGGTGTAAAGGTCCCGTGTTCACAAAGGTGGCGATGGATACCTTCAAACGCTTTCCTGTCTGGACATCTTTGTTCTGGGAACCTTTTGCAGTACAAACGACGAGCCTCCAGAGCATTGCCGTCTGCCAAACCGTACATAAAGTGCACATCCGCTTGCTCCTGATTTGAGTACATGGTCGGAATGGAAAACCACCAGATTCTGTCAGTATCTTGTGATGAAGGAAATCACCTGCAGGGGATAAGACATTCCAGTTAATAACTCGGGAACCAAGCATTTCCGGAACTATGTTGATATAAAATATTTTTATTGTCTACATATGAGGAACTCATTCCTGAAGATTTGCCTTGTATTTTTGAGACACCCTGTATATATAAAATTTTTTTTCAAATATTGATTTATTTTGTAGTTCTGTTGTGTAGGGGTTTAACTTACTTAACATAATACTTTTTACACAGTAAAATTCACTTCATAACAACGCTTTCATTCACATTTAAAGTCTAAGGAGTGTTTGAAAAGCTCATGGCTTGAGTATGAAAGGGTAGTGGTACAGTGTTAAAAATTCTGAAATCTGCTAGTGTCATCTCTCACTGCTAAAATCCAATGTATAACACTTCATATAGTAACCCACCAAGTTTCATGCAGCTTCAATAAAGCCTTTTTTAATTAGAGACCCTGAAATCATAAGTTTTTTTTTTTTTTTTTAAGAAAACCCCAAACACAAGATATATTAGAACCTATAGTACTTAGTATTGTGATGAGCTGAAAGGTTAAAAAAATGAAAGATGCTTGTTGACATTAGGAGGTCCCCACGGACAAGAGATGTGAAAATGTATCCCCAATTCACAAAGGTGGATCAAAGGGTGGCAAGACTAATTACAGACCTGTTAGTTTAACTTCTCTGATTAAAGAAGCACTGTAGGATCATTTAGACATCTGGATAAAGAAGCACTACAGGATCATCTAGACTAGATTGCAGTTACAGTTCAGACACAGCATACGATTGTTAAAGGGAAGTCTTGTCTGATCAGTTTGATTCATTACTATGATGTGGTCACAAGGGAACTGGATGCAAAAAATAATTTTGATATCATATACTTAGATTTTAGGAAAGCTTTTGATACTATTACACACGGAAGGCTAGTGTACAAATTGGAACAGTATGGCATTAAGGGCAAGTTGCTTCTGTGGATAAAGGGATGGTTGTGTGGGAGAAGTGACTGAAAGTGGTAATCAATGCTTACTGCTCCTTGTAGACTAATGTTGTTGGTGGAGTCCCCCCCAGGGTTCAGTGTTTGGCCCATTGTTGTTTTATATATTTATCAATGATATTGATGAAGGTATATCAGACTTAATGTCCAAGTTTGCAGATGATACAAAGGTTGGCAGGGTTGTTAATGAAAGTAATGGCAGTATGCTACTGCAACAGGATCTAGTAAGGTTGAGCAGATGGGCTGAGGGTGGCAAATGATGTTTAAAATTGACAAATGCAAAGTACTGTATATGGGTAGCAGTAATGTACCCCAGAGTAATGTACCAACTGTGTGATACTATGCTTAGGTTAGTGGAAAATAAAAAAGACCTGGGTGTTATTGTGCAGTCAGATATGAGGTTTTCTGAGAAGTGCAGACAGGCTGCAAGAGCAGCTTGTGGGGTCTTATCAATGATATATCGGAAATTTGCTAGCAATGATAAGGAGGTGATTATCCCCTTTTGTAAGGCAATAGTCAGCCTACACCTTGAGTATTTACTGCATTCAGGTGTGGAGGCTTCGTTTTAGGAAGGATGTAGAGCTGCTGGAACGAATATGGAGAAGGGCAACAAGATTGGTGTGTGGAACAAAGGGTTGCTCTTATGAAGAAAGGCTTAAGTTTTGCAAATTGCAGCATCTAGAGACTGTGCACATGTGAGGTGATCTGATTGAAGTGTATAGGCCCTTGAATGGTTTGTATAAGCTCAGTGCTGATAGGATTCTTTCTTCTTTCTCTTGCTCAGGTTAGGCACCTGAGGGTGCATAAATTTAAATTGAGGAAAGATAGTTGTGGAATAGATGTGTGAAAATTTGCCTTTAGCCAGCAGGTAGTTGATTGCTGGAACAAACTTCCATCTGTCATTGTGGAAGTTGACAGCTTAAATAAATTCAAGGCAGAACTCGACAAACTTTTGGAGTGAATGGATGGATGAAATGGGAAGGGTTTTTTTTTTTTTTTTTGTCTGATACTGTATAAGCTTGCTTTCTTGAATCAAATGGCTCTATTAATGCTAATGCTAATTAGACTTGAACTTCTGTAGATTGTTTTCAGAAAATATGTGCAAGGGAAGGTTGTTCCAGAAAACGAAATTTAGATGAAAAAATAAAGAAGAAAAAAAAGTTGGTTCTGTGAGGTTGAAGTTGGACAGGAAAAGGATGTGGACTGGTTGCGGCACATGTTCAGACTGCTTTAGAAGCATGAGAGGGGGAATTATAGAAGCCAATTCAGAACAGTACCCATGGAAGTATCTATAGAAAAGGCATGCAGCAGAAACAATGTCTATGAGACAGAGAGCGGGGAAACTCTTTGAGATGGGTAGTTAGTTAACCTAACTGTCCTCTTTTGAATGGAATCTAGAATCCTGAGAGAGGTTTGGGAGCTCACCCCCCTCCTCATATGTGGGAACTATATTCCATGGTAGGGCAGATTTGCGATTTTTACAGAGTAAACAGCTGTTTGGAAGAAAAGTAATGCTAACTTTTTAGGTGCAAAGGAAGCAGTATTTGTAATGTGCTTATGCCAAGCGAGATTAGAAGTCACAGTAATCTCCAGTAGAGATATATGATCTTGCTTAGAAATCAGAGATCATTGAAGATAACCATAGGAGCACAAGAATTCTTTTTGAAAGATATAAGACAGGACTGTGTTTTAGAAGGATTGAAATCAACTAAGTTATCTTTGCCCCACTGGAGAATTATTTGGATATCAGCATTTAAGGAGTTGGTAGTGGATATTTGAGAAGTTGAACAGGAAGGTGGGATGCAATGTGCTATCTTCAGCAAAACTATGGGTAGGATTTCTAGTCAATGGAAGAAGATCATTAATATACAAGAGGAAAGGAGTGGGAGAAAGAACTGAAGCTTGGGGAACACAATCATTAATGGAGAAGATTAAGAGAGAGCCATCTACCATCACCTGCAGCGAATGCCCAATTACAAAACACAGTTGGCAAACTATAAGATGGAAGCCTTTTTAGAAGACCTCTATGCCAAACATGATCAAAAGTCTTTGAACTGTAAAGAACAACTACTTGAGTTTAACCAAACTTTTCAATTCAATTTGGCCATAGATTGGTAACATAAACCAGAATATCACCAGCGGATAAACAGTGAGATAATCCATACTGGCGATCCTTTATCAGTTTCTAGATAGTTTGAGTTTGCAATCAATACATACATTAGAAAGAGTAGAAGTAAGTGCAATGGGACAATAATTGTATGGAAGGGATCCATAAGCCTTTTTGGGAAAAGGTTGAATATGAGCAAATTCCAAGTAGAAAGGAAAATGCCTTTGAATAAGAAAGTGAAAAAAGGTAATACAGACACAGGAGAAAATTCAGGTGCACAGGTTTTGAGAACAAGTGGAGGAATACCATGAGCACCAGGAGCTTTCTTAGCATCAAGATTGTTCAAAATCCTTCTGACATACTTTTGATGGAAGGCCACAAGAGGCATTGATTGGAGTCTACTGGGAATGGTGGGAGGTGGTTTACAAGGTCATCAATACACAAGTTGGAAGAAAAATAGGATGCTAGCAGGTCAGCTTTATCTTTGACTGAAGTGGCAATAGAACACTGATTCACTGATTTTGACAGAAGTGGGAATAGAAATGGACAAAAGTTGTGGCCAATAGCTTTGGCAAGAGATCAGAATGCTCAACTACCATTTGAACAAGAAGCAAGTTTTATATTCTTAGTCTGTTTGAAATCTAGTTTGGACTGATTAATAACTGCTTTACAATTGTTGCAAGCTTTGTTGTAGTCAGAAAATGAACCTGGAGATTTGGATATAAGCCAATTGTGATTTGCAACATTCTTATCTCGAACAGCCTTTGCACATTTATTGGAAAATCAAGGTTTAAATAAAGATGAGATCTTTTATTTAAAGAGTGTGGAATAAAGGATTT